>NC_137815.1:24201862-24646862 GCF_963921795.1 Nannobrachium achirus
AACACGGCTCGGGGGACGTGCTTCCCCGCTCCCGTCTCGCTGAAGAAGGTGTTGTAGGAGTCGTCGCCGCCGCCGATGGTCTTGTCGCTGGGCATCTGGCCGTCAGGCTGGATGCCATGCTCCAGGCAGTACAGCTCCCAGCAGGCGTTACCTATCTGCACGCCAGCCTGGCCCACGTGGATGGAGATGCACTCACGCTATATAAGAAAATAAATCAAACACAGTTTGAAGTTAGCGGTGGATTTGAGTGGTTCATTTCATTAGGCTATACCTTGTGTGTGTGCGTGTTTGAGAGCAATGTGTGTGTGAGAGCAATGTGTGTGTGTGTGTGTGTGTGTGTGTGTGCGTGCGTGCGTGCGTGCGTGCGCGCGAGCGTGCGTGCGTGTGTGTGCGTGTTTGCGTGTGTGCGTGTGTGTGTATGTGGGCGTGTGTGGGCGTGTGTGTAGCAGTTCATTTCAATAAGCTCTCAAACTGCCTTAAGCCATGACCCCATATTATGAGGGGTATTTTGCGGTGATTAACCCATTAAGACCAGAAACGTACCTAAAAATGTATTCTAAATCTTTCTTTATCTGTGTTTTTTAACATCAAGGACCCCATGATTTGACTGCTGACCCCCATCTCAAAATATTTAGTTCCAGGGACCCCCCAGAAGCATTACATAATTTTAACACTTTCTGTACTCTTTTTTTGAAAAAAATAAAATCACGGCACCCCATCTTTAACTTTTTGTGTTTTTCGTAAATTAATGCATAGGCCTAGCCTACATCACACTATAGCGTCACACAAAAAAATTAAAAAATCTGCTAGCTAGAAACGCATCATGTAGATCTGCTACTTTTGAATTTTAATCCTGAAAAGCGACTGTTTTGGACAAAGGAGAAAGAGGGGCGTTTGCCAAGGTGTTGTTATGTAAATGCTATACACAGATGGCAGAGGACACCATGCAAGGCAACAACCTGCTCACCGGGAGCAACTAGGGATTCAGGGTCTTGCTCAAGGACTCTTCGACGCTAACTCTGGGGGAGCCCGCAGGATCGAACTGGGAACCCCTTCGGGAACCCTCTGTGTTCTAATGACGGTTTCTGCCCCCTCTATCCCCCCTACACATCGTGCAGTGACATCATCCTCCCCGCCCCACCCCGGCTCCCCTCCCCCACATATCGGGCAGTGGTGTTGGTATATAATCTACACTGAGTAGACGCTAAACAAAGAAGGATGACATTTTAACAGCACAGAAAAATCTAAAAAGCATTTGAATCAATCTGATGCAAACCTTCTGATCATTGCTATGGTCATGGTCACTTTGCACGCCCTATTGGGCTCAGCTTGTAGATCTGCTATATTGGGCTATATTCAGCTTGTAGATCTGCTATATTGAGCTTGTAGATCTGATCTATTGGGCTATATAGAGCTAGTAGAATTTGCTATATTGGGCTATATACAGCTTGTAGATCTGCTATATTGGGCTCTATAGCTTGTAGATCTGCTATATTGGACTATTCAGCTTGTAGATACCGTATGCTATATTGAGCTATATTCAGCTTGTAGATCTGCTATATTGGGCCATATTCAGCTTGTAGATCTGCTATATTGAGCCATATTGAGCTTGTAGATCTTCTATATTGGGCTATATTGAGCTTGTAGATCTGCTATATTGTAGATCTGCTATATTGGGCTATATTGAGCTTGTAGATCTGCTATATTGGGCTATATTGAGCTTGTAGATCTGCTATATTGGGCTATATTGAGCTTGTAGATCTGCTATATTGGGCTATATTGAGCTTGTAGATCTGCTATATTGGGCTATATTGAGCTTGTAGATCTGCTATATTGGGCTATATACAGCTTGTAGAGATCTGCTATTGTGCCTTTTTCAAGCAGGTATTTTCTTCCCTTGCTCACTGGCCCTGCCCTGTATGCTTTCATCATCATTCATTCATGCACAGATCATAGCTGCAACACAATAGAGCGATGCACACATCTTTAGCCTATAAATAGCTACAAGACTGTTTTTGTTATATTGTAATATTTGTAAATTCACAGTTTAGTGATGTTTATATTTTTTATCTGCCTGTAGTGTTTGCTCGCCTCACATTTAATTGAACCACATGCACATTGTGTAGACATATGGAGCCTTTGTTCTCTGATAACATTTGCATTTGAATACCTCTTACAAAAAAAGGAAAACAATATATTTTCGTTATTTCCTACAAAGATTACTTTTTACACAGAACATGTAATCGGGTTTTAGTAGCCTACAACATGTGATGTGACATATGTTCGTTAAGTAGGTCCAGCCTAGGTATTAGGTATTTCTTTTTAATCTTTTTCACTGTAAGCAGCCTATTAGCTCTGGTTGCTAGGCAGAAAGAATGAGGAGAGAGGAGATCGCAAGCACGAAGAGGAGAGGAGAGTGGGCGGGGCCACATATTCTCCAGAATCTTCCACACAAAACAACCCAAAAGGTTGAACAACCACAGCAGTCTGAAACAATTCGTCTCGCGACGGTGCAGCGCCAGCGCACGCCAAATTTCGCAGATCTCCAAGCTCACAAGGCGTCGCGGCCGACGCGTTGTGAGCTTGTAGATCTGCGATATTCATTCGGCCCTGCCCTGAAACAGGTTGAACGGCATCCATCATCAATGGGCTGGATAGAGCGATGCACACACATGAATTAATACATGATAGCCTATGACTGATGTTTGAATTTACTATTTTGTGACCAGATTAGATTTTGTATTTTTTTTGCTCTGATTGGATCAAAGGCCACAATAAGACATCTAGGCTATCCTGTAATAACGGCATATAGGCGGGCCCTGTGTTATAGGCAAATAAATCTGGTATATTTATTACACAAGAGAAATAACATCAACTTTCAGCTACATTAATTAGACACAGTCAGATGTGAGATTCATTTAATCAAAAAGAAATTGCAATATAGAATCCAAATTAAAATGGTTTGTGTTCTGCATGTTTCGCTGCAGACTGTGATGCTGATGATATGGGCAAGATGTTGCAGACATATTCTAAATAAACAAGCTACATAAAAAAAATAAAACAAATTAAAAATAGATAGGACTACTGTATAGGTTTTAAAAAACAATGCTACTCACCATTTTGTTAATTTATGAAACAGGGGTAAATGTTTTTATAAGAACCGATGTTGTGTTGAAGTTACCCTTCCCGACAGCTAAGAGTCGACGTAGTAACTGCACCTCTAGGCTGCGCAGCACCGCCATTTATACATTGCCAGGGTTGCCAGGTCCCGTGTCGTCACTGTCGTGTGTACTCTTTCAAGCAGAATCAGACCCCAAATGGTAATTGATTGATTGATTGAAGACTTATTAATAGTTGGCATAGAAAAAGGTACAGTTTGACAGTACAGTTCACTGGTACAAGGTCAGCTAAAAGGAAACTCAGGTAGGCTAAGTCTTGCGGCTTATTTCCAAGGATATCCTTCTTTTTAACTCATATAACATTGACAGACAGATAGAACACAAAATATGTTGTAAACTCAAAAAAGCAAAATAAAAGGTAAGTGTGCTCAATTAATTCTTCATACGTCATGAAGTTATTTCATGTAGCCTACTTGTAGGCTATTTCTATTTTTTGTCAGTTTATTTAGATGTTGTTGTTGTTGTTAATATTATTGGATGTTGTTTTTCCATGATTATGGCTTCCAGTGTGCTTGTGATCTACCTGTTTATGGTGATATTTAAAATGTTATTCGAATCATTATTCTTTATAAAAACTCCCTGGCTGCAAATATAACAATCACCACAAGAGGGCGGGCATGTAGGCTAATACTGACTACTGTCAATATAGGCCCAGCTCATACTGTCCTCCTAATACAGTGGTTCTCAACCTGTGGGTCTGGACCCCAAGGAGGGGTCCCCAAATTATTTTTTGGGGGTCCCCAGATGATTAAGTTAATGTGCAACATTGTTTTCTCACTCAACAGTAAACAAACCAATATCAAGTTTAAGTGTATAGAGGGTATCTGCACATTTCTAAAGTCACAATTCAAGTACTTTTTAATACCTCTAAAATGACAAATTAAACATTGGCCAAATTGACAAATATTAGAGGCAGAAATTGTGAAAATAGCCGATCTACATGCTCACAACGCCTCACAGCGCGAGATCTGCTATTTTCACAATGGAACCGTGTTATACTAAATGTAATGCCTCAACTCTTAGTGGTCGTCAGGGTGTGTGTGTGTGTGTGTGTGTGTGTGTGTGTGTGGGGGGGGGGGGGTCCCCAGTTAAAACACGATTATTTGGGGCCGGGGGTCCCCAGTTAAAACATGATGTATCAGCAACAGAAAAAACTTATAATAAGCAGACGTGGCAACAGTGTCATTGTCATCCTGGAAGAGACCACTCTCCCATCAGGACTGAAATGCTTCTACAGTAAATGCATGAAGCGTAAACTGTAACTGTAATGATTCATCATCATGGAATAGAGGTGATCTCTCAGGAAAAAAACTGATTGATTTGCACCCATCTTTCCTTCTGAGGAGACAGGTGGACGCATGATAGCAAGCATTGCACCACAGATAACACATTTTAGAAAACCTGTGAAATGGGATAGTCTGCATAGTGATTCATGTTCACCCCTATCTGTGAGTCTGTACTTCTGTCTGTCTGTCTCAGGGATGGATTAACCCCCGCGAAGGCCCTGGGACGCAAATTCTTTAGGCCCTCCCAGCCCCCACCATAATTGGATTTTAAGCCCTGATGATCATCTGTGGGTCAAGAAAGCACCTGTAGACAACAGAGGAGGTGCCCTGCACACATTTGATATTTGATTAACTTATACATTTCATTTTAGTAAATTGTCGGTGACCACGCACGCGGTCCAGTTACCGCAAGGGCCCCTGAGAGCCAAGGGCCCCTGGCCCCCGGCCCCACCGGTCCAAAGGCTAATCCAGGTCTGTCTGGGTGTAGCACCAAATTCTGGGCCTTTCACAACACTGTCAGTGCCTCTATGAATGTTCTTCATAGGGAGGGAGCGGGTTTCAACCCCCCGCTCCCCCCCCCCCCAGCTTGGGCCCTAGTAACTCAGTCCCACTTTGCCCCCCGTGTGATGCCCCTCTGTGGAAAGCTAATCTCACTGCTGGACACTGCTGGACCAATCAGAATGAAGATTTAAGCAAGCACTGCCAGCCAGCAGGCCAAGGAGGGAACTCCACCCAGCATTTCCCAACTCGGCCTCACGGTGGCACTGTAACTATAGCATATCACTTCATCTAGTAGAACTGTTGAACCATGTTATTACACTACCATCAAAATGTGTTTCCCTTGGATTCTTTGGATCATCATAACCACGCCCATTTCTGCCACACTAGCTTTTCTTTTTTTACATTTTCTTCAAAATCACACCTTTCACTAGGTCTTCTACACATTATATCAACGGAGTCATGTCATCAAATATAGGCTATCTATCAGTTACATTTATCATAGTCCACAGTGGCGGCTCCAGGGAATAATCAGCAGGGGAGCCTTCATTTTTATAAAGGGGCCACTTTATTTTTCAACAACCCTATACAGTATATTGCAAGCAAATGCTCAACTATAAGTAGATGGACAAGATGGTTTCGATCTTTGTGGCGTTTTGAGCCAAACTTTCTGTTTGGTATATTTTGACAATTGACATCTGTTTTTAGATAAGATTTAATATCTGACCATCAAGTCATATTTCATGTATCTGACCTGATGGAGATACTGTATGTCGGGTCACGTTCACCCTTCACCTGCTGGCTAACTGTGAGCTTGCTATATGGAAGTCACCAGAGACAAGATGCTTCATCGGGGGTGTACGCCGTGCGCTGCCCCCAGGTGACCAATGATGACCAACGAACTGACCATAGGACACCAAAGTCATGCTAAAACCGCCGAATCTCAACATGCTGTCTCTAATCTGTGTTCCATATTTGTCTCTGCCTGCTTTATCAGCTCAGGAGCCCAGTGCCAAAACAACATCTGGCAGACGCTACAAGGCACCTTCTTGGCTCAATGGAAAATACACAGAACTATTTGCCACTGACCCACGTGTGGAAGATTGACAGAATCTTGTCATATTCTCAGCTCAACCAATGAACTGGCTCCACGGCTCTATTGTATCCATTCATATGCCATGTCAAAGTACCATTTTGTCAGAGAAACAACCCCAGTACTGCTGTTGTCTGTTTCTCTCAAAATAGTAAATTAAAAAAATATACTCTTTCATTTAGACACTTCAGCTAAGAATGATCCATTTACCATTTATTTAGGAATAACCATTTACTATTTATTGCAATGATATTGCATTGAGTTTGGCGGTGTGACTCTGCTCATGTGATGCAACAGATTTATCTGTGTAACCATATCCACACAGAATGTGATATCACAAACCCCCCAGAGCAGAGCATAAGTTACAGATGTACATAAACAAACATGAACTTTCAATAACATCATTACATTTCCACAATTCATAGAATAACAATAGTACAATCCACATTTCAATCCCATTACATTCCATTCTATTACAACTGAAGCTAACTGCCACAGGGAGGAGGCCGGGGAGGTGGAGGATTTTTCAGCAGCACACTTGAGAGCATAAAATTAAACCAAATGGACCCAATGCATTGTGGGCTTGTAAATCTTCTATATTTGGTTTGCGTCGGTATATGTACAGTACCTCCACCAAACCTGCTTCAAACTTTCACGATACTGTTTCCATTAAATTTATAATATGAGATTTGCAATTGTGACTGTTGCTGTGAGTTGACCTCTGCAACAACCCTTTTGATAACACCTTCAATGTTGTTGCGCAAATATTCAGTTCCGTTAATTCTTGTAGTTACAGCTATGCGGAGGATCTTCGTCTCAGCTAGCCTCACATCAACACACACAAAGACTTGAATGATTTCGTCTTGTTTTGGCCTGTGTGCTCGATTTTCTTTTCTCCTGTGTTCGTTAAGCCTATCCAAGATCCTCCGCTTGGTCATGCCAACTTTGTATAATCCCCCTGCGCAAGGGAAGAAATAGATGTAGCCTTTCTTTACATCAGTTAAACCTCCTTTATCATCGACAGACTCATCAGATGAGTCCTCCTCGTCACTACTGCTCAGTATGTATTCACTCATGGTTGAATCTGACGACTGTGAAGATGATTGAGAGAATCCACTGTCTGACTGACTGTGAGATGCAGACCTTTCTCTCTTTCTCCCTGAACCTGCCTGGCCACCGTTAGGTCTAGACCTTATAGCTAAATCTGTCTGAGTGTCTGCTGGCATGATTCTGGTTTTGAAAGTGAGCTGGTATGAGTCAAAACCCAGGTCACTGAGTGGTTTGGACCTCTTACGCGATGGATCGAGAGGTGCACCAGTGACAGATTTCACCATTCGATTTATCGCAACCGTCTTCGCGACTTGTTTTGCTACCGTTTTTGAGGTGGATTCCAGCGCTTGTTTTTCGACTGACGGGGTCATAGCTGCTGCCGCCGCGCCACTGGAAGCATCCAGCCACATGTTCAGGCCCATGTTCAGGCCCATTTTCTTGCTGGAGGCCAGGTAGGCTTTCTTCGCCCCTTCGTGATCTCCGGCGATATCGTGAACGACACCTTTGACGTGCACCACGACCGGGATGCTGTCCACGGGATTCCCCATTTAGTTCACGTGTCGTCCAAGTAAAGATGAAGATGACAAAGGACACCTTAGTGGCAGAAAAGAAAAGTTAAATACTTGAAATAGTTCTTTGTGATCGTCTATCGTCTCCGTTACATGTCCAAAACTGTACCTTTTACCTTTCACTTATTTTTTATTTTATTTATTCCAAATAGCAGATCTACAAGTTCACAGCTATACTGTAAAAAAAGAACCATGCATAAGGTGTTCGATGCAAATAGGGGCCTCTCCTGTTGTTGTTTTGTGTACCAACTAACTACAGTCAGGATCTCTTGATGAATAATTCAGTATTACATTTTAATGGATGCCATGATAATAACTCAAGCTTCATACTGTACCTGTTACAAAGGTGAAGGATCTCAGTGTTCTAATCTAGCTTTCACCTCCAATCCAGGATGTTTTTAATTCACACCTTGAGACAGGGGAAAGAATCACCATGATTATATCATCACCACAACCAAACATACGTATTTCCAGATAGATAACGCCGGCAGCCTGGCATTGGAGCAGGATTCTTCATTAACCTTAAAACCAGGGTTGCATTGGTGATTGAATGTTTGGGGGGTACGCAGTTTTAATGACGTCACGCGCACATTGCTTAACACCTACTACTACAGGAGTTAAAAGGTCAAACAATGGTCTATTGATATGCATACAGGCTGGTTCCTTTGTTAAATCACCCTGTATATTATTTTGTCCTAAATATCATTAGAGAGCTTTAACAAATAAAAAAATAAAAAATAAAAAAAGAACATATCAGCTAAATTAGAACTCTATTAAGGATGAGAAAATATCACCCACACTGTAAAAAGTTGAACTGTATGCAAAATGTTCTTTGGACCATAATCCCTGTTGCACAAGTAACTCAACGGTAATACAGTACAGTTAACAGTTTAGGCATTTAGCAGACGCTTTTAATCCAAAGCGACTTACAATAAGCAGATAAAACATCACAATAATAAACAAGATTAAATGTCAGTACATCAACAGCAATATGACAAATGCAAATTAATATCTATCTAGAAAAAACAATATAATCTGTAAAGAAAAAAGGTTTCTAAGGTTTCTAACATACACCTGGTGAAATACAGTACAGCATAAGCCATTACACTGTCAAAGTGTTACTTGAGTTAAAGTACAGGGAGTACTTGCTTTTGAAAATAATCATTCAAAAGAACATTGTATTGATAATATTTTCGTGTCAATGTCTTGCGGTACCGTTTTCACAATACAGGTGTAAAATGTACCCTTACAGGTCTATAACTCTGAGAGTGGAACCATTGCACACTCTCAAAGTTATGGAGGTCCTTAAAATTTAAACGCCACTAGAGCAGTGGATTAGAAGAAGTCCTGTATGTGACTCACCTGCAAGTTGAGTTTGTCGTCGCTGCTCGCAAACAACAGGACAGACTGTGAGCTGTGCTGCTCTGTGCAGCCTCTTATGAAGAGAGGCTGACAGCGCGTGTGTGTGCTTTACAGCAGATCATGCCATTTCCCAGAAATACAAGTGAAAGTGAAAGTGTAGAGCTGTCTTTACTGGTGGGACTATGGGAACACAACCGTCCTCTCTGTCAGTGAAGGACAAAGTACACAACTTCACTTCAAATTACTGTATACATATAGGCCTACTCCTTTTCTGACGGTAAAATATAGGCTTACTGCTCCTGCTGACCGAAGAATAAAGGCCTACTCTTTCTGACAGTCAGGGGTCACCACCATGGCAGCTTGTGATGGACATTTTTTTTGATCACTACTTTATATTTGTCACGGACATACAAAATAACTGGTCAATAATTTTAGCAGAAACCCAAATGACTATCCCTAAATGTAAACAAATGGATTCGTAATGTGCCATTTGTGTGCTACACGTATAAACTATTACACTAGGGTGCCCGCTGGCCTACTGGTCCAGGCGCATACCACTTAGGCATTCGATTCCCGATCCGGACGACCTTTGCCAAGCGTCACTCCCCATCTCTCCCCCCATTTCCTGTCAGTTTACTGTCCTATCAATAAAGGCATAAAAGCCCCAAAACAAATCTAAAAAAATCGCACCCGTGCGAAGTGAGCGGTGCAAACTAATTCCTGTAAGGGCGCCTGCGCGAATCAGTGTTGATAGGCATGCATGGCAATATTCTTTGTGTTGTGTATGATGTCAGTCTAGAGGTCTGCTCAGACTATATAAGGTTTTCGTGTGTCCTGACCTTTACACCGGCTCAAAACGAACACCTCCCAGGATTCGAAACAGCAACCATAGACTGCAGGGTTTAATGTAGCGTGGTCGCTGTCTTGAATCCTGGGTGGGGGTCGATTTGCGCCAGAAAGGTCCAGGATATGCGGTTGGTCAGACTTTTTCCCTCTAACTTTGACTGACCGCCAACGCCAAGAAGTGCTGGGTTGCCTCTTGGAAACAGATTATGTCGGGACTCGGGAGTATATTATGCGCAACATACCAGCCAGGTTTGTTAGTATCCTTGACCAGACCAAAGGCTAATAACAATTTATCGTGCACATTCATGTCACCAGAAACTCCATTTTGAGTAGCCGAGATGCAGGAGAAACTCCTAATTGTCGCTGTCTGAAACCAGATAGAGCCAAATAGAGCTTCTTGTGGGTTATAAAGCAAGGGGGAGACAGAGGGAGAACAGACAGGAGGTCAGACAAACAGCCTGGCCATTAACAGCCTGGTGGCAGTCAAAGAGTGAATAGAAGAGAAAAATAATATGCAGTCCAGACCAGAAGCTCAAACAAAACAGACAGAGGGCAGAACGGAGAGGGGGTTTAGGAAAAGTCCAGGATATGAAACAACCTGGCCATTACGCCTGGACCTTTCATGAACTTTAAACCGGTCTCAAGTGCAAGTGTAATGGCCAAGACAGATCTAAATTAGCATGAACAACACAGCATTTGATTGGTCTGTTCTGTTTGGCTAACACATGTCATCACGAGTAGAACGGTTTCTGATTGGTCGATTCTAATGTTTAGTTAATCAACTAGCCAATCGATGAAGAATGAAAGAATCGTCCCGTGCTAATATGTTTTAGCTAAATAAACCGAAAGTGAAATATAGGAGCGGTTTGCACCGCTCAAAAAAAAAAGAAAAAAGAAATCATCTTTTCGACACCCAAACCTAACCCTAACCTCCGTGGGGTGAGTCGCTAACCCTCCCGGCGCTCCGTTGTCGAAATGATGGTCGTTCGAAAGAGCGAGATTTTACCGAACAGAAGGGCCTCAGCGGTCTCATTGCGGGCATGAGATCTATTTAACCACTGCCTTTACATCTCATTATAGATCTATTTAACCGTTGCCTTTTCATCTTATTATAGACATCTTATTAGGTACCTAATTGAAATAATGAGAATGAGTCAATAGTTTAATATGAATTAATGAATGAAAAAGGTGTAATGCACATCAAACAATAATAAAAACATTATTTATAATTAACATACTGATGTTTGCACTTGAATCGATCTTTTTTATATGGTAACATGAGGTTCTTTAGTTAGTTTCTTTTTCTCAGTTCTCCGTCTCTCGTCAAATGATTTGTGATTTGTCCACAAGAGTCTTTCCAAGTTCTCTTTCTTCACCATACAGCTCTTGATGTTGAGACTTGAGACAAATACATACTTAGAATAATGATGACAGATCTCCATCCAGTTCCATGTAGGCCTATAGTATGGTACCCAAATACATACGGCTGAGATTTCAGTTCCTTATTTCTCTTTCTCAGTTCTCTGTCTGCTTGAAATGTCAAGTCAAATGATTTGTGGTTTGTTAGAATGTAGTTGGAGGCTTGACTCCCTGGAATCTCTTCCGTGTGGCACCCTTGGCGAGATAGGCATTTAGGTCATTGATCCTGTTTGACTGGAACTGTTTTGCTGAAACTTTCCCTAATGGTGTGTCGTCTTCCACATGGTACAGTATGAAGTTGGAGGCTTGCCACCCAGCTGAGATCTCTTCCGTGTGGGCTCCTTCAGTAAAGATACATGGGACATCGTAGTGGTCATACACTACACTGATCTCCCTCTACTCTGTGGACTTGCTGTCCAGTGTGGCTGTGAAGTGGTCAGCCCCAAACAGCAACACTGTCCCCATGGAAAGATGCCTCGTTTGTCCCTTCAGGATAAGGCCTGTGCAATAGGGCAAGTGGAAGCTGGTGTTCCATTACACAGATTACGCATTACTGTTACAATTTACAATTTAGGCATTTAGCACAGGGGTTTTCAAAGTGGGTGACGGGGCACCCTGGGGTGCCGCGACAGCAGTCCAGGGGTGCCGCGAGATAATTTGATAATATTTGGAATTTATTTGGACACTTGAAAACATATTTAGTATCATTTTAAACTTGAAGTACAAAGTTATTGTCTGTCAGTTCTAACCAACATTGAGGCTATTATCTCAATGTTTTCCTTGCAACATAATCACTAAGATATCGTCATTGTTGGGCAGAAACCTTGTATCTCCGAGTTTCAAATGTGTACGTCTTTTTCCCTGCTTCACTGTCGCACAAAACTAGTGAAAACAGCCGATCTACACAACGATCTACACATCTACACAACGAGGCGTTGTGTGCTTGTAGATCTGCTGTTTTCACTAGTTTAGTACATTTTATAGATGATAAATACAAAAGGAACGGTTTTGGACATACAAGGTTTCCACCCAACAACGACAATATGCTATAAATATAAGGTGCTGGGAGTGAAAATTATAATGTAGGGGTGCCTCGGATTAAATCAGAGCGATTTACAATAAGCAAGGTAATACATTAGTACATCAACATCAATACATCAAATGGAAAGAAATAGTAGACAAATCTAAGAAAAACAGGTAGACCAAGCACCTATTCAGTAATGTCAACAAATTATAACATACAATTAAAATAAAATGCTCTCTAAATTACATGTATGGTCAATTGAGGGTAGGCAAGACTAGTATTATTATTTTTCAAAGATGATTCAAATGATTTGTGGTTTGTCAGAATGCAGTTGGAGGCTTGCCTCCCTGGGATCTCTTCTGTGTGGCCTCCTTGGTGAGATAGGCAGTCAGGTAATCTTTGATCCTGTTTGACAGAAGTATCAAACGTAGTCGATACGCAAACCTCAAAACAACAGACAACGCTTCAAGACAACGCTCCACACGTCCTAGACCTAGACTCTTCTCCCTTCTGGCTCCCAAACTGTGTAATGAACTCCCCATTGCAGTTAGAACTACAGACTCACTCCCTAGCTTCCACCGTAATCTCACCTCTTCAGCCCATAGCACTTAGCCTCCACGACCTTGCAGGCTTATGCAAAGGCTCAAATTTAATAAGATAGCATGTTATGTGGACTCCTGCCAAGTAATTGCTGACGACATGGAACATTGAGAAAAATGTGTTGGTTATTCTACTGTTAGACTGATGATGATAGGTTCTTGTTTTACCTATGATCGTAGATTACTATTTCTATGCATTTGATGTATAACCTTGTGCTGTCCTGGGCTTATTGTAAATGCTCTGGATTAAGAGTGTCTGTTAAATGCCAACGTTGTAAATTGTACTGCACCCACAGTATTCCACAGCAGAGTGTTTGTGAGGGAGAAGAAATGTGTCAGACTGGATGTGACAGAGAAACAACATCATAATTAATGCATGGTGATTGGCTGGTAGGAATATCAGCATCACAGCCTGTATCTGTGTTGAATTAAAGAGATTTATATTTTGCTTGGGTGTTTCAGAGCTCGCATCCTTTCCACGCATAATTGGCTCAACGGCATGTGCCCCGTGGTGGAAAGTAACTAAGTATGTACATTACTCAAGTACTACATGTATACTTAAAGGAATATTTCACTTTCAAACATGTTTGGGGTCATTTTATCTTTTGAGTTTCACCCCAGATATAGTTTTTAAGATGCTTGGTTCAATATTCAGATGTTTATTCATTTTGTCAGACACTCAACACAATGCATAGCAAAGCTTGTAAGATCTGCTATTTTCAAAGGATTTTTATACATTTGGAAACTTGTGAAATGGGACATTGTGCATAATGAGTACTTTTACTTTTGGTCGTTACAGTTTTTCACCTGTAACACACGTTTCTCAATACAATAAACAGCTTTCTAACTGCACACACAAAACGGAAAAACTCACATACAAAATGCTAAACCTGCCATCAAATCTCTTAACTGTTCACAAAATGGAACTTGTGTTTTCATTTGGTACACATACACAGCCATATTTTCAAATGACAACATGACAATACCATTCATTCAATACACACAAGTAAGCATTTTCTGCACACTACCAATTTACAGCCCATTGAAATGCTAAATTGAAAACCCATTGAGATGGAACACACCACCTTATGAAGGACAATGATTCTGGAGAATGAGACATTTCCTTTTGTAAAATTACTCTGTGTAGGCTTACTATTTACACAGTCAAACATAAAACAGCACACGTATATGCAGCCAAAAATGTTTTATTTTTGTACATGATTTATGCATCATGCCTCTTGGGCCTCATCTACATATTCTCTCTGTCTAAGCAGCGTTGGAAGAAACACCTCGAGTGGCGCGTGAATGTTTAGAGATTTGAACATTTGTGTGTTGTACTGTAGGTTGATGCTTTGAGATTTTACGTAAACAGTGTGTGCAACAACTGAACATTGTGTGTAGTGTTTGGACAACAAGGTGATGTGTAATGTAAGTCTAATGCAGATGAAGGAGTGTGAAGTAGTGCCAAATTGGGTCGATGATTTGGTACATGAAGTGAAGCGTGAGCAAATTCTGCAGAATTCTTGCTTTTAGTGAGTAATTGCAACCGTCAGGTCGCATTTACTATCAAAACCTCCACCAGCTGTCTGTCAGTCAGTCCGTCCGTCAGTCAGTCTCTCACGCCACGCCACGTCACGTCACGTCACGTCACGTCACGTCACGTCACACTTTTGCCCTACTCATATCTCCGCCATCGTTGCCCCTATCCATGTGAAATTTTCCACACACACTCCTTGCCTGCCAAACCACAACCTTCAGGACCCCCGCCAAATAGTGCAAAAATGACCAAATCAACACCCCAACTGGCCTACTCACAGGGAATTCCCGGGGACCACCGACTCCTGCTGCTCCAACAGTCCTTCACCTTCATTGGTTTAACTTTGCCACACTCCCTCCCCTCATTCGCCAAAACTTTATTTGGATTTACTCATCAACCGTTTGTCGTACAAACTTCTGGGTGCTGTAAATTGACTTTGATTAAGAGTCCTTAACCTTAATTGGTTTACCTTAGCCCCACCCCCTCCTCTGATTGGCCCAAACTTTATTTTGCTTTACTCATTACCTGTTTGTCGTACACACTTGTGGGTGGTGTCAATTAACTTCATTAACAATCCTTCACCTTAATTGGTTTAACGTTGCCCCGCCCCCTCCTCTGATTGGCTGAAACTTTATTTGGCTTTACTCATCAACCGTTTGTCGTACAAACTTGTGGGTGGAACCAATGCCACTTACAGGCCTCTTTGTCTATACTGTGACCTGACGCTTATCTCCCCATTAGGGAGTCTTACTGGTTTCAAAGGATTTTTGTATACATGTATGTACTACATCTGAAGGGAGATTGTCGATATTGCGACATAACATTTGTTTGACGTTCCATTTGTTTGACACGGGTGAATGTTAACATGGTGAAATGCTAACCTGCCGACGCTGGTGAATGCTAACCTGGTGAATGTTAACCACTATGCCTAAACCTAACCCAAAACCCTAACCCCCACTATGCCTAAACGGGGTGCCCACTGGCCTATTGGTCTAGGCGCATACCACATACTAGGCTATGATGCCTGCTGGCGTCGCCGGTTCGATTCCCGATCCGGACGACGTTTGCCACATGTCATTCCCCATCTCTCTCCCCAATTCCTGTCAGTCTACTGTGTCCTAGTAAATAAAGGCATAAAAAGACCAAAAACAAATCTTTAAAAAAATATATATATATGCCTAAACCTAACCCTTATCAAAATGATGAAATGTAGAGATAGCGAGATTTGAAAAGTGTTAAATTGGACCTTCTGCATAATGAGTACTTTTACTTTTGGTAGGCCTACTTTAAGAATATTTTGGTGCAGATACTTTTGTACATTTACTCAAGTACATTTTGAATACTAGACTTTTACTTCAGTAACAGAGTATGTCTACAGTACGTTGTGGTATTGATACTTTTACTTCAGTAACAGAGTATGTCTACAGTACGTTGTGGTATTGATACTTTTACTTCAGTATCAGAGTATGTCTAAGTTATCGATACTTTTACTGAAGTACAGCATGTGAGTACTTTCCTCCACCTCTGCATGTTGCTACTGATGGTGACATGCAAGTCAGTGGTCACATGACATGGTCACATGACATACTGCAGTGCAGAGAGTACAGAGCTGACATCACTGACTGCAGCAAAAATGTTTAACGAGAAGAAAGCTGAGGCCTTATCTAACTAGCAGCACGGAAATGTGATGAGATTAGCAGAGAGAGAGAGAGAGAAAGAGAGAGAGAGAGAGAGAGAGAGAGTGAGAGAGAGAGAGAATGCTGAAATGTGCTAAAGAAGTGTGTTCGTATTTTATGAATCAAGCATGTGCTGCATGAGTCATACGTGATAGTTGCTTCTTTTGAAAAAGAAAATTCTGATATTCTGTCTTCATGTTTGTATATTTGAATCGGGTCAAGAGTATTCAAAGACTTGCACAAATTTTACAATTAAAAGAGAAATAGCAGATCTACAAGCTCACAGCATGACACTCTGTGCCGTGCTGTGAGCTTGTATATCTGCTATTTTTCAATAGCTAAAGCATAAAATAATGGTTAAAGTGGTTCATCTAGAGTGACACGGATATGCGTTAGAGGTATAAATGGGTTTAACATAAAAATAATTGCCTGTTTTGCTATTTAGAGCTAATTAAAGCATGTATTCCTAATGTAATACTTTGCAGAAGTATCTTGATCTGGAAAGAAGATCGATGTTTGTGATGGATAAGCATCACTGAATTATCCATCCATACTCCATCTTCAACCGCTTATCCGGGTTGTGGGTTCCAGTTCCAACTGAGATTTCCAGAGTTCCCTATCCTGAGCAACTTCCTCCACTCCCTCCGGATCATCTGGGAGTACACTGAGGCATTCCCAGGCCAGTGTGGAGATATAATCCTTCCATTTGGTCTTTGGTCTGGCACGGGGTCTCCTCCCATTGGGACGTGCATCAAGGACCTTCCTAGGAACCACCTAAGCTGCCCGAACCACCTAAGCTGACTCCTTTCCAAGTGTAGGAGCAGCGGTTCTGATTTATTATTGCCTCTCAAGGCAATTTGCATCAAGACAAAAGGAACAATAACTATAGGTCCAAATGTGTTCTATTACAATTCTGTATGGATGTGGAACAACCATAACACGTGTGCATATGTGTGGGTGGTGCGCACATGTCTAGTAGACGTGTGACATGACAACATTGTTTAGTCATTCACGACCTTGTAGTGTTTGTGGTCTGAAAACCAGGAACCAAATACTAAGCATATCTACTGTACTGTACCCATCAATAGAGGAAGGATACAATTGTTTGTTTGGCTCTGCACTATTAAGTGCCACCATGAGGCCGATTCTTGCTTAACACATTTATGGACACTGCTCCTACAGATGATGCCCTAAAATCACACACATTGGATGGCAAATCACACCCTCCGCCCCTGATTTCTCACGCAATGTGGCACACGCTATCTCCACAATGCAATGTGGCACACACTATCTGCACAATGCAATGTGGCACACACTATCTGCCGAATGCAATGTGGCACCCAGGGACGTGCTGGGCCCCTGATTCAGCCCAGGAAAAAGAGTTGGAGAGGCCCTAATTTTTTTTTTGTTATATTTCGTCGTTGTCAGGTGGAAACCTTATATGTCCAAAACCGTTTGTTTTGTATTTATAATTTTAATAATGATTTAAACTAGTGAAAACAGCCGATCTACAAGCACACAACGCCTTGTGGTGCGAGGCGTTGTGTGCTTGTAGATCTGCTGTTTTCACTACTTTTGTGCAACGGCCTTGTATGTTGAAGCAGGGCTTTGCTTTGCAAAAAATCTTTTCCCAATGGCCAGCACGTCCCTGGCACCCACTATCTGCACAATGCAATGTGGCACACACTATCTGCACAATGTAATGTGGCACACACTATCTGCACAATGCAATGTGGCACACACTATCTGCACAATGCAATGTGGCACACACTATCTGCACAATGCAGGGTTTTCAAGGCCTCAAAGCACTTGCCACTGTTTCTTCCCTCATTACAATTCCTAGCCAACAGCCATTAGACAGACAAAGGAGTTCCTCGACATCATTCAACACAATTTGCCACGCACATCCCCCTACACGCAGCAACCAATGCCACTTACCGGCCATTTTGTGTATACATGCGACCTGACGGTTGCTTATCTCCCGATTAGGGAGTCTTACTGGTATTAGTAGTATTAATATTACCAGGGAAGAGAGCATTCCCCACTAGCTGAGTATCTTAAGATGGTTGGATGTGATGATAAGCTATAAGCTTAGTTGATCCTGGCGATAAGGTCTGAGTCGAGGAATGCTCTCTTCCCTGGTGAGAATTGCCCCTTAATATAGGGCTTGTTTGTGTATTGTATGACATCACGCCACATCATCAGCTGTGGACTCTGTGATGTCGCCACATCATCAGCTGTGGACTCTGTGATGTCATCGTATCTATGAGTTGGGGAAAAGTGTGACATGACGGACAGACTGACAGACAGCCGGTGGAGGTTTTGGTAGTAAATGCGACCTGACGGTCGCAATTACTTGTGTTTGACATAACGATGAGGATGTAGCACTGACTAGCGTTGACTGTTATGGACGTGACACTTATGTAGCATTGACTGTTCTTGATACTTTATATAAATATTCGTCTTTTTTGCCTTGTTTTTTTTTCGCAGTACTTTTTCTTCTCTTACTTCTCTGTAACTTTCTGTGCTGCCTCTGGGCAGATGTTCTGCCTCTGGACTGATTTTCCCTCTTGGGATAATAAATAGTATCTATCTATCTATCTATGTATCTATCTATCTATCTATCTATCTATCTACGGTTGCTGAAACAAATAAGCTTAAAACAATTAGACTTTGGTGTAGGTTTGGGTTGTACAGTCACCCCTACTGCACCATGATGTTACTCCAAAATGTTGCCAAGATATCTTCCCATCAGTTGCTAAACGTTGATTTATGCTCCCAATTGGCTTACATTGCATGGTTTAACAGGTTTCAAAGTCACTTTTTTAGCCCACAAATGAATGTGAACAACATTCTACCAATGTATAAAATGATGCCATATACCCTATCATAATTTATTTCATCCACAATAACTAGTAGAGCAGTTGGCATCCTAGGGTTAGGGTTAGGGCAGATACATGCTCCACTTTTAGAGACTGATTTATTTCGGTTCGGCTCTGTCTAAACTACAATATGACGTCATTCAGAGGTTCGGGGGGCGCGGGTACCGTCATTAATTTGGCTGATCGGTGCTGCCGGGATGTTGTGACTCCCTGAACCGAACCGGAATAAATCAGTCTCTAAAAGGGGAGTATGCTTCGGCGCTTAGTGGTAATAAGCAGGGGCGTCAATTGGGTATGGCAGGGGTATGCAGCTGCCATACCCTGGGTCCAAGGGGGAAAATAAAAGTTACTTTTTAAATATAAATCCATGAATGTCTCTTTGTCTATCTGTGTGGGTTATTATGTTGTTAAATTACAGTAAAATAACTACAAATGCAAAATGTAACAAAATGGTCACTTCAACAAGGTATTATAATTATATTCTCCCCATCTTGACAGAATGGTACCGTATATTCCCAGGTTCCGCAGGTCAGCTGCACAGGTGCAATGCATTATTGTTTTGTGGCACGTTTACTAACATGCCAAGTTTAGCTGCACTTGAACAACCGTTCCAGGCTGCCATATCCAGCCCAAGAAACCGTAGAAACGGGGGGAAAAATGTAATTTACTTAAAATAAATGTATCATGCCTGTTGCTAAGGTATGGCAACATGACTCGCGCGCGTGCAAGACACCAGTCATGTTGCCATACCTTAGCTTTTTCTGAACTGACGCCACTGGTAATAAGGTGTGGGTGGTGCACATGTCTGGAAGTCTTGATGGAGTGGTTTGCCTCCTAGGCGGCACTAGAGAGACACATGAACCCATGTCATCATGCAGTGACCATCTGGGCATATTGGTTATCCATCTCTATACCAGGAAACAGCAATGCAAGATAGCATGTTACTGTATTTATACAGATGCCAGGTTCATTTGTGACATGCCATCTTAAAGTTTGAATAGTTTCAATGTACAGATTATTATTATTATTATCTGATTTGATATTAATATTTGATAGTATAATATTTAGACTGATGATATGTTCTTGGTTTACCTTACTGAGGCACTAAAACACGGTCTCTATGCATTTGATGCATTACCTTGTGTACTGTTTTACTTCGCCTTTACTGTAAATCACTATGGGTTAAGAGCGTCTTAATTGTAAATTGTAAAGAGTCAGCCTTGCACTGTGCTCAGAGAGAGAGAGAGATAGAGTAAAAGAGAAAGAGAGAGAGAGAGAGAGAGAGAGAGAGAGAGAGAGAGAGAGAGAGAATACAAGGCAGGTTGATTAGATTATAGAGCCGAGGCAACACAGGAAATCTATTATGGAAAGAAAGATCCAGACGTTGGCTGAAGCCATAAAAGTGTGTGTGTGTGTGTGTGTGTGTGTGTGTGTGTGTGTGTGTGTGTGTGTGTGTGTGTGTGTGTGTGTGTGTGTGTGTGTGTGTGTGTGTGTGTGTGTGTGTGTGTGTGTGTGTGTGTGTGTGTGCGCGTGCGTGCGTGCGCGCATGCATGTGTGTGTATCGGCTCTATGTAAGTACAGAAATAGAAGACGAATGAATGGTAATACGATTCACAGACCATTTAGGCTATTTAGAAATTGAACTACGGTGTGAGATTGAGGTAGATTAATAAACTAAGGTCTACTGGTATACAGTTGACACTGTATAGGGGACCAGATCAATAGAATACACAGTAAAATATCTGCAGCTTTAATTTACCCATTTGTAACTATAGTGCACAAATGTAACCAAATGGACCCTTACAGCCAGAGCTACAGTATGTTTGGTTACATTTGTGTGTATCTCAGAATTAAATGAACACTGTGGATTTTATTGTGTAGAATGAATGAATTAAGTGTGTGTGTGTGTGTGTGTGTGTGTGTGTGTGTGTGTGTGTGTGTGTGTGTGTGTGTGTGTGTGTGTGTGCGGGTGCGGGTGCGCGTGTGCGTGTGTGTGTGTGTGTGTGTGTGTGTGCGCGCGTGCATGTGTGTGTGTGTGTGCGTGCGTGCGTGCGTGTGTGTGTGTGTGCGTGCGTGCGTGCATGTGTGTGCGTGTGTGCATGCACGTGCTTGTGTGTGTGTTGGAAAAGGCACATGCTGTAGAAATAAATAGAACCACACGGAAAAGTCACTAACAGTCTGAGTAAATTATTAACGTGATAGAAAGATACTGCAGGCCATATGTGGGTTGCACTGTATGTCATGTCAGTGGAATAAACGCCGGATGGAAGGTATATAAAATGATTAAAGCATACAGTACAGTACAACACAATGGACTCAGAGGCCGGTGGGGCGGGCCACACCCAGTGGACAGTGAGCATGCTCAGAGGAGCTGTGCGTCAATGTGTTTCTGGACAGGATGGCTGTTTGCAGACCTCGACAGAAATGACCAGCAGCGGACAGAGACATCCATACATGTGTGGTCAGCACCAGGGGCGTGCAGAGAATGTTAGAGAGGCAGGGGCTGACATCTCTAAAAGGGCCTTTTGGTGGAAATATCGAAAATAGCAGACCTCCAAGCTCACAACGACAACGCGTCGCAACGCAACGCGTTGTGAGCTTGGAGGTCGGCTATATTCGGTGAGTGATACCGAACTATAAGCATAATCAAGTCAATATTGGCGATGTGGCTTAACGGTATGGATTCTTGCACAGAGAGGGCAATTCTTTCAACATAAGATGCTGTATTCAAGTTCAGGAGAGTTTGGACAAGGCAATTCTCTTGAATGCTGCCTTCAGGTATGGAATGGAAAGGAGGCATTTGCATTTCTTTCACCATAGTAAATGCTGCATTCATGGTCTGGAGAGGGCAATTTTTACAGATGGATAAAAGGGCAGGGGCTCAAGCCCCCTTTGATGTCTATGTGTGCAAGTGCCTGGTCAGCACCACTCCACTGTACAGAAAACGCTTTCATGTCAAGGAACCCTAGAATTATAAGTATTTGGCCGCCGACCCCCATCTCAAAACATTATCGGGGACCCCCCCCCCAGAGGCAAATAAAATTATAAATTACAAATAAAAAATATATTCAAAAATGTGCACACATTTTCGTGGTTTTTCAAAAGTAGCAGATCTACAAGAGGTTTCCACTCGACAGAGACAAATATAAAGATACTCTATAGTAAATACAGTAGTTCCTGTATTAAAAATGTGACTTGAGTAAAAGTATAAACGTGTTTGGCGTCAAAATCTAAATATTCTTACATTACCAAAGTTTCTTTTCCAAATTTGCCAAACAACAATATTTTCAAAAATAGCCAACTGACATGACACATGAGCTTGTAGATCAGCTATTTTCGAATAAACAAAAGTAAATCAGGCTTAAGTGTCAAATTATTGCAGTGGAGTAAAAAAGTAAAAGTATCTCAGAATTGTACTTCAGTACTTGAGTAAATGTACTTAGTTACTTTCCACCACTGCCATGTATTGATAAAGAATCAATCAGGCACCATGTGGCCGTTTAGTGCAGCATTCTGTTCCCTCTCCCTGACAACATTTACGCACATATTTACAGATTTATTAAATTAACCTTTTGTACGCTCACCAAAGGCCACATACACTATAACAGCCTTATGTCTAGTGCCCTTCATATCTATAATTCAATACATATTGATGGGTTATGTTGAAGAATCATTAACCTAGCCATTCAGATTTTAAATATTTGTATCATAATAAATAAAAACATGTTGTTTTCCTGAGCTATAGGATGTGAAGCCATTTGTGATTTTCTTTTTTCTTTTTTAAATAAACGTGATTCGATTTTTATTGAGGGATAGCCCCTCGAAATGCAGCATCTCTATAGCCCCTCGAAATGCAGCATCTCTATCTGCTGTTCAAAAACATGAACAGCAGACATAGATACATACAATACCAATAATAAGTATACAGATATAGTCTATTCATATCTCCCTCCCACCACCACCAGCTGTTACAGTAAACAACGGAAGAGACAGAAGGGTACAGTAAAAATACATCAGCGTATAATTATTTCCCTATCAAGATGTGAACACAGGGAAGTCCTGAAGCGACAGAAGGATGAGATGGATCTATAGAGGAAGATCATTCCAATCAGATGGAGCTTTGCAGCAGAATGACCTTCCTCCATGCAGCCTCTCTAGAGATGTGTGGCACAAGACAACACAGTAAGGATGTTGCAGCTGTCTTAAGTGGATATGATGAAGGAGAGAAGATAGAACCAAATAATACTCTTTCAACTACAGTAAATGCATTGAAAAAATGAAGTTAAACCCATGTTGTTGCCTTCTTGATTTAGTCCACAGACAATTGAGTGAGTTGTACACAAGGAGGGGACCTGTTAAGTTCATTCCCCCGATATTAGATTTGCTCAGAGCCATATCTGACCTAACAGCTATTAAATGTGTAAGAGATATTCTATATTTAAGTGCAGTGATTCAGAGCCAAAACATACAGGCAGCACAACTTTGAATCCTTGAATTAAATACTGAATAAAATGAATGTTAAAAAAAGGTCTGGGAAGAAGATAAAGGCCTCTGGTGACGTTAATGGAGTATTGACTTCCTCTGAAAGGGAAGTGTGCTCGTGCAATAATCACAAAACACAGATAGCAGACGTTCCTGGCTGTTCACGCTTGGTCACACGACGGTGTTGCGCGTTGAAAATAGCAGATCTACAAGCTCACAACACGTCACACATGCGACACGTACATTGTGAGTCTGCTATTTTTTACACGGAACACCAACATTGACTTGTGTGACAGAGCATAAAATAAGCTTTATATACACTAGAGGCTTGTTTACTATTTTGAAAGGGTTCCATGTCTTTTTTGGCCTTTTAATCGGTACACTGCATGCATGATTTGGGGCATTTTGTTCCAAAAATGTGTTTTGCAAAAGTCAACCTACTGGTGTGTGCAAAATTTCACGGAAATCACAAGCTGCATTCATGATTTGAGACATTTTGGTCAAAACGGACCAATAGCGGGGCAGATAAATGCATTTTTGCACTAAAATACTTCAGAAGTGGAAAGAAACCTAAAACTTTTCACAAGTACTCCTTAGGGGTTGTTCCTATGATAAAACACATTAGACACTGAAAAATCAAAATGGCTGCCATGTTTCCAAGATGGCTGCCTCTGAACAGTACGCCAGCCAGTTAATGTCCGATTTTCATAATATTAGAGTTGTTTTGTAGGTTTTAAAACATCCTGAGTTCATTTATTACACTTTTAAAGCAGCCAGAATAACCTTTCTGACTTTTGGTTGGGGTCTTTCCTCACCTGGGACCCCCCAAACAGACCCCTGAGCCTATCTCAGTAATCGCATTGCTCCTGCTCCAGAGCAATGTTAAATTAGATCATAACTGAAGCATTAAAGTTGTTGTAACTGGGCTCTGAAAGCAAAAATGAGTAGTAGCAAATACCCAGGGGTCTTCCACAGGGGGTCCGGGACCCCTAGGGGGTCCTCAGAGTTACTACAGGGGGCCTGCCGAATCTTGATGGGGAAGTTCTTTTCTTTTTTTTAACTGTTTTTATTTTCTCAGTATTATTTATTACATTTTTGTGTTAGACAGTTCACAGGTGTTACTGCAGGGATTGCAATAATTAAGGTATTGCAACTTCTCACTTTGGGCGCGCAGTCTAACATGTCCATTTATTGCGCTGCACTCACACTGACAACACAACACACACACACCTCTTTGTTATCGTCACCCCAAAACCCGCACCCTATCCTCTTAAAGAGCTCACGGTCAATTGTACCCAAAGAAATTCACTACTATACATGTCCTCCCTTGGCTCCCTAATAGTGTTGACAGTTTCCACTATAGCATTTGCAGGGAGGAGAGTGCAAGGCAGGTTATTGTTTGAGCTGCACCGTCCCTTGTAACCTGCTTTGCAGCCACATTTGATGAGCTCAAGTACTGCCTTTGCAGCAGGGAGGGCAAGAAACCTGACTGGACATACCCTCCACTCTCTGAATTCCATCTATTTTTTTTTTTTTCAATTGATGGAAGCTCAGGGCAATTTGTCAGGTATGACAAAGTAGGCATCATAATAGGATACCTTCATCAAGGGACATGATTTTGAGGAAGTGCAAACACATGAAGAGGCTGATACCCCGATTCCTTATCAAGTCCTTGCCTCCGGTACAAAAAAAGGAAATTTATATATTCAAGTGAGTTCAAGTTATTGGATGTTACAAATGTCAAGGGTTCCTTTGCGTACATAGTTTTTCAGGTGCTGGGGATGAACATTTGTTGGAATCACCAAAAAGACATGGGTCAATGCCTACTTGATGATGATGATGATGACCAAGCCATTAACCGCTTCAAGGACCTTGGCAAGGTCATTGGCCATTCCTCCTGAGCTTATAAATGGTGAGCTTCCATCAACATTGCAGTCGGAACATTTTGCATGCCATGTTTACAGTTCAAAAGGTCCAACAACCCTGGGATTACTCAGATGGGAACTATTTCTGTCAAAGAACTTGGAGGGTGAGATGCTACATCCAACTCGTGCTGCACTGCTACCACATTACCTCCGCGCCAACTCTGTCACAATGCAGGATAAATCATACCTGACCATACCATACCCTGTGCTTCCACCAATCGAAGAAAATAGATGGAATTCAGAGAGTGGAGGGTATATTCCAGTCAGGTTTCTTGCTCTCCCTGCTCCAAAGGCAGTACTTGAGCTCATCAAATGTGTCTGCAAAGCAGGTTGTAAGGGACGGTGCAGCTGCTTAAATAACCTGCCTTTCACTCTATGCTATGGTGGAGACTGTGTCAACACTATTAGGTTGGACATTGAAGATGATGATGATGAAGACGAATATATCCTGCATGTCTGAAATTACTGTATTGTAGTGAATCTCTTTGGGCGTAATTGACCATGGGCTCTAATAAGGTGAGGGTTTTGGGGTGACAATAACAAAGAGGTGTGTGTGTGTGTGTGTGTGTGTGTGTGTGTGTGTGTGTGTGTGTGTGTGTGTGTGTGTGTGTGTGTGTGTGTGTGTGTGTGTGTGTGTGTGTGTGGTCAGTGTGAGTGCAGTGCAATAAATGGAAATGTTGTTCTGCGCCCAAAGTGAAAAGTTGCAATACCTTCATTATTGCAATCCCTGCAGTAACAGCTGTCAACCATAACTGTTTAACACAAAAAAACATTATAAATAATACTGAGAATACTAATAAACCATCAAAGTACAATACATAAAACTAGGATACATAAAAACATTCGAAGTTTCAAAAAAAAAAAAGAGATTTGGCAGGCCCCCTGTAGTAGCTCTGAGGATCCCCCCAGGGGTCCCGGACCCCCCGTGGAAGACCTCTGTTATTTGCTACTAGTCATTTTTTATTTCAGAGCATATTTCAGATCTAATTTAACATTGTTCTGGAGCAGGAGCAGAGCGATTACTGAAATAGGCTCAGGGGTCTGTCTGTGGGGTCCCAGGTGAGGAAAGACCCCAACCAAAAGTCAGAAAGGTTATTCTGGCTGCTTTAAAAGTGTAATAAATGAACTCAGGATGTTTTAAAACCTACAAAACAACTTTAATATTATGAAAATTCGATATTAACTGGCTGGCGTCCTGTAAAACATATCCGAAAAGGCGGCCATCTTTAAAACTGGCAGCCATTTTGAAAATTAAGTGTCTAATGTGATTTTTCTAAAGAATGACCCAAGAGGTACACTCTGTAAAATTTTGGTGCTTCTTTCCAGAACTGAAGTATCGTTCTCCTTAACTGCGCCGCTACAATCCTGCAAACTTTGGAAGCCAATATTAGCCAATTAGGATGAAATATGAAATATTGGACAGATCCGTCTGGATCACATGACTAGAGACACTGTGTACTGATTTGCGTTATTTTTTGGATAATATCTGAAGGAGTAATATCCAACAATGAGTTTTATATAAGTCAGCTTTCTGGTGGCAGATGTGAAAAATGCAGGGCAAAGGTTTTTCCTTGGCCTCTAGGGAGCGTGCATACAAAGTTTTACACTGATCGGTGGAGCTATAGGTAAAAACACGAATGGGCCTGTTATAGCGCCACCACGAGGCTGATTTGAAAAGTTAGAAGTGGCAGACTTATACTTAACAGACTATTTCTACAATAGGGCATTGCTATCCTTGATACTTATAACATGTGAGTGCTTCCATCACTGTCTGTATCTTAACTTTCTCCTGCTTCAGGCGACTACAGAACAAAACCTGTTATCTCTGCTGAGCTCCATGAGAGAAATAAAAAAACATTTCCGTACTTTCCCTTATTTGCATGAATCAATGTAGGCTATTCTTTTACCTTCATTACAACTTCATCATGATGACAAAACAGAACTCTTGAGATACGTTCAGTGGTTTTATATTGCAACAAATGACCGTGACATGTCCTGTTATAGCTACTAGTGATCGGATGCGTGAATAGAAGCCACTCGTGGCTGCGTGGTGTTTGTCAGACAAGCCAGGAAACACGGATGTTTTCTGGGACGTGAGTGGAATGGATCATAACTGCTGCACACGGTGCTGCGGGTGGATCACATATCTGCAGAGTCATGCAGCTCTCCCCTGCCTCCTCAGAACATCAATAAGGTTTTACATTACAGAGAAAGGAGACAGAGAGAGAGAGGAGAGGAGGCAGAGAGAGAGAGAGAGAGAGAGAGAGAGAGAGAGAGAGAGAGAGAGAGGTGGAGGTGGAAGGAGGGAGGGAGGGAGGGGGGTCGATTTATTTGTGTACGCATGTGATGCAAATCAGGCTTTAAGAAAAATAGTTAAGACTTAAGAGAGAAAAACCACTGCAAGATTCTGGTGTAACTCTGATATCAAGGACATTCAAAAGGAACAAGCCAAGCAGCAGAGACACGCTGAAGGGCATCTCAGAAAGAGGTGACCGTCTAGCCTGGCGATATAAAAGTAGAGTATGAGAGGAGGAGAGAACGTTGCCGCATCAGTTTGATCATAAATCAGTGCAGGCAGGGGTGGGTGGAGTGGGGGGGGAGGAGGAGGGCTGTGCAGCTGTGGCGATCTTTAGTTATTGACGCAGTAATTGTTGGAAGTCAGGTTGGCCCGCTGCCAACGTGCTATCATGGATAAAAGCATGGATGGAACATGGGAGAGGGGGGGGGGGGGGGGACCAGAGGAGAACAGGAAGCTCAGAGAGGGAGGGTGGGAGGGGCTTAGTGCTGGATGGAGCAGGGTGTGGCCTATAATGTTTGGATGCTGAGGAGAGGCGGATGATGAGGGTGGAGGAGAGAGACGGGTGGATGGGAAGGGAGGGAGGGAGGGGGTGGAGGGGTTGGAGGAGAGGCTTGGGGAGAAGGAAGGGAGGAGGGATGAGAGATGTCCGGCCCGGCGTGTATAAATACCCCGGCCGCTCCTCGCTCGGACGTCCTGTTGCTTCACACTCCTCCCAAACCTCCACAGCTTCCAGCAGCTCTCCAACCAAACCACAAGCTTCCCCCTGAAAGGAAGGGCAGAGGAGGATCCAGAGAGATCACCAGTAGAACCAGAGCAGAGAGAAGAAACTCAAAGGTAAATATCTCCAGCCGCCATGCAGAGCCACCCCTCAGGCCGCAGCACCTCGTCCACCTCCTACCGCCGCACCTTCGGGAGTCCCAGCATGTCCATGTCCTATAACTCCCCGGGGGGCCGCATGGGAGGCCCCGGGGGGCAGCGCTACGGCCGCTCCATGTCCCCGGCCATGGCCTCCTCGCGCTCCATGGCCTACCAGCACCAGCAGCACCGGCCCCTGCGCTCCAGCGCTCCCATGATGCACCACCAGCCGCCCCGCCTCTCCTACGAGAAGGTGGACTTCACGCTGGCCGAGGCGGTGAACCAGGAGTTCCGGGCGACGCGCAGCAACGAGAAGCAGGAGCTGCAGGAGCTCAACGACCGCTTCGCCTCCTTCATCGAGAAGGTGCGCTACCTGGAGCAGCAGAACAGCGGCCTGCAGACCGAGCTCAACCAGTACAAGGGGCAGCAGCAGCAGGGCCAGCCCAACCGGGCCTCCGAGCTCTTCCAGGAGGAGCTGAGGGAGCTCCGGGCTCAGGTGGAGGCCGTGGGGAAGGAGAGGGACCAGTACCAGGTGGAGAGAGACAACCTGGCCGAGGACGTGGCCATGCTCCGGCAGAGGTACCGGTTATTCATATTATTATTATTATATATTATTAGTGTGGTGGCCACACTAATAAGGTCTCCCCTTAACTCTGACCGTGTACAAATGGAACCAAATGGACCCGTCAGGGTTCATTTGGTTCCATTTGTACACTGTCAGAGTTACAGACCTCTATGGGTCGATTTGGACCCCCATAAAGACACCCACAGAGTCCCTGGAATCCAAATCCACTGGCAGAGAACCACTGCCATAGGCAACAAACTATTGTATTCGGTCGGAGATTTCTTTTCACAGCAAAGTGAACCTGTGTTTAGTAAACTTTCTTGAGTGATGTTATCCGAGTTGGATGGCTGCACAACAGAAAAGTGAAGCTTTTGGTCATGCTTCATTTGACATCACATTATAAATGATAGAATACATTTCCCAGTGGATTCCACACTCGCAATTTCCCAGAAGCTCTCATCAACATGTTCTAACTTGTTGTGTTTTTTGTCATAAATTGACTCCTCTACTTGATCATATCACAGCATCACACAAAAGCATACTTTTTACTTCATATGAATCCTGAAAAGTTACATGTTTTGGACATCATATCATCATATCATATCATATCCACCTGACAGAGACGATATGGTATCGTGAAGGGAGTTAGACATTTTTATTCTGCGTCTACAGTATCTATCAACTGTATCTATAGCAGTGGTTCTCAAACATTTTCATGCCAGACTACGTATGTGCCAGGGACCCCCATAACAATGTGAGCTTGTAGATCAGCTGATCAGATCTAGCCAGAAATAATCAAATAGGGGCACAAGTGTTTCTAACTGTTCCTCATGTTACCGGTTGGAACCCCCTACACAAGCCAAGGACCCCTCTGTGGGGTCCACCTCGGATCCCGTGCACTTTGAGAACATAGTGATCTAACTGTATCCATAGATGAGATGGAAAATGAAAGCTGTAACATACATGGGTGATGATGATATGAATGTCAGAAGATATACGGACTGGAAAGGCGATAAATGAAAGTATGAAATGAGTTTGGTTACAAAGTGACTTTTATTCCTGCTGTGATTTACACTGCGTGGTGGTGTGATGTGATGTCAGTGTGATGGGGGTTTAGTAGAGGAGGGAGAAGGGGGGGGGGGGGGGGGGGGGTAGTACCACTGGGCGTGTGCGCCACTGCAGGGCGGGGCAGGGTGTGGCACTCTGTGCAGGGTGGACACACACAGCACCGAGGCACAGCGTCCGCTTGTGTTGAACGTGTTGAAAGTCACATATCTTATCTCTGTCTAGCACATACCTACCTCTATCTCTCTCTCTCTCACTCTCTGTCACACACACACACACACACACACACACACACACACACACACACACACACACACACACACACACACACACATGCACGCGCGCACGCGCACACACGTGCATGTTAGAATGATGTGATTTGTACAGAGGTGACATGAGGAAGATAGATGACACTCAGGGGAGGGGGGGGGGGGGTTTGCAGTGGTGGAAGAAGTACTTGAGTAAAAGTATCAATACCACATGCAGAAATACTCTGTAGCGGGGGAGGAAAAGTACTTTCAGTAAAACTACATAAGTATTGGCATTGGGTTTACCAACAGTAAAAAAGTACTCATGTTGATATTATTACACTGTAATTAGTGATGTATTAATGTGTTCATAATCACTTTAATCAGAATCCACGTTAATGTTATAAATAGTTGGTAAAGGTCTGGGTGTTTGTGTTCTGCTGCGTAGCTTTAACCTAAAATATAGCATAATTACCAGTTAAAAAACACGTAGTGAAGTACAAGCATCTCAAAAATCCTATCCTATACTGTATGTACAGTTTGAGTAATGCACCTAATTACTTTCGACCACTGTGGAGGGCGAAAGTATCCTTACAGCTGTGAAATAATTGTACTGGAATTAAAAAAGTACGATATTGCGATATTGCCTCTGACATGTGCCCTGCCATGCTCTTAAAATCCTTCAGACAAGTTCAGAGTACATTATAGTTGAATAAAATGTACTTAATTCGTTTCGAACACGAGGGGAGGGGGGGGGGGGGGGGGGGGTTTGAGAGGGACGAAGGGGGAGGAGAGGGGCGGGACAAGAGGACGAGAGGCTGGCCAATCGGGAGGAGAGGAGTGGGGAGGGGAGGGGAGCAGGGTGTGTGAGAGAACAAATCAATGTGACCCCCTGACTCCATTAGGGGTGTTGGATGTCTGCCCTGCGCTGGTGGGACTGCAGCACAGACCCCCCCCCCCCAGGACCCTCTGTCACACCGCATGAATAAAAGATGAACGTCCAGGCCTGGACATGACTAATCTCTGAGGGTAACGACGGTGTTACTTTAACCTCTCTACCGGGCGGCTAACATTTCAGAGGACCAGTGGTGGAAAAATTACTCAAATGTTTGACTTAAGTAAAAGCATCAATACTGCAATATAGAAATACTCTGTTACATGTAAAAGTCCAGAATTTAAAAAGTACAAAATGTTTGAAAATAGCAGATCTACAAGCTCACAACGCGCCGCGATGCGACGCATTGTGAGCTTGTAGATCGGCTATTTTCAAATAGCCAAGGTATAAAATAGGGCTAACGGTTAATGTATGTTTTATAAAATTATAAGTTATCGGCAAAGTAACTAGTAACTAAAGTTTTCAAATAAACGTAGTGGAGTAAAAGTACAATATTTGGATCCGAGATGTAGTGGAGTAGAAGTAAAAGTATTGGAAATTGATAAATACTCAAGTAAAGTACAAATACCTCAAAATTGTACTTAAGTACAGTACTTAAGTAAATCTACTTTAGTTACTTTACACCTCTGCAGAGGACCTTTTAAAGGGAGGATTTAATGAGACTTTGTAGAACGCTGGTATGTCGCGCAGTCGTAATATAGCAGATCTACAAGCTCTTAGCTCACACATTTTTACCACCAACTCATACAATAACAAATGTTGATGCATAATGACACACTCTGTGGGGTGGAAACCTCATATGACCAAAACTGTTCCTTTTCAGGAATAATGACCTTGTTGAACTTGTGAGAGTCAGATTTAGTGAAAAAGAAAGGAGCAGATGCTGCTGGTGTTCCTGTCTGGCACTCCGTCAGATCCTTTTAGAAGAAACACACAATCACCTAATTGATCTGGTAGATCTAATTGATCTGGTAGCTCTAATTGATCTGTTGGCAGCTGATGCTCTGTCAGGGAAAAGAACCGCAGGGGTCCTTGGAAGGGGGTTCCAGGGGGTCCCCACTCCCAGCTAAATTAGTTATTACAGCGTCATAATCTTTTGAATCACTTTTTAACCATATTTGATACATTGGCTATTCAAAAAATAGCACGGCACACTTTGATTATTTAGATTGTAATTAGAGAAGGCAGGTGTGACTTATGGGGGCTAGTAGTGTTACTGTAAATAGTAATAAAGAAATATGTGGCTTATTGTGTCTAAAAAGACATATTTAGTCACTTGTACGCATGCCAACCACTGAAATCAAAATCGCAAAAACGAACGAAATCAGTAAAACATTTTAACACACATCTTTTATTTTCTTTAATTACAATCTAAAATATGAACCCTTGTTGTAAAAAAAACAAAGTTGTCCTTTAACATAAATCTTTTCTGGGGGTCCCTGGCACAAACATTTTTAGATGCAGGCTCCGCAGCAAAATATATATTCATTTGGGGGTCCTTGACATGAAAATGTTTGAGAACCACTGCTTTAATGTAGGAACTGGTACGGTAGGTCACCTCAATGTGTGCCACTCCGAGCTGTTACTACACATTGTTTTATTTATTTTAACCCTGTTCTCTGTGCCCATATTATTATTATTGTGGGCTCGCTGGAAGCGAGAACATTATTTATCTTCATTATTTATAGAGTGAGTTCCGTCGCAGACAGTACAAACTTCTACAAAGGCCTGTTAGCCAATGAGGTGCGGAAAAACTGGGAGTGGTGTTAGCTGGAGTATTGGTTGAGCTTCACAAGACTATAGTCACGAGTGAGCCCACACTGTTTCGTAGGAACAGTATTTCTAGTTATTATTATTATTGTATTTTTAACCCTGTTCTCTGTGCTCACAGGCTGGATGAGGAGGGTCAGAAGAGATCCGAGGCTGAGAACAACATGACTGCCTTCAGGAAGGTAAACAGAAACCTGGCCTACATTTAAACCTGGCCTACACCACACATAAACACACTAAAACCTGGCCTAAACACACTAAAACCTGGTCTACACCACAGATAGTTCATTGAAACACACTAAAACATGGCCTACACCACAGATAGTTCATTTAAACACACTAAAACCTGGTCTACACCACAGATAGTTCATTGAAACACACTAAAACATGGCCTACACCACAGATAGTTCATTTAAACACACTAAAACCTGGTCTACACCACAGATAGTTCATTGAAACACACTAAAACCTGGTCTACACCACAGATAGTTCATTTAAACACACTAAAACATGGCCTACACAACAGAGGCTACATGGTCCACAAATCCTACAAATGGTCTCCTGACCTTCCTTAGTGGGCATGGGCGTCAGACCAGACGCCAAGTCGGGCGAGGGAACGTCCCATGTTTAGTGGTGCTATAGATCCCGAAAGAGTGTTGCTGGGACAGAGATTTTCTCCTGATTTGTCTCTGAAAAAAGCAATTTTAGTATGACGATCTTGGTAATATTGTGTGGCTTGTGAGGATCGGGTCCAATATTGTGTGTGTTCACATTCACTCTCCCATTGGAATGATTAATGAATAGACTCCAACCTGCTTCCTGCCTATCTAAAAAGGTGTCCGCCCACTTCACAGATACAGGAAGTAAAGCGGAGATGGCAGGTCTGCTATTTTGTTCTTGGCCTACCCTCAGTAGTCAGATTAAAATAAAATCATTTGCATATTCTGTTATATTCTTACGTACATAACAGTGAAACCTTAATCCATACTAGTAAGACGCCTCAGGGCGACATGCGACCTCTCCCTTTAGGGCGAGGTCGCGCCAATTCTTTGCCATCTGGCCAGTGATGTATATCGGACCAGTTACCCATATATGGAGACCCCTGGTACCCATATACGGATCCATGTACTGTATATGGAGATATGCTGTCAGAGCCCAAACATGCTTACTCAGTTATACATTATGTGAAAATCCTATGATGTCTATGACATCTGACATCATACCTGTTTATGCCCATACATGGAGATCCCTGTCTGTAGAACCAGCCACACATATATGGGCTGTCTTGGCCATCTGTCTTGGCCATATATGGATTCTGTTAGTGTAATATGTGGCCGATGTGGCCTCCATATATGGGCAATCCCATATGAAGTCCTGTTAGATATGGGCTTAATATTGATGACATTCAGGGAACTCCATATTTGGGCATAAAAGGGATTCTGTTAGTGTGCCATCACAGTGAAGCCAGAGCGTGATGTCAGAGCGACAAACCCGTTCTGTTAAGAGTGGTTTCCCTGACATCACAGCTGTGATGTCACAGTGATGTGTCAGGGGAACCACAGTGTCAAGCGTGGTTAGACAGAGATACACAGATAGCCGGATACGTGGACAAGATGTGCCGGTTTTCATCACAGATATAAAAAGCTAGATAACTCATCCGCCGCTGCAGTTCATTGGCGCGACTGGTAAAACAGGACTGGCGGAAGTGCGTAACTGTGGAACTCTGGAAGACACTCTGCCCCCTGCAGTGGGAAAGAGGGAGTCCCGCATCTGATTGGCCTACCGAGCATCCCATTCTGTGACGCACAAGGAAGCGTCCTTCAGAATCCCGGAAGCTTGCCAGTCCTCGTTTACCAACGCCCCAGAGCCGAGGAGGCGTCTACCTTTATATGTCTATGGTTTTCATAGTTAACTTAACAATGACATACAGTATCTGACTTGGTGTCTGGTTTAACAAGTATTCTAGTAGTATGGATAGTTACAGTTATAGGGTTTCTGCAGTCCGCAGAAAGAGACAAGAGAAAAATATATATAGGACAAGACAAAGAAGACTAGACTAGGACAACAAGAACTCACAACAGTCAGTCTCAAAAGAGAGTTTGTTCCACGGTGCCAGTAACGGCAAACGCACGGTCGGTCACTCATCCTTACTGTGCTAGGCCACCTACCTAACACCATGTACCTCCTACCTAACACCATGTCCCACCTACAGTACCTAACACCTTGTCCCTCCTACCATCTAGGATGTGGACGATGCCACCCTGTCTCGCTTGGAGCTGGAGAGGAAGATAGAGTCTCTGATGGATGAGATTGAGTTCCTGAAGAAGCTCCATGATGAGGTAAGAGCTGCTAATGACATCTCTGCACCTTAAAGCAGGGGTCTTCAACAGGGGGTCCGCGACCCCCAGGGGGTCCACGGTGGTACTGCAGGGGGTCCGCGAAATTATTGCTTAAAAAAAAAAAAAAAAAAAAAAAAAAGATTTCAAAAAATGTTTTTTTTGTTTGTTTGTTTTTTGCCATTTTTCATATTTATGTAAAAAAATAAAATAATGATTCTATCCATTTTCAATAGCTTGAATACATGATTACTATGCAATTGACAGATTGTTGATATTATTGACATTGGTTCTCATAATAAGTAGTATGTTTAGAAATGGTAGTGGTACGGCCCACCCTGCTCACATGTAACTTGTACATGTTTAAAATAAAAAATATGTCGTAGCCCCGACCCCCCCACCCTACGAGGTGGTAGGGGGTCCCCGCTGCATCTCCCCATCAGTTTGAGGGTCCCCGGCCTGAAAACGTTGAAGACCCCTGCCTTAAAGGGTATAGAGATATATTTTTTAATGAAAATGTGTGACAAAAAGTAAATAATAATATCAATAGCGTTATAAAACAGTCTGGAATAAAGGTATTGCTTTTTCCCAATTAATTATGATTGTGGAACAGAATACAAATTCGAATAATTATGTAGTTCCGGCAAAGCTCCAGAATTATTCATTCTATTCTATAAGTCATAAGCTGACGGCCGACATATCCATGTGTTTTCATGGGAAATTGCGCTCTTTTGAACGACCATCATATCGACCGGAGGGTTAGCGATTCACTCCACGGAGGTTAGGGTTAGGGTGAGGGTTAGAGTTGGGTGTCGAAAAGATGACATGTAGTAACAGCGACACGCTCCCGTTTTCATTGGGTAAAGGTATTTCTTCCTCCCAAATAGAACCTTATAAGGCAGCCATCACGTTACTGTGTTGCAAATCATACAACAGCCTGGTAAATCATCCTGGTCGCGTGAATTCACATCATGTCTTCTACAGACCGTCTGAATTCACATCAGTCAGGTTAGTTTAGTCTGTCACATAACTGATAATGATTACACAGAATTACTCATATCAGCACCAACAATACATGACACGGGGGAGCGAACAAATGACCTCTCTTTTCTCAATCTAACAGTTTTTTCAATCATACTGTAACTGTAACATACACCTTGTGGTGTGCTGTGGTCATCAGGAGATCAATTTAGGCCTAGAATTATTGAATGCTTTAACCAGTGAAAAATAGCAGATCTACAAGCTCACAGCGCAGCACCGAGTGCCGCGCTGCGAGCTTGTAGATCTGCTATTTTTGAAAAAGTCATAAAAATTTGTGCAAATCTTTGAATAAATCGAGGGCTTGGAGCGCAAAGGGCCTAAGTGACATTTTCGTTTTTTTCACAGGACAGCTTTCCATTGATTGTAATTATTTAATAAAAATAAATATGTTTAATCAATCTATACTTTAAAACAGATTAGGCTTCAATGAATGTATTTTAAATTATACTTTTTTAATGTTGTTTGTAGTTTAATTATTACAATCAATGAAAAACTGTCCTGTGAAAAAAATGAAAATGTCACTTAGGCCCTTTGCGCTCCGAACGTTTGTTACTCAAATTTTGCTTCTGGGTGGTCCCTGGAACTAAATATGTTGAATGGGGGTCCGTGGCCGAATAAATATCATTTTGGGGGTCCTTCACATGAAAAGGTTTGAGAACCACTGACATAGTAGTCTCTCAAGAACAGACTAACTGAGCTCCAGTTAAGTGAAAAGGACCTTTTCTTTGACGATGGCTAGCCAGATTGCTGACATAGAAACATAGGTTTTTCAAAAAAATCTTAGAAGGATTCAAAAGACACTTATAGAATCGGGTCAAAATTCTAATTTTCACGATTTTTCAAAAATAGCAGATCTACAAGCTCGCAGCGCGGCACCAAGTGCCGCGCTGTGAGCTTGTATATCTGCTGTTTTTCAATAGTTAAAGCATAAAATAATGATACACAATAATGTGTACCCGTTCTAAATGGGTTTTAACTGTGTGTATGCACCTGTGGTGTGGTCATCAGGAGATCCAGGAGGTCCAGGTGAGCGTCCAGACCCAGCAGCTGAAGACGGAGATGGACATGCAGCAGACCAGCAGGCCTGACCTCACCGCCGCCCTGAGGGACATCAGAGCTCAGTACGAGAACATCGCCTCCAAGAACATGCAGGAGTCTGAGGACTGGTACAAGTCCAAGGTAGGGCATTCACGAATAGTGATTTTTAGTATTCGAATTATTCGACCTCAAAGTATTCGAATAGTTGAATATTCGACAGGACAGGCCAAACTGTCAAATATTAAGTAAGCAAGAGGCAACATTGTGAAAATAGCCGATCTACATACACAACGGCGTTGTGAGCATGTAGATCGGCTATTTTCACAATATTTATCTGTGGAACCGAGTCACATTAAATGTAATACCTACAATTCCAAGTGCTTGTCAGGGTGGGGGTCCCCAGTTCAAATATGTTTATTTTGGGGGTCACGGCCTAAAAAGGTTTGAGAACCCCTGGTGTAGAGCATTAACAAATTCATCCACCAGGGGCATTGACAACTCATTCTTATGACTTCCTATATAGCCAAGCATTATATACTATATATTTTTTAAAGAGAAAACAATAAAAAATAAAATAAGCGAATATTCGACTTCGGTGAACAACGTCGAATAGTGACTTTGATATTCGAATATTCGGATATTTGGTGAATGCCCTATAGTCCAAGGTAAAGGAACATGATGAGTCTTAGGACTGGTACAAGTCCAAGGTAGAAAAGATGCACACAGGGATTAAAGTGAAATAAAATCTTACCACTGATGAGAATAAGATTGTAATGTGCAATTTGTGAAGCAGTATATGACAGGTGGACTATTATTGTTGTGACTATTCTTTGTGCAGCACTTTGACCGTACCTTGTTGTTCTATATCCTTCCTGCAGATGGCTGACCTGACGGACTCTGCTAAGCGTAACAACGACGCCATGAGGCAGGCCAAGCAGGAGGCCAACGACCAGAGGAGGCAGATCCAGTCTCTGAGCTGTGAGGTGGATGCTCTGAAGAACACGGTGAGGAGAAGACCTGTCACTGCATTATAAGACCCTGTCACTGCATTATAATGCATTCTAAGACCCTGTCACTCCATTAGAATCACCTGACGCAACGTTAGGGATGGGACGATTATGACATTTTACATGACGATTAATTGTCACTCAAATAATTGGGATTAACAATTTAATTGTGTATTTGTCGTGGACAATTACATTTCTGTTTGGCTTGAAGGCTTTGAAGTTGCACATGGCAGATATGACACATAACCTAAATATACAAAGAAATTACATATTTGACAACTTTATACTTTAAAAAAGATTGATAGGGGAAATAGATGATCTACAAGCTCACAACTTGTCGCATCGCAACATGTTGTGGGCTTGTATATCTGCTATTTCCACTATTTTTTTTTAATGTTTGAACATACAGTATATGAACATTTTTCAACATGGAAACGATTATGGCGATTATGACAGAATAATTGCGATTATGTCAAATAATTGCAATTAGACGATTATGTCATAATTGTGACAGGTCTACCTACATTAGAATAACCTGATGCATTCAAACACAATTTTTCTGTTTAGTGCAGGGTTTTCAAAGTGGGTGACGGGGCTCCCTGGGGTGCCGCGACGGCAGTCCAGGGGTGCCACAAGATCATTTGATAATATTTGGAATTTATTTAAAAGATATTTAGTATCTTTTAAACTTGAAGTACAAAGTTATTTTCAGTCAGTTCTAACCAAAATGGCTATTATCTCAACGTTTCCCTTACAACATAATCACTAAAATATTGTCACTGTCAGGCAGAAACCTCTGTCGCACAAAACTTGTGAAAACAGCCGATCTACAAGCACACAACGCCTCGCGATGCAAGGCGTTGTGTGCTTGTAGATCTGCTGTTTTCACTAGTTTAGTACATTTGATAGATGATAAATACAAAACAGATGGTTTTGGATATACAAGGTTTCCACCCGACAACGACGATATGCTATATAAGGTGCCGGGAGTGAAAATTATAATGTAGGGGTGCCTCGGATTAAAAAAAATATTTATGGGGTGCCAGCTGAGACAAAAAAGTTTGGGAACCCCTGGTTTAGTGAACCTTCTGTGTGTTCCATGGTTCCCAGAACGAGGCTCTGATGAGGCAGATGCGGGACATGGAGGACCAGTTCAACCACGAGGTGGGGAACTACCAGGACAACGTGTCGCGCCTGGAGGAGGAGATCCGTCACCTCAAGGACGAGATGGCCCGCCACCTCCGCGAGTACCAGGACCTGCTCAACGTCAAGATGGCCCTGGACATCGAGATCGCCACCTACCGCAAGCTGTTGGAGGGAGAGGAGAGCAGGTGGGGGAGAGAGAGAGAGAGAGATTTAAAATGGAAAGTTTAGTTTTAGCACATTTTTTGTTGTTGTTTTTATTTATCAATCAATCAGTTCAAGTATGATATTATGGGGGTTGAGGACCACTGATCTATTGTAGGACGGCTGGGAGACAGTAGTAAAGGAATAATAAAACCCAACTGTTGTATTTTTCTTCAGGATTACCGTCCCTATGCAGAACTATGGCATGAGCAACCACATGGACCACCGGGGTAAATAAACTAACTCTAACTCTTTTTTTATGCATCATCACACAGTATTATTAGAAAAAAAAATCTAAGCTTTGCCATTCAATCTCAAAAACCAAAAGCCAGTCATAAAGGTGATTCATTTCAGACATACATACATTATTAATTAATGACACATTTAACTTGAATTTCAACCAGCAGGCCTTAAATGTGACTTTTTTTTAAACCCTTCACAGACTATGAGGAGACCTCCGACAACGACAACGACAACCCTAAGAAGAAGACCCCAAGCACTCCTAGCAAGAAGAACGTGGTGATCAAGACCATGGAGATGCGTGACGGAGAGGTAAAGTCATGTGATGTTGAGTTCCTAACGACAAAACATGTGATGTCATGGCTCATGTGCGAGTGATATCTAAAAGTAACGAGATTCGGGCAAGTCCTGGAAAAGACGTGCTGTGATTGGCCAGGTGTCATTTGAGTAACATCCTTGCGAGGCTCCTCCCCCACACAAGGCTTCTCCTCCCCAACTAATACAGACCGAATGCCACTTCCCAGCACTGTCCTCAGTTGCTTAGTGGACTAGTGACGGCACTCCCAATCCATGCACCCCGGGATTGCATCCTGCTCATGCCACTTTTTTCTGCTGCCGCAGACAACTTTTTATTTTACCGATAAAGTATAATTATTGACTATGATGGAAACGCGCCGTCTCAGGCGACCTTGAGCCATGTGAGGCCCTGCCGAGCAATCTAAGCGTTGCGAAGGTCGCATGAGCCGACTCAGCGCTGTCCGTGTTACATATCCTGGGGGATAGAATTCAAGCCAATCACACGCTGGCAGTGTGGGGCTTGCCCGAATCTCTCTACGAAAAAAATCACGCCTCACATGCAGACTACGTGCAGCCATGTTACCATGGTGAATGTAATCAAGGAAGTACAACAGTGTCACTCGTCTATCTGTGCGTCACCGCCACCTAGCGACATGGCATGTACATTACAGCATTTTCAATGCTGATGCTTTTCCAAGTAGACACAGAATAACCAGTGAGAACGCAACGAAATGTTGCCGTTGTCAAGTAAACGTGGCCTAAGTCTGACGTCATTTACACATCCTACCATTGTCGCGTTTTTTTCCGCCCCATTAATAATTCCCATAGACTTTTTGCGTCATGTAAGATCTGTGTTCCAAAAATAAACAATTGATTCCGGCGGTTTGACTCGTACTGTATGGATGTGAAGAATCAACTGACGGCGAGCAAGCGCTAATGTGACTGCCGCCGAATTATTTACATTTTCACCAAAAACAGACTATGTAAAGTGATGTAAGCTATCTGTTGGTCACCAAGTGGTCAGTAACCTGTCTGTTGGTCACCAGGTGGTCAAGGAGTCCAGCCGGGAGAAGGAGAGGGACTCTGGACGTAACGAGAAGAAGGACCACGACGACAGGGACGACTAGGATGAAAACAACCATAAATTAATAATACAATAATGAATTTAAAAATATTACCAGTAAATGAGAAAGTGAAACAATGATTTGAAGAAAACAAAGTTCGAAGCTACGTACCGGTATCTCTCATTTTGCTAGTTATCTGTATCATTGTCAAATGCAGGTGCAATATGTATAAAAATAAACAAACAAAACAAAAAAATAGACACTTTAGTACTAAATACTGCTGAAACAGCTTATAAACAGAGTTGTGTCACCGCCTTTAGGGCTATAAGCAAGACATCTTTACTAATATACCACTTGAGGCCTTGATTTACAGTGCAATTCCTTATACTTTTATAGCAGTAAACAATCTGAAGATTATAGACAAGCTAAAATACTTTGTAACTAACAGGGTTGGGGAGACATTGGTGTTTGGTGTGAAGACAGTTACCTTTGTAGTCAGTAGCTTTACTCTTCATTATTTAGTAAGGAACCACCAATAAAAGACTGATTGTTAATATAATGGTTATTTAAGGATTTAATTGATGGTGATTGGTAATGGTTATTTAAGATTGATGGTAGGAAATGGTTATTTAAGATTGATTGATAGTGATTGGTATCGGGTGACAAGATTGATTGGTAATGTTTTTTTAGACTGATTGATTGATTGATTGATTGATTGGTTATTTGCCACACTGTGAATGGTGACGTCAGCTTTGCTAAAGCTTTTTCAGTGAAACACAACAGAATCACAGAAACAAGTGTGCTTTGCAATGATGTGTAGAGATCTAGCATCCATACTAGAGAAAAGAATGTGTCAAGATAACGCCAATAAAGTTAATTGGAGCGGAAACGTGCCATTTTGTCTGCATCATTTCTAGAGTTGTTCCAATACAGATACATTCTCTCATCACATAGTTTATCATATGATGATATGTCTATTATAATCCTAGATCAGTGGTTCTTGAACCTTTTCATTTCAAGTACCCCCATAACTCTGAGAGTGTTCATTCGGACCATTCATTTGGCCCATTCAGAAGGCCAGATTTATACTGCAGTCAAATCCAGCCTAAATCAGACTGATATGCTACCCGCTGGGGTGGTTTGATCAGATTTCTGCGTTCTGGAATCAGATTTGAATCAGATGAATCAGAAACCACCCCTGGATGCAGGGACGTGCTGGGCCCCTGATTCAGCCCGGGAAAAAGAGTTGGAGAGGCCCTCATTGCGCGCTATGGAGAGAGATCTCTCTCTATAGCGCTGCTGCTACTCAAATATTTGCCATTTCAGATCATGACAAGTGACAAGCCAGTGGGCCAATTACATGAGTTATATTTCGTCGTTGTCGGGTGGAAACCTTGTACGTCCAAAACCGTTTGTTTTGTATTTATCATTTTAAAAATGATTTAAACTAGTGAAAGCAGCCGATCTACAAGCACACAACGCCTCGCACCGCGAGGCGTTGTGTGCTTGTAACTGCTGTTTTCACTACTTTTGTGCGATGGCCTTGTATGATGAAGCAGGGCTTTGCTTTGCGAAAAAAATTACAAATTTGAAACTTGGAGATTCAAGGTTTCTGCCCGACAGTGACGATTTACTTTGTTGGCCGCCCAGCCCCCAAAATGGAATGAAGGCCGACATTTTATTTTTAACGTTTTCCTAATGGCCGGCCTGGACCGGCCGGGAATGAACCGGCCGTTCGGAAGTTGTCCCGCTTTTCCCAATGGCCAGCACGTCCCTGCCTGGATGTGGCTTAAGTCACATTTGTAAAAATCGGATTCCATCCGATGTTTCCTGTAGATCTGATTCAGGTTGGATTTGACTGCCAGTGTAAATGGGGCCCTAGGGTCCATTTGAAGTGGAACCCCCTCAAGGTCCCCTTAGAGTCCAGGACCCCACTTTCAGAACCACTGTCCTAGATTGTATTTTAAATTATACAGATAGAGATCAGATCGGTACTCTGTATCGACTGATATGCAAGTCATCTATACATCTATACGTTTTTGGCCATCTTTTAACGCAAAGTAAAAAAAGAATTAGCCCTATATTCACGGCCCGCCCACTCAGCAAATTTCTCAGCAACTTCCTGGTGCTGACGTCAGTTTAGAAGGCGAAACTATGACAGAAATAGCTGGACTTAAAGCCAAAAAATAATTATTTCGAACGGTAAAGTAAATTATAATGCTTTGTGCCTTTTATTTTTTTTTAACAATGTTTATTTTCGTTTTTTTTATTTTTTTATTTTACATTCAAAGCAACAACAAAAGAAAAGCTCAGACAAAACTTGTGTTCTTGATCATGCTAGCCGTATTTTATACTTTACTATTCGGAAATTGCATTAAATGTGCGATTTCTGTGTTAACTCTATGGGCTTTTAGCAGGGTTTTACCCTTCAAAACGTGACTTCAGCACCAGGGGGATGCTGAGTGGGCAGGCCGTGAAAAGGGCTAATTGCAAGTTATAATTACATGATGTAAAATAGTGTACTATGTTGGTGCAGTAGGCTAACTGTTAACAAATGTGTTACAAGGATTAATCTCTGGCCTGGGAACGCCTCGGTATACTCCTGGAGTGGAGGAAGTTTTTAGTCAGGATATGGAACTTTGCAAGTCCCAGGTGTAACTGTTACCCCTGCCACCCGATTCCGGATAAGCGGTTGAAGATGGATGGATGGATATGGAAGTGACTAAACTAGTAAAAGTGATAGGCCTACGCCTAACTATAAACCCTGACACTGACAGATATTTAAAAACAAAGTCGAATTACTTTTTTTAAGAATCCTGTTTTTTGATTGATTGAAGAATTTATTAGAAGTTTGCAATAGAAAAAAGTACAGTTTCATGACAGTAGCCTACAAATCACTGGTACAAGGTCAACTAAAAGGAGATCCTAGAAAGCCGAGGCTTATTTCCACAGGAACCACACTTTACTTTAACCACACCTGTCAAGGATCCCCAGTCCCCAGGGTGTCCTTGAGGGGGTTCCTCCAGGGGGTCCCCAGTAAAAATGTAACGTTGGAAGCCTAACTTCTGGAGGAACCGAAATAAAATTATTCACGAAAAATCATGTTCATACTAATTAACTCACGTGTTGGCCATAACATCTAGTTTAATTATACTAGAGTTTTATGGTGGTATTATTTGTTTGCGTAGAGTGCAAAAAAGACGACTTGTGTAAAGTTGTGTTGTTTCCCCGCGTTTAGCAGGTTGCTGACACACCAACCAGCCAATCACAGTCATCCTCTTCAGCCAATCACTCCGTTCCCTGTCCTTCCGAGCAATGGCATCAGGATGCTGTCACAACCAACCAGCCAATCACAACGTCGCCCGCCCCTCCGGGCTATGGCATCAGGATGTTGTCATCCTCTGACTTCCACTAGTGTGTGGCGCGGGACTTTGGATGTACGCTTTGTATTTGGAGCGAATGTTAAACTATTAACTCGTGAAAATGACAGCGATCAGATCGTTATAATAAATAATAACTGCTGTCGGCGCGATGATCAACCATCGTGACGTCGTGGCTACAGATGTTTAATGAGGTGAGTTAATAAAACACCTTTTATCTGCGTTATATTTCATACCAAAGACGAGACTCTGTGTCTAAACGACCAACAGCAACAGCCAGGGATACACAAACTGACATAGATTGTTATTTATTAGCTTCCACTTGCTATGAATGAATTGATCTCGTTTCGTGTCTGAAAACTAGATGTCCATGTTATTATGATGATGTAGTCTGTTATTAGTAGCACAAAGGATGACCTAGTTTAGTTGTGCTGCTAGAGTTGGTGTTGCTTTGCTTGCATAACAGTTTGACATCAACACCACCAATAATAATGTAGCTCCTTTCGGAACCCCTCACTCCACTGCTGCGTAGCAGTGGAGTGAGGGGTTCCGAAAGGAGCTATTAATAATATAAACCCTGTTTAATCTGAAACTATGCAGATATAAAAACAGACAATCCTGTGTTGATTTTAGATAGCATAATCTGACTGGGAGGTTTGACAGAATTATTAAAGTTCGGTGGATGATGATGATGATGGGGCAATAATCACTACTACATTGAAATGACCTCTGAATAGTCTAACCCTGTACTGTAGTTGGGCTTGAAGGACCCCCTAGCTGAGGGAGAGATGAAGCAGGGACCCCCCCCCCCCCCCACTACACTACTATAGTCCTTGTATACAATATACAAGTCCTCCTTGTATACAATTGCAATGCAGATTACATTTATTCATAGATGTCATAGTAGAAAGCTTCATAGACTTGTTTGACAGCACTGTCATCAGTGTTGGATTCATGTTAATGTGTGTTTTAGACATAACACTTAAAAAATCAATACTTGCCCTATAGCCTATTTTATACGATTTATTACAGCGTTCAAATGGAACCAAATTGGTTGTTTACCAATACCTGGGGTGGATTATTTTTATCATGTTTTATTATAGATGATGGCGTGGTTTGAGTTTATGGGTACGTTCATAATGTGTTTGTGCTTGTACATGTACATGTACATGTACTTGTACATGTAGTTAAGTTGATTGTTGTCTTGTTGACACATTGTTCTGGTTTGTGTGTTCGAAAACGAGATGTTGGGGCAGGGGGGCTTATCCTCTAACACCAGTAAGACACCCTTATCGGGATATAAGCGACTGTCAGGTCGCATACACAAACTTTAGAAGGCAATCGTAGCCAATCAGGAGAGAATATGGGAAATGGGACAGATCCATGTTGATTACATGACTTTAGAGATTCTGTGTACCGCTTTGCGTGATTTTAGGCCAAAATCACGATGATTATGAAGTGTTTGTGTTGTTAACTCTTTCCTCCCTGTACTGTAGGTAGGCTGGTGATATATGGACTTGTACATGATGAACTGTGAGCTGTTAGCAACGTGTAGTGCCCTGGGGTACCTGGAGGGGGAGACCTATCACGCAGAACCTGACTGTTTAGGTGAGTGATCACGTGTTTTCAGCTAATTTCCTTAAATAGATTTTTTTCTGATTTGTTTCCGTTCAACTTCCCTTGTAATGTAGAAGCATTTTGATAATGGTGTGTATCAGCAGTGTCTGTCTGGAGAACAACTCTAACATACTCGACCATGTATATTGGTTTAAAAGAATATGAGATTTTCTTCATTAAAACAAGTTGCAGGATTGCAGCTTTCGGAGCCAGACCAGGACATTTCATGCCCCCCTCTTATTGTCTCTGATCCTTTCTCCTCCGGCGTCTCCTCCATGTTCTTCCAGAGAGTGTGAAAGACCTGATCAGATATCTACGCCATGAAGACGATACTCGAGACATCCGCCAGCAGCTGGGAGCGGGGCAGATCCTCCAGAACGACCTCCTGCCCCTCATCACCCAGCACGCGGAGAACAAACCCCTGTTTGATGCCTGCATCAGGTCAGCCTGCGTGGGATCCACACCGTTTTCGGGTTTCTGATCCGTTCTGTGACGGAAATAACTATTTTGCGTCATCGTGCGGCCGTCACCAGTGACCGAAACCACCGGTCACGTGCACCTCCAAAAGGATTCCCCTGGCTTAAAATGGGTTTAAATCAGTGGTCTTCAACGTTTTCAGGCCAAGGACCCATTAGCTGAGAGAGATGAAGCTATTATTTATAAATGCGTGATGCAGATTTTCATAGATTTCACAGATAGATTAATAGACTTGTTTGACAGCACTGTCATCAGTCTATGTTGGATTCGTGTTTTTAGTTAACTTGAACAGTCACTGTGTATTGGTCTGCTCTTTTCTTACCTCTACACCAAACCTATTTGCCGAAAATAGCCGATCTACAGGATGCGCGAGGCGTTGAGAGCTGGTCACGTTCAGGTGTTTAGACAGATATCTGGTGTTTTATAGACGTTTGCGTCAACTCTCAAATGAGCAAACTCCACCTGCCTGAAGGTTTTATTTACCTGCTTGGGGCAGGTACCGTAGGCAAGCCGTAGTGTCAACGCCTGCATCTGTAAATATAGGTTATCGACCATAACATAAATGTTGACATCATCGGTTATTGGTATCGGACAGGAACATTGGTCCGTGCCTAACCACTCTTCTTCTTCTCTGGTATTTCAGACTCATGGTCAACCTGACGCAGCCTGCCCTCCTCTGCTTCGGTAAAGTCCCGGAGGACCCAGTTTTTAGACATCACTTCTTACAAGTGGAGTGTTTTCTACAGGCCTACAAAGAGGTATGGATTTTTATGTCACCGTTGCAACGCTATTCATACATGTACAGGAACTTTACAGTTTGATTTGTTGCACTATTATTTCCACGATAGAATACTAGTGTTTATTGGTGTAGAATTGGTGTTTTTAGCATATTAATTGCAGTTGACTTCATCTCTTTCTCATTCTTTTGTAGGCATTTGCCAGTGAGAAGGTGTTTGCGGTTTTTAGTGAAACATTGTACAAACTTCTACAAATGGTAAGTGTCAACATACTTTTTTTTTTAACTTAAGTTTATTTGTTCTCTGTTTACACTGATTAATTTACACACTGTATGTGTTAACCCCTGGAGTGCCTAACACGTTCCCAGACGTTTTAACGATTCCCTCCCGTGAAGTGTCGTGGCCCCGTTAGGTTAACTGGTTACCATGGTATGCAATAGCAAGCGTGCTACCGCAGGCGGGAGTGACGCATGATGCCTCGCGAAATACTACATTCTGCGAAATCGGTTGAATTGAATTGTATTCAATTTATCATCCTGGCTGCATGGATATATCTCGGCTTCTTTTCCCATACCGCGCGTTTGATCAAAACTGCCTGTTTTTTTAATGGACCATAACTTACACACAGATCATCGCAGTTGTATTTTTTCTTCTCCGCGTGAACGAAAAGATGCTTTCGGAGCCCCCGAAAATCAGGTTAATACAATACTGCTTGTAGTAAATCTATGAGTGCCTCTCCCACCTCCCCTCTCTCCCTCCTCCCCCCAGGACTGGGAGGAGAGACAAGAAGAAGACAACCTGCTGATAGAGAGGATTCTTCTGCTGGTCCGGAATGTTCTCCACGTTCCTGCCAACCCTTATGAGGAGAAGGTAGGAGTTTTAAGCGAGGATCCCAAAGTTACAAAGTGAAATCCTCTTTGTTAACTTATCCACTTGTCACTCTATGAGAGTGTACGGATGGATGTAGGTTACATTTGTATGCTCTTTATAGCTGGGAGGAGACTAGTGTCTCTCAAGACAGACAACCGTTCCATAATCTTCAAAATGCTTTATAGAGTCTGTAGCTACACCTCCTGAAAGCGGGAAAAAAGGTGGGAAACCGTCATCTGTTTTCTTTCTGTATTATTTTCTTTCAAATATATTTTTGGCTTTCTATTTCTGCTTAGCAGTAAGATATACGTACACAGTATACAATATATGCGTCAACTTATGTGATTCGCAGTAGGACAAGTCTAGTCTACGCCACTGCAAATATGAAACAGAAGTGGGGGCAGGGTTAGGTCTTTCTGGGGAGACTAGGAACCATGTCTTCTGATTCTCTTCTCCCCCTTCCTTCCTCTGGTGTCTCCTCTGTGTCTTCTGGTGTGTCCTCTGGTGTGTCCTCTCCGTCGGGGACGTGCCTCCTCCAGAACGTGGACGATGACGCCAGCGTCCATGACAAGCTGCTGTGGGCCGTCCACATGAGCGGCTTCGACGACCTCATCAAGTTCGTGGCGTCGGCGCAGAGCGAGCAGCAGTGGAGCATGCACGTCCTGGAGATCATCTCCCTGATGTTCAGAGACCAGGTAGATCTAGTTAACAGATCATCTCACTCATGTTCAGAGACCAGGTAGATCTAGTTAATAGATCATCTCCCTCACTGTTTCCCAAACAGTGGGTCGTGACTAGGGGTGGGCGATATGGAAAAATACAATATCACTATATTTTCCCAAGCTGGGATCACGATACACGATTTTATCACGATTCATTTTCACGTTGGTTTTTATGGTTATTTTTCAAGTTACTTGACAAAAACTAGACTCTCTGGGTTCCTTTTGGGAGGTCTAAATTGAACTTAACAAGTATGTAACCAAATGGACCCGTATCCTGTCAAGAGTTAAGTGGAGACCTTGACATTTTAAAGTTTGAGAACTGATGATTTTGACCAAAATGCAGGTTTAATTGAATTTTGCAATGAATCTCTGTATTAACGATTAAACAGGATTTTTTACAAGGCTCCCTCAATTGTATCACAATATATATACAATACCTTTGAAAAGGCATATCGTGGAGACATTGTATCGTCTCAACGATAATTATCACCATATCGCCCACCCCTAGTCGTGACCCATTTGTGAGTCACGGACACATTCTTATGGGTCCCTTAATTTTTGGTTTCCTACATTCCCCCAAAAGATTTTCATGAATAATAATAATAAATAAAATAAAAATCGTAAGAAATTCCATAAATTAGAAAACAAAATGTTTTAAGAAGTAGTGAAAATAGCCGTCACTGCTCTGCTAACGACGCAATTATTTCCTCTATGATCTGCAGAAGCCAGAGAACCTGGTGAGCGCCGGTCACAGCCGCTCTGCCGAGGAGAAGCACCGAGATGGACAGGAGCTGGAGGCTCTGAGGCAGAAAGAGATGGCGGAGAAACGGAGTCGCCTTCTACAGAGAGGAAACAGGTACATATTAGAGAGGAAACGGGTACATGTTACAGAGGAAACGGGTACATGTTACAGAGGAAACGGGTACATGTTACAGAGGAAACGGGTACATATTACAGAGGAAACGGGTACATGTTACAGAGGAAACGGGTACATGTTACAGAGGAAACGGGTACATGTTACAGAGGAAACGGGTACATATTACAGAGGAAACAGGTACATGTTACAGAGGAAACGGGTACATGTTACAGAGGAAACGGGTACATGTTACAGAGGAAACGGGTACATGTTACAGAGGAAACGGGTACATGTTACAGAGGAAACGGGTACATATTACAGAGGAAACAGGTACATGTTACAGAGGAAACGGGTACATGTTACAGAGGAAACAGGTACATATTACAGAGGAAACGGGTACATGTTACAGAGGAAACGGGTACATGTTACAGAGGAAACGGGTACATGTTACAGAGGAAACGGGTACATGTTAAAGAGGAAACGGGTACATGTTACAGAGGAAACGGGTACATGTTAAAGAGGAAACGGGTACATGTTACAGTGGAAACGGGTACATGTTACAGAGGAAACAGGTACATGTTACAGAGGAAACGGGTACATATTACAGAGGAAACAGGTACATGTTACAGAGGAAACGGGTACATGTTACAGAGGAAACAGGTACATGTTACAGAGGAAACGGGTACATGTTACAGAGGAAACGGGTACATATTACAGAGGAAACGGGTACATGTTAAAGAGGAAACGGGTACATGTTACAGAGGAAACGGGTACATGTTACAGAGGAAACGGGTACATGTTACAGAGGAAACGGGTACATGTTACAGAGGAAACGGGTACATATTACAGAGGAAACGGGTACATGTTAAAGAGGAAACAGGTACATGTTACAGAGGAAACAGGTACATGTTACAGAGGAAACGGGTACATGTTACAGAGGAAACGGGTACATGTTACAGAGGAAACGGTTACATGTTACAGAGGAAACGGGTACATGTTACAGAGAGGAAACAGGTTACAGAGAGGAAACAGGTTACAGAGAGGAAACATGTTTTCACTGTTGTACCGCAGGGGGTTCTGGGGGCTTCAGAGTATAGGAAGCCAATAGCGACCACATCATTGGCCAATAGGGAGAAAGTAACGAGAAAGTGACATAGTTGCAACTTCTGTTCATTGACGGCTTTGCCAAGATGTAAAAAGAATGATGTGGATTCGGGGATCCACGCAGAAACGGAGCGGCTCAAAATGTGGATCTTGGCTTGTGGAGGACATTTTTGTCTAAATTCAATTTTTGCCGTGGGCAAAAATGAGTGGACAATCACTAATTCCTTTCGTTTAATTTGTACACTCAGAGTTAAGAGTGTGTTTGCAAACAATCTATGGCGGTCGGGAGATACACGCACATCCAAATATTTTGACGGATGCTGGATCAAAATGGAGATACTGAATAGAAGAAAAGTAGGCACACCGTCTTAATGCTCCCCAAATAATTTATTAACAGAGTATAGACTCCAAATATGCCATAGTGTCATAGTAAATAAGTGTCATATTCTGAAGAGCCAAGCCATAAAAAACAATTTAGGAATTTAGCAGACGCTCTTAATCCAGAGCGATCTACAATAAGCAAGAACAGCGCAAGGTGCTACGTCAAATGAATAGAAACAGACGAAAATAAAGAACACAAAGAAGAATGATCACAAGCCTATGATCACAAGCCCCTCCTACAGCATACCATGCTTTAACATCAGATATAACATAAATTGGACCATATTTTCACAAAACGCATATCATGGTGATTGAAACGAGGCTTTAAACTAGCGACAGGAACCATTAGATTATGACAATGCAAAATGAAAGGAATCCTATGGAGAACATGTTGCTTCTGGTACCAGAACAGCGCAACTAGCGGCCAATCATAGAACTTTTAGTTCCGTGTTTGCTTCATTTTAAATCCGGACAACTGGCCCCCTGGTATCGACAGATGGCTGCAACCTATACATTGTGTGGAAGGAAACAACAACAACAACCATACTTTCACACGTTTCTATATGTTTTGTTGCTGACTGTTGTCATCATGGCTGCCAGTTGTCGTCATGGCAGCCAGTTCCCACCTGACGTCATGTGAGAGTTCAGTGCGCTCCAGAGCGTACTGGATAACGGCCAGCTTGCAAAGCGTCTTCAGACTAGGACTAAAGTCTAAGATGTACAGGTCTCTGGAAAACAGTCCTGCGGACAAGACGACGCGATCTCCCAGCACGCAACAACACAACATTCTGTGCACCGGTCTCACCGGTCTCAGGCTCCCCTTAGGCTCCACCTTCGTCCAGGAGGAGGTCTCCTTGTTGAATTTCCACAGAAAGATCAAGAAGCCGGCAAATACGTACAGCTCTCCATTGTAAGCGAAGGCTAAATGACGGCTGTGTCCCTCTGGAAGAAGCCGTGCGGAGGAAGGAGGGGTGCTGCTCAGCCAGCGGTCGCTCTCTGTGTCGAACACTCTGACGTCGTTGTTGGTCTCCCGGTCCCCTCGGCCCCCGAACACAAACATCTCTGTCCCGATGACGGTGGCAGAGTGACCCGACGAAGCAGCCGCGGCGCTTCCCCTGGTGTTGATGAAAGACCAGACCATCGTGGCGGTGTCCAACTTGTACACGTCATCAGTGTTGTCGTTCAGCCGGGTCCATCCTCCGTAGACATACATGATCCTCCCCAAGACACAGGCCGAGTGGTCGTCCCTCCCCCCGGGAACGGTCCCGGTAACCCCAGGGCTGGACCATTTGTGGGCGTCCTCGACGTCCAGCGCATAAAGCACGTTGCAGAACGCCCCCGTGCAGAACCTCCCGCCCCACATGTAGACGATGTCTCCTATCGCCACGACTGCGTGGCCGCAGCGCATGGAGGGAACGTCGTCAAAGGGAGGGTCTCCTCCTCCTCCACTCGTCACCACCGCCGCCCAGCGCAAGGACACCGTGTTGAAGACGCGCACGTCGATCTGGTCCCTGTGGTTCACCGTCATGCTGAGGCCTCCGAAAGAGTAGACCCTGTGTCGCACTGCCGCCGCCGCATGATAGACCTGTAGTTCTGTAGGCAGATGCAACGTCCAGCGCAACATCTCTCACAAGTGGGCAGGGCCCTTAACAAAACGGGGCGGTCTTGCTCTGCGAAAGAATGGAGTGCTGTAGTGCGTTCTACCACTTATATCGCTCTCAGCTGCACAAGTGTCACATAAAGTTACCCTCGTTCCCAGCCCAGCCAACTCGTCTCTGAGGAGAAGAATTGGCTAATGGCTATGACCTAATGTTTCCCCTGCAAAATATATTTCTCCGGCCAATGGCAACACTCGTTTAATTCACAGAGAATATAAACTGATTTGTAAAGCACCAACATCATTTTCCTCTGGCGGTACTTCTGCCACTGCCATTTAGACATTCAACCGGCTGGGTCTTGCCCAGCATATACAGTATAGATTTCATTTGATTATGAATTCTTCCTTCTCTTTTCCCCCTGCCAGACACTCCCGGTTTGGAGGATCATATGTTGTTCAGGGTCTCAAGTCCATCGGAGACAATGATGTCATCTACCACAGGGGTCTCCACAATGTAAGTAGTAGAAATGATCATGTTGTTGTCGCGCAGAAAAACCTCTTATCTCCACATCTAACCTTTTGTGGGGTTTTCTTTTGCCCATAAATTAACAGCACTACGTGATCGTACTATACGCCAGTGGGTCTCAACCTTTTCAGGCCGCGACCCCCAAAATAATCATATTTTAACCGGGGACCCCCCCATCCTGACAAGCACTAAGAGTTGAGGCATTACATTTTGTATGACATGGTTCTATTGTGAAAATTGCAGATCTACATGCTCACATGTAGATTGGCTATTTTCACAATTTGGCCAATGTTTAATTTGTCATTTTAGAGGTATTAAAACGTCCTTAAATTGTCACTTTAGAAATGTGCAGATACCGTCTATACACTTAAACATTATGTTGGTTTGTTTAGTGAGTTGAGTGAGGAAAACAATGTTGCACATTAGGTTAATCGTCTGGGGGTCCCAATCCACAGGTTGAGAACCACTGCATCACACAAAAGCATCAAAAGTAGCAGATCCGCTCAAGCTTGTAGATGTTACTTTTGCTATTTTTATATTTGAACGGTTTTGGATGGTTTTGGTTTCTACCCTACAGAGACAATATGAAAAGCTTTACTGGCTATTACTAAATAAGTGTTCGGAAGGACGGAAACAACATTGAAAAATATATCAAAACAGAATTAGGGGACAGTATTTGATTGTTTCTTTTTTTTTTCTTTTTTGTCCAGTTCAAGAACTACACTCACGACTCTGGGAAGTCGGTGAGGCGCGTTCCCAAGAGGAACCGCCAGGCGGCGGACGGCGAGAGCAAGCGGCGCTCGGCGCTCAACGTGCGTCTGTTCCTCCGAGAGTTCTGCGTGGACTTCCTGGAGAACTGCTACAACCGCCTCATGTACCTGGTCAAGGTTGGTTTCAAATATCGAACTATCAACCGAGCTTGTAGATCTGCTATTTTTGAAAAATCGTGAAAATTAGAATTTTGACCCGATTCTATAAGTGTCTTTCGAAATTCCTTCTATGGTTTTTTGAAAAACCGATGTTTCTATGTCAGCAATCTGGACAGCCATCGTCAAAGAAAAGGTCCTTTTCACATAACTGGAGCTCAGTTAGTCTGTTCTTGAGAGACTACTATGTCAGTGGTTCTCAAACCTTTTCTTGTGAAGGACCCCCAAAATGATATGTATTTGGCTACGGACCTCCATCTCAAAATATTTAGTTCCAGGGACATCCCAGAAGCAAAATTTGAGTTACAAACGTCCGCTTTGAAAAATACATATATTCAAAGATTTGCACACATTTTCACGACTTTTTCAAAAATAGCAGATCTACAAGCTCGCAGCGCGGCACCTGGTTAAAGCATTAAATCATTCTAGGCCTGAATGTCTGTTCGTCTGTCTGCATGCTGACATTACGCATGCTGACATCACTGATACTACACAGTGTCGCCACCATGGTAAGAGCCGCATGCTGAAACAATACCCAAATTTGGAGATGAGCATTGTAACATGCAGTAGGTAACTGAATTCGGTAGGCAAGCAACTGTGGTGTAACAGTCCGCCACGTGATGTAGCAAATCATTTTGCATGGAATTATACCATAATACCATTCTATGCTTTATTTTTGCTACACTGCCTGTATTTGGGCATTACTCAAAGGAGTAAGAGACTCATTATTGCGCTGAATGACTTATATAGGCCTGGAAATTAGTTTTAAATATTCTGGAAAAGTTTTGGAAATTCATTGGTAAAAATGTGCGGAAGTGCTCTTTTCACTTTTATCACCACATAAATAAATCCATTTGTAGGGCTGTCACAATTATTACATAATCGTCTAATCGCAATTATTTGACATAATCGCAAATATTTTGTCATAATCGTGAATGTTGAAAAATATTCATACATTTTTACAAACATTTTCAGAAATAGTGGAAATAGCAGACCTACAAGCTCACGATGCGACGCGTTGTGAGCTTGTAGATCGGCTGTAAGTAGAAAGTTGTCAAATATGTCAGTAATTTCTTTGTATTTTTGGGTTATGTGTCATATCTGCCATGTCCAACTTCAAAGCCTAAAAGCCGAACAGAAATGTAATTGTCAACGACAAAAACACAATTAAATCGTTAATCGCAATTATTTGAGAGACAATTAACCCATTTAGGCCTAGAATTACTGAATGCTTTAACCAGTGAAAATTAGCAGATATACAAGCTCACAGCCGCGCTGCGACCTTGTAGATCTGCTATTTTTGAAAAAGTCGTGAAAATGTGTGCAAATCTTTGAATATATGTATTTTCAAAGCGAACGTTTGTAACTCAAATTTTGCTTCTGGGTGGTCCCTGGAACTAAATATTTTGAGATGGGGGTCTGTGGCCAAATAAATATCAGTTTGGGGGTCCTTCACATGAAAAGGTTTGAGAACCACTGACATTGTAGTCTCTCAAGAACAGACTAACTGAGCTCCAGTTAAGTGAAATGACCTTTTCTTTGACGATGGCCAGACAGATTGCTGACATAGAAAGAAGGATTCAAAAGACACTTATAGAATCGGTTCAAAATTCAAATTTTCACGATTTTTCAAAAATAGCAGATCTACAAGCTCGCAGCGCGGCACTCGGTGCCGCGCTGTGAGCTTGTATATCTGCTATTTTTCAATAGTTAAATCATAAAATAATGATACACCATAATGTGTACCCGTTCTTGGGTTAATCGTCATGTAAAGTGTCATATGGTGACAGCCGTCCATGTCTGTGCCCTCCTCCTCCAGGAGAACCTGATCAGAGAGACGGCCCAGCAGCATGATGAGACCTACTACCTGTGGGCTCTGAGCTTCTTCATGGCCTTCAACCGAGGCAACGGCTTCAGAGCAGACCTGGTGTCTGAGACCGTGTCCATCCGCTCCTTCCACTACATGGAGAGGAACATCACCAACTACTACGAGATGATGCTCACAGACAAGAAGGAGGCCACCTCCTGGTCCAAGAGGTGAGGATGAGGGGGGGAAGGGGCTAAATCAGGGTTCCCCAATTAGTTTTCCCCAAGGGCCGAATTATGTCTAGGGTACCAAGCCGAGGGCCACAACATTGCAGGGGGCGACGGTGGCGTTCCCGCTACTCCAGCGACAGTTTTCGTCGTTGTCGGGTGAAAATCTTGTATGTCCAAAACCGTTCGTTTTGAATTTATCATTTTAAAAATTATTCAAACTAGTGAAAACGGCCGATCTACAAGCACACAACGCCTCGCGGTGCGAGGCAGGGTGTGTGCTTGTAGATCGGCCGTTTTCACTACTTTTGTGTGACAGCCTTGTATGATTTGCGAAAGAACGTACAAATTTAGAGATACAAGATTTCCACCCGACAACGACAATATACTAGTGTTGTTCCTGCTCTTATACCACCATTATTACTGGGGTTGGTGTGGCAAAAGAAATTGTGATTCACGATATTATCGCGATAATCAAAATCCATTATCCTGGTGCGGAACATTTGACAAAAAATAGCAGATCTACAAGCTTGTAGATCGGCAATGTTTCTTGTGTGGTATTTCCTAATCACTATTCCTATTCAATGATGCAAATGTATGTTTTATTTTTAAACACGCTTTCAACTTTGAAATTGCACTATAAAGTAGGTATAAAACCTTTAGAACCGCTACTTACCGTACTTGACTTGTGGATGCTTGAAAAGAACGTGGCCAAAGTCACCATGACAGTTGTTATGCACTTCTGTTTATGTAAAGATGTGTTAACGATGTCATTGTTTTCATTACCCAGGATGCACTTGGCTCTGAAGGCGTACCAGGAGCTGCTGTTAACGGTGAACGAGATGGACCGCTCCCACGACCCCACCATCCGCCAGAGCTCCAACGTCATCAAAAGTACGATGCGCTACAGAGGTGTCATTTCAGAAAGACAGAGGGGGTGGTAACAAAATAAGTTACCTTGTAGATTAGCTATTTATTAAGTCTAGAGGGTCTAAGTATTCTGCGGCACCCCTGGACTTCGTCACAGCACCCACTTTGAGAGTAGGAGTTTTAGAATGAATACCAGGCTTTCCTCCATGGTGACGCAAGGTTATCTTCTACCTGATGGAGTAGCAGGGAGATCTTCTAACATGTTGTCTGTTCCTTCTAGGTAACATCTTCTACCTGATGGAGTACAGGGAGATCTTCTAACATGTTGTCTGTTCCTTCTAGGTAACATCTTCTACCTGATGGAGTACAGGGAGATCTTCCTGACTCTTCTGAGGAAGTTTGACGAGAGGAAGCAGCCACGCTCCTTCCTCAAAGACCTGGTGGAGTCCACACACCTGTTCCTGCGCATGCTGGAGCGCTTCTGCAAAGGACGCAGCAACCTGGTGGTGCAGGTAAAAACAAGAGACAGAATAAAGTTGTAGAGCAAGAATGCTCCAAGGATAATTAAAGATGATATAGCATCGCATATAAATTCTTTTGTAGGGCTTGCTGTATGAGGATAGCATATGAGGATAGGATAACTCTTTGGAATGCACTCCCTCAAGCTGTCAGGCATGCAGAGACATTTTTAAATCTAGATAACGTATCTCTTTTGCCTACACTACGGTCTGCCTTAATCTCTGAACTTCACTTGTATGACCTAACCCTGCTCAGTATCTTTCACATTTTGTTGTTTTATTTTATCCTATTTAGTTTTTCCTTTCATTTCCTTGCTGACTTACACATCTTCAGCTGTGTACTGCTACATGGAAATTGCTTGACCATGTGTGCTGGCACTTTTTAATGTTTGTTCCCTTTTCTTTGCTATTGTACTGTTTACTGTTTGCCTTGTTGTGAAGTGCACAGAGACCCTTTGGGGTGATGTTGCACTATAAATACAAATAAACTAAAACTGTATGTTGTTGATAACTGCTCGGAAATCTCTCTCTCTTGCAGAAGAAGAAGGTTAAGCGGAGAAGGTCGAACAAGAAGAAGTCCAGTTCAGAGCCGCCCACCCCAGAAGCACTGGAGGAGACCTGGAAGACTGTGGCCGACGAACTGAGGGCGACAGGGTTTCAGGTATAATTCACTGTGTGATGAACTGAGGGCCACAGGGTTTTTTCAGGTAATTCAGATGAACTTATGGAAGCTTCCTCCATAAAACCCTAATGGTCTCCGACATTTCTACACCTGTGTGGAAGTATGTAGAACGGCTGGAACAATATTATTAAAACATTGTAATTTTACATGTTATTCTGTTCATTGATTAAGAGGCCTCTCTAGTGTGATGGGGCTCCTTTCACACATTTCACATTTTCAGTCTTGAGATTGAATTTTGCTTTAATTCCTGTGAGAGCTTTTCTCCAAAAAGAGCCCCTGGCTTCAAACAGACTGTAAAGTTGCTCAAGAGCAAAAGAAGCCACATCCTCTAAATCAGCTATAAGCATGTCAAAATGTCTGGATGCCAACTTAAGTTCTGCCAACCGTAAATATGTTCCACATCACAGCCAACAACAGTTGACAGTTTCTTTTTTTTTATGTGGAAGACAAGTCTTTTTTTTCTCTCCTTTTCATAGCTGTAAAAGTTTTATTAAGAAAGTTCAAACAAGGCGAGAGATGAGAGAACAACATCTGTTAGCCAGGTTTCATAAACACAGAGAAGTAGTTACATGTGCAGTAGACAACGTTCAGCCACCAGATGTCATACTTTCACAACAACTGTTGTATAGGGCAGTGGTTCTCGCAATGTTCAAGCTGGGAACCCCCCCCCAAATAATTATATGTGAACTAGGGACCCTCAAAAATGATCATATTAGGGTTAGGGTTATAGCTGAGGCATTACATTTAGTTTTAGTTTACATTTAGTTTCCACAGATTTTGAAAATAGCTGGTTTACCTATTTTAAATAGCTTTTTATTTTAATGTTTGCCTCTTTCTTACACTATTTGACAATTTGGCCAATGCTTGACAAGTTTTTCTCATATAGTTTGTTTTTCTCAGGTATTCTTTTGGTACTTAGAAGTCATTACATTTTCACTTTACTGTCATCCCCCTTGCGGTAGGGTTATATCTATTTCCCCAGGCAGTAATCATGTAGTTTGCAACATTGTAAAGCTATGGCTGTCTCCCCCATAGACATAGAAAGGTATCGGGGGACCATGGGAATCTGTGTGCATCGCTTCCACGTGCGTCACACATACAGAAGTTGCTAGGCCAATCAGAGGCAGGTGGGGGTGGGTCTTAACGTACGCACCCTGTAAGAACAGCTGAGCCACGCAGCCGTGCAACATCAGGAAATGGATGGATTGATAAGTCCCGGAAAAGACGCTCTGTGATTGGCCAGTAGTCGCTTGACTGGCAGCAGTCCCTTAGTTTTTCCAGGAAGTCCAGACTACAATTTTTGCACGTCGCTCCAATGAACTGCAGAGGCGAATGAGGTATCTAGCTTTTTATATCTGTGGTCTCCCTCCCTCATCACAAGCCACACAATCTTCACAAGATTTTCATACTAAAATTGATTTCCGCCATCTGTGTGTGAGTGAGAATGTAATACACAATCTTTGTAAAAGCGCTTTGGATAAAGGCGCCATACAAATGTACAATTTACTGTTTACCATTTGCAGGATTTGTGTACCATTTTGCCTCTAGTGCCTCCATAATTGGGATGGCGTATCTTCAATATTGAATATCTTTGCTCATAAGTGGTTGAACATTTTGCTCCATTTCTGTGCAGCTGTCGGACGGTCTGGTGGAGAGCATCGTGCCCTTTGACCCCACCTCAGAGACCCCTCTAGAGGAGCAGAGGACAGAGGCCATGGTGAGGCTGCAGGACGCTTTGTTGGCCAGGCTGGGACCGGAGGCCCTGGGGCTGCTGAGAGCTGCTAGGTGAGCATTACTGCACCGTGTACCATGGTGAGAGCTGCTAGGTGAGCATTACTGTACCCAGGGTTCCCACGTTCATGAAATTCCTGCAAATATTTTGTAATTAGAAAAATATTTTTCCAGTACTGGGAAAGTTTTGGAATTGATCAATGGTCCTGGAAGGTCCTGGAAAAAATAGCTATGCATTGTTTTTGCTTATTGATTTTGTTAATACCTCTGAAATGACAAATTAAACAAATGACAAATTGTCAAATATTAGAGGCAGAAATTGTGAAAATAGCCGATCTACGCCTCGCAACGAGCATGTAGATCTGCTATTTTCACAATAGAAACGTGTTATACAACTCAACTCTTAGTGCTCGTCAGGGTGGGGGTCCCCAGTTAAAATATGATTATTTACAGCCTGAAAAGGTTGAGAACCACTGGCATACACTACCTGTCTTTGGGCATTGCGCATAGGAGTAAGCGACTTCTTATTGAGCTGAATTATTGTTATATAGTCCTGGAAATTGGGTTAAATATTCTGGAAAAGTTTTGGAAATTAATTGGTAAAAATGTGTGGGAACCCTGTGTACCATGCTGAGAGCTGCTAGGTGAGCATTACTGTACCATGCTGAGAGCTGCTAGGTGAGCATTACTGTACCATGGTGAGAGCTGCTAGGTGAGCATTACTGTACCATGGTGAGAGCTGCTAGGTGAGCATTACTGTACCATGGTGAGAGCTGCTAGGTGAGCATTACTGTACCATGCTGAGAGCTGCTAGGTGAGCATTACTGTACCATGGTGAGAGCTGCTAGGTGAGCATTACTGTACCATGGTGAGAGCTGCTAGGTGAGCATTACTGTACCATGGTGAGAGCTGCTAGGTGAGCATTACTGTACCATGCTGAGAGCTGCTAGGTGAGCATTACTGTACCATGCTGAGAGCTGCTAGGTGAGCATTACTGTACCATGGTGAGAGCTGCTAGGTGAGCATTACTGTACCATGGTGAGAGCTGCTAGGTGAGCATTACTGTACCATGCTGAGAGCTGCTAGGTGAGCATTACTGCACCGTGTACCATGGTGAGAGCTGCTAGGTGAGCATTACTGTACCATGGTGAGAGCTGCTAGGTGAGCATTACTGTACCATGCTGAGAGCTGCTAGGTGAGCATTACTGTACCATGGTGAGAGCTGCTAGGTGAGCATTACTGTACCATGCTGAGAGCTGCTAGGTGAGCATTACTGTACCATGGTGAGAGCTGCTAGGTGAGCATTACTGTACCATGGTGAGAGCTGCTAGGTGAGCATTACTGTACCATGGTGAGAGCTGCTAGGTGAGCATTACTGTACCATGGTGAGAGCTGCTAGGTGAGCATTACTGTACCCAGGGTTCCCACGTTCATGAAATTCCTGCAAATATTTTTCCAGTACCGGAAAAGTTTTGGAATTGATCAATGGTCCTGGAAGGCCCTGGAAAAAATAGCTATGCATTGTCTTTGGTTATTGATTTTGTTAATACCTTTGAAATGACAAATTAAACAAATGACAAATTGTCAAATATTAGAGGCAGAAATTGTGAAAATAGCCGATCTACATGCTCACAACGCGTCGCGTTGCGAGGCGTTGTGAGCATGTAGATCTGCTATTTTCACTATAGAAACGTGTTATACAACTCAACTCTTAGTGCTTGTCAGGGTGGGGGTCCCCAGTTAAAATATGATTATTTACAGCCTGAAAAGGTTGAGAACCACTGGCATACACTACCTGTCTTTGGGCATTGCGCATAGGAGTAAGCGACTTCTTATTGAGCTGAATTATTGTTATATACTCCTGGAAATTGGGTTAAATATTCTGGAAAAGTTTTGGAAATGAATTGGTAAAAATGTGTGGGAACCCTGTGTACCATGCTGAGAGCTGCTAGGTGAGCATTACTGTACCATGCTGAGAGCTGCTAGGTGAGCATTACTGTACCATGCTGAGAGCTGCTAGGTGAGCAATACTGTACCATGCTGAGAGCTGCTAGGTGAGCTTTACTGTACCATGCTGAGAGCTGCTAGGTGAGCATTACTGTACCATGCTGAGAGCTGCTAGGTGAGCATTACTGTACCATGCTGAGAGCTGCTAGGTGAGCATTACTGTACCATGCTGAGAGCTGCTAGATGAGCATTACTGTACCATGCTGAGAGCTGCTAGGTGAGCTTTACTGTACCATGCTGAGAGCTGCTAGGTGAGCTTTACTGTACCATGCTGAGAGCTGCTAGGTGAGCATTACTGTACCATGCTGAGAGCTGCTAGGTGAGCAATACTGTACCATGCTGAGAGCTGCTAGGTGAGCTTTACTGTACCATGCTGAGAGCTGCTAGGTGAGCATTACTGTACCATGCTGAGAGCTGCTAGGTGAGCATTACTGTACCATGCTGAGAGCTGCTAGGTGAGCATTACTGTACCATGCTGAGAGCTGCTAGATGAGCATTACTGTACCATGCTGAGAGCTGCTAGGTGAGCTTTACTGTACCATGCTGAGAGCTGCTAGGTGAGCTTTACTGTACCATGCTGAGAGCTGCTAGGTGAGCTTTACTGTACCATGCTGAGAGCTGCTAGGTGAGCATTACTGTACCATGCTGAGAGCTGCTAGGTGAGCTTTACTGTACCATGCTGAGAGCTGCTAGGTGAGCATTACTGTACCATGGTGAGAGCTGCAAGGTGAGTGGAGTCCAGGATGTTGACATGAAGGTTTCATTCTTCTCCTCTCCAGGGAGGTGTGGCCTGAAGGAGACGTGTTTGGCTCCTCTGATGTGGAACCTGAAGAAGAACTGGAACTCCTCAAGCAGATCCTGTTTGCCAACCTGCCCAGTAAACCCCTCCTCTTTTATTATTATTATTATTACCCTTATTATTATTATTATGTTTGCCAGCTTGCCCAGTAAACCCCTCCTCTTTTAAATGTTTATTAACTATTATTCACATAGTGGTCATTTTGACTAGGGGTTGCAGAAGTATATCAAACTAATCAATTTAATCGATTTAATCAAATAAACCATGAACTTTTATTTTTTGAATATTTCTTTAGACAAAGCTGGAGAACAAGTACATCCAAAAACAAAATATGTAGTACAGTCAATCACCCTACATAAAAGGAACACCATAAAAAAGCCCTTGCAGTCTTGTTTCGGTTGGAGGTCCTTGGTATTCAATTCATCGACATATATAAAATATTAATGGTAGAGTAATCTAAACCCTATAGAATTTTGGGCATGTGATTATATGTTTGAAGTTTAGAATTAGAAAATACTAATAGCCAACTAACAACGCTTCATGTTTTTATCTGCTTGCAGAGAATTGAAGTCTTAATGACCTGAGGCCCATCTCTCTCTCTCTCTCTCTCTCTCTCTCTCTCTCTCTCTCTCTCCTGGCATTTCCTGTCACTAAATAAAGACATAAAAATGCGTTATTTTTTGTTTTTATTCCAGGGCCCGCCCCTCCTCCCGAGCCAGAGGCTGATGAAGATGATGATGGAGCGGAGCTGCTGGAGGAAGAGATGGAAACGGTCCAGGTGTTGGAGACAGACTTCAACTTCCTGGACTTCATCAAACGGTGAGGGACCATTTATTTTATTCAGGGAAAACAATGTAACTTTGAAACAGAGGCTGAAAAAATGCCAAAAGACGACGTACACATCCAAAGCCTATTAGACTGGGTGCTGGACCAAAAACACAAACAGCATAAGAATATAAAGAGTCGGCACACATTGATGCTCCCAAACGTATGTTTATTTGAAGTAAACATACGCTTGGGAGCCTCAATAGGTGTGCGGACTCTTTTCATTCTTATTACAGTACATCGCTTCTTTTCACTTGCCTAGAAAACCTAACATCATCCAGCCCTACCTCCTCATTCATTGTGTTGTTTATGTTGTAGGTTCGCCGCTCCCAACATCGTGCAGCCCTACCTGCTCATGCTCAAGTCCTACTCCCAGAACTCTCCTCACACCAACCACTGCATCGCCCGCATGCTGCACCGCCTGGCCGTCGACCTGAAGATGGAAGCCCTGATGTTCCAGCTGTCAGTGTTCCACCTCTTCAACAAGATCCTCAGTGACCCTGCTGCTGATGCATATAAGGTACCTTATGATCCTTATGACCCTGCTGCTGATGCATATAAGGTACCTTATGATCCTTATGACCCTGCTGCTGATGCATATAAGGTACCTTATGCTCCTTATGACCCTGCAGCTGATGCATATAAGGTACCTTATGCTCCTTATGACCCTGCAGCTGATGCATATAAGGTACCTTATGCTCCTTATGACCCTGCAGCTGATGCATATAAGGTACCTTATGCTCCTTATGACCCTGCAGCTGATGCATATAAGGTACCTTATGATCCTTATGACCATGCTGCTGATGCATATAAGGTACCTTATGATCCTTATGGCCCTGCTGCTGATGCATATAAGGTACCTTATGGTCCTTATGACCCTGCTGCTGATGCATATAAGTTACCTTATGATCCTTATGGCTCTGCAGCTGATGCATATAAGGCAGGGGTCTTCAACGTTTTCAGGCCGAGGACCCCTTAGTTGAGAGACAGATGAAGCAGGGACCCCCACAACCTGTTCATGGATTCCATATAGTTTCATCGTTTGACAGCACGATCGATCATCAGTGTATTTTGGATTCATGTCAACTTGTGTTTTCAGATATTTAAACACTTGAACCAATACTTAATAAAGTTGACCTTTCACTCTGTACTTAGTCTGCTCTTTTCCCCCTCTACACCAAAGCTCTTTGCCAAAAATATCTACAAGCTCACAACGCCTCGCAGAAGTTCTCAGAATAAGGACACTAGGGTTCAAAGATCACACAAAAATTTGGAGGACCCCCTGTAGTAACTCTGAGGACCCCCTAGGGGTCCCGCACCCCCTGTTGAAGACCCCTGATATAAGGTATAAGATCCTTATGATCCTTATGACCCTGCTGCAGATTCATATAAGGTATAAGAACCTTATGACTCTGCAGCTGATGCATATACCCAGTACGTGCAGAGTTTGGATTAGGCACACATTGTTGTGAAGATGACATCCAAAGCTCTGTCCTGCTCATAATAAAGCGCAGTGTTTGTGGACGCGGCCGTGAATGAAAGTCCTTTTACGTTTGCAGGCTAGCGAGCAGCTGGGCAGCAGCCATCCCATACCTTGTGGGGCTGAAACCATGGCGAAGATGGATCCCATAGCCCGAACTCAGAATCGCCAGTGTTGACATAAAAACACCAATAAACGGCTTACGTTTTGGGAAAGTGAAAAACTATGCATATGCTAATGGTCGATGCCTGCGTGCAAATTCAGATTGAGGAGAGATCTGTAGAATTATATAGGAGGATAATAGTGCAGATAGCCTGTATACATTTATACTGTATGTTGGTTTGTTTACTGTTGAGTGAGAAAACAATATTGCACAAAGTAATTTGCCTTTTCGGACCCACTGACTTAACAGAAGGTTGTTTCCCTCTCTCTCCACAGGAGCTTGTCACCTTTTCCAAATTCGTGCTGAAACGTTTCTTCGCGCTCGCAGCGACCAATAACAAGGCCTTTGTGGAGCTGCTGTTCTGGAAGAATGTCGGGGCCGTCCGCGAGATGACGGAAGGATACGCCAAGGATGGGTGGGTGTTCTGTTTATGTTGTTTATATGCATAGCATACCTTCTTGTGTGTTTTTTTCCAGCAACTGAATGCCCTTCTTGATCATATCATCAGTATCTGATAGGCCTAGAATTATTGAATGCTTTAACCAGTGAAAAATAGCAGATATACAAGCTCACAGCGCGTGAGCTTGTAGATCTGCTATTTTTGAAAAAGTCGTGAAAATTTGTGCAAATCTTTGAATATATGTATTTTCAAAGCGAACGTTTGTAACTCAAATTTTGCTTCTGGGGGGGTCCCTGGAACTAAATATTTTGAGATGGGGGTCCGTGGCCAAATACATATCATTTTGGGGGTCCTTCACATGAAAAGGTTTGAGAACCACTGACATAGTAGTCTCTCAAGAACAGACTAATGAGCTCCATTTAAGTGAAAAGGACCTTTTCTTTGACGACGGCTAGCCAGGTTGCTGACAAAAAATCTTAGAAGGATTCAAAAGACACTTATAGAATCTGGTAAAAATTCAAATTTTCACGATTTTTCAAAAATAGCAGATCTACAAGCTTGTGAGCTTGTATATCTTTCAATAGTTAAAGCATAAAATAATGATACACAATAATGTGTACCCGTTCTGAATGGGTTAAAGCTCAAATTGTGAATTGTAAATATGTCTCATACTGTTGCTGTGACAGAGAGGGAGAGGGCTCAAAGGCGTCGTGGACCCCAGAGGAGGAAGAGGAGCTGCAGCGGCTGTACGACGAGCACCGGGACGATGATGGTGTGTGTGTGTGTGTGGTCTCCTTCTCTCATATCACAAGCTTTTTGTGATGAGTGATCTGGTAGACCGGCTATTTTCGGAGCATGACACCCACATACTGTTCACTAGCCAAGCATAAAATGACTTACTCTTCTCAACTCCATAACATTTTAGTCAAGTTCATAGTCATCATAGCTTAGTTTTGTTTTGTTTTTATTTTGTTTTTGTTAGTGGAAAAAAAGTAGTCTCAGCTGTATTATACTATGTAACTTTTCCAATAAAACTAATCTTAAAATTGTCCTAACTATGAAATCGCTAAAGTTTTAGAACACCAACTCCCACCCAGCCTTCTGTAAATATGTTTTCTATGATCCTGGCCGGGGACTGGATTTCGCTGCAAAATTATGTCATCTGCATCTTTCCGTATACGTTGTATATACGTTGGCCAATCACAGCGCGGATCATACACTACCGGACAATCACAGCGCGTCTTGCCGTCTCTTCAGGAAGTAGCTTGCCTCAGAAACAGTGTTTATGCTGGTGTAGGAGCTACTACTGACCAGTAGTTGAGCAACTTCCATAGTATAGCTTTAATGTAGGTCCTCCCAGGGTTCAGACACCAGGACATAAATCGAACAGATAGGAGCTTTTAAACATGTTACACATTATAGTGGCTCTGAACGCTCACCCTCTGCAGTACTAAAGTACTATAGCCTCTTCTTTGCTCCATAGTCTAACAGTTGTTTTCATAAAAGAACACCCCTAGTTGATCATACTACAGCGTCACACAAAAAGCAGGAGATCTGCAAGCTCGAAACAGCTTGTAGATTTTGCTGTTTCTGAATTTTAATCCTGAAAAGTAACAGTTTTGGACATCCACCTGACAGACAGGGTAATATAATACCAGTAAGACTCCCTAATCGGGATTTTAGGGCAAAATGTGTAGGAGCAGTGTCCAAAAATGGGTTTGAAACAATCAGCCTGATGGTGGCGCTATATGGGACAGATCCATGTTGATGACATGAGTGTAGACATACTGTGTACCGATTTGTGTTATTGCGACTGCCAGGTCGCAGTTACTATCAAAACCTCGACCAGCTGTCCGTCAGTCAGTCCGTCAGTCTGTCTGTCACACGTCACACTTTTGCCCTGCTCATATCTCCGCAACCTTTGCCCCGATCCATGCCAAATTTTGCACACACACTCCTTGCCTGCCAAACCACACCCATCAATTCTCACTTGACCCTCTTCTAGCGCCACCATGAGGCAGATTCTTGCAAAACACATTTATGGACACAGCTCCTACAATTTTTGCCCTAAAATCACGCAAATCGGTACACATTATGTCTACACTCATGTCATCAACATGGATCTGTCCCATTTAGCGCCACCTTCAGGCCGATTTTTTAAAACACATTTTTGGACACTGCTCCTACAGACCTTGCCCTAAAATCACGCAAATCGGTACACAGTATGTCTACACTCATGTCATCAACATGGATCTGTCCCATATAGCGCCACCATCAGGCCGATTTTTTCAAACACATTTTTGGACACTGCTCCTACAGATTTCGCAATTATACTCAATACAATTTTGAGGTATTTTCTCTTGAACATTTCCACTTCATGATCATTTTATATTTCCATTTTGTAGAATATGATTATGATTATTATTGCAAGACATGCATTCATGAATTAAGTTTATATTAATTAAATGAACCACTTTATTCCTCAGTTTTAGCCTTTTCTTAGTGTTTCCTTCCCCCTAATAAAGTTGATTATTATTAGTATTCCTACATGGTGGTATATTTGCTACTTTGACCTCAGTAACTCGAGTACCTCCTCCCACCAATGCCTCTCCTCAGTTCCAGACATCGTGGAGACTCTGATTCCGTTGCTAAGCAACAGCCAGCGTACACGTCGTCAGGTGGTGGTCCAGATGGTGACCATGGGTCTGGTGAGCAGCGCCAAGGAGCTGAAGAAACAGAAGTAAGTTCTGTCTGGAGATCATGGTCCATGAATCAAATGTTTTGGATATGTTTGGATATAATATACATCGATTTTGGCTGTTGATTTTGTTCATAAAAACGATTCGTTTATAGGTTTTTTCCTTTTTTGTCCCCCCACTAGGGGCAAAGGCACTCGTATCGTTCTTTGGACTGAAGACCAGGAAGAAGAGCTGCAGATCCTCTACGAGGAGTTCAGAGACTCTAATGGTAAAGTTCTGGAGTTCAGAGACTCTAATGGTAAAGTTATGGAGTTCAGAGACTCTAATGGTAAAGTTATGGAGTTCAGAGACTCTAATGGTAAAGTTCTGGAGTTCAGAGACTCTAATGGTAAGGTTATGGAGTTCAGAGACTCTAATGGTAAAGTTATGGAGTTCAGAGACTCTAATGGTAAAGTTATGGAGTTCAGAGACTCTAATGGTAAAGTTATGGAGTTCAGAGACTAATGGTAAAGTTCTGGAGTTCAGAGACTAATGGTAAAGTTCTGGAGTTCAGAGACTAATGGTAAAGTTCTGGAGTTCAGAGACTAATGGTACAGTTATGGAGTTCAGAGACTAATGGTAAAGTTCTGGAGTTCAGAGACTAATGGCAAAGTTCTGGAGTTCAGAGACTAATGGTAAAGTTCTGGAGTTCAGAGACTAATGGTAAAGTTCTGGAGTTCAGAGACTAATGGTAAAGTTATGGAGTTCAGAGACTCTAATGGTAAAGTTATGGAGTTCAGAGACTAATGGTAAAGTTATGGACTTCAGAGACTAATGGTAAAGTTCTGGAGTTCAGAGACTAATGGTAAAGTTATGGAGTTCAGAGACTAATGGTACAGTTCTTGAGTTCAGAGACTAATGGTAAAGTTGTGGAGTTCAGAGACTAATGGTAAAGTTGTGGAGTTCAGAGACTAATGGTAAAGTTATGGACTTCAGAGACTAATGGTAAAGTTCTGGAGTTCAGAGACTAATGGTAAGGTTATGGAGTTCAGAGACTAATGGTACAGTTCTTGAGTTCAGAGACTAATGGTAAAGTTCTGGAGTTCAGAGACTAATGGTAAAGTTGTGGAGTTCAGAGACTAATGGTAAAGTTATGGACTTCAGAGACTAATGGTAAAATTCTGGAGTTCAGAGACTAATGGTAAAGTTATGGAGTTCAGAGACTAATGGTACAGTTCTTGAGTTCAGAGACTAATGGTAAAGTTCTGGAGTTCAGAGACTCTAATGGTAAAGTTCTGGAGTTCAGAGACTAATGGTAAAGTTCTGGAGTTCAGAGACTAATGGTAAAGTTCTGGAGTTCAGAGACTAATGGTAAAGTTCTGGAGTTCAGAGACTAATGGTAAAGTTCTTGATTTCAGAGACTCTAATGGTAAAGTTCTGTAGTTCAGAGACTAATGGTAAAGTTCTGGAGTTCAGAGACTAGCGGTAACGTTGTGGAGTTCAGAGACTAACAGTAACGTTGAGGAGGAAACAAAACTTTGTCCTAGGTAACATCATGAAGAAGTTAAAGTTTGTGTGTACTGTGTGCAGATGTCCTAGGAAACATCATGAAGAAGTTGACAGCCAAGCGCTCTCGTCCCCGCGTGGTGGAGAAGCTGCTCAGCCTGGGTCTGGTGTCTGACAGGAAGGAGCTCTACAAGAAGAGAAGCTCTGCTGCTCAGGGGAAGAAGAGTTCTGGGAAGAGCTCTGGAAGGGGAATGGTAAAGTCTCCATCACTGTCACGTTTATAGCTCTGGAAGGGGAATGGTAAAGTCTCCATCACTGTCACGTTTATAGCTCTGGGAGGGGAATATTCAGAACGGGTACACATTATTGTGTTTTATGCTTTAACTATTGAAAAATAGCAGATATACAAGCTCACAGCGCGGCACCGAGTGCCGCGCTGCAAGCTTGTAGATCTGCTATTTTTGAAAAATCGTGAAAATTAGAATTTTGACCCGATTCTATAAGTGTCTTTTGAATCCTTCTAAGATTTTTTGAAAAACCTATGTTTCTATGACAGCAATCTGGCCAGCCATTGTCAACGAAAAGGCCCTTTTCACTTAACTGGAGCTCAGTTAGTCTGTTCTTGAGAGACTGCTATGTCAGTGGTTCTCAAACCTTTTCATGTGAAGGACCCCCAAAATTATATTTATTTGGCCAGGGACCCCCATCTCAAAATATTTATTTCCAGGGACCACCCAGAAGCAAAATTTTGAGTTACAAACGTTCGCTTTGAAAATACATATATTCAAAGATTTGCACACATTTTCACAACTTTTTCAAAAATAGCAGATCTACAAGCTTGCAGCACGGCACTCGGTGCCGTGCTGTGAGCTTGTATATCTGCTATTTTTCACTGGTTAAAGCATTCAATAATTCTAGGCCTAAATGGGTCCACACACCAAATTTGCTGCTCCCACATTTCAAGTTTACTTGGTAACGTTTCGATCCCGGCGGCTCTTCCTCGGGTCTGAGGAAGTATTGCATACTGTTTTTTAGTTCAGCACCCAGCCTACATGGCTTCTTGGACGTGCATGCCCTTTTTGGCTGTTTTTCAGCCTCTAATTCCATCCAAAGTCTCCATGTCTGTCATGTTTATAGTTCTGGAAGGGGAATGGTAAAGTCTCCATTACTGTCATGTTTATAGGATTAAAGGGCATCAGAATGGGTCAAACTAACAATAGAACTTTTCAACAAACCATACTATAAGAAATGGTCAAACATTGGCCAAATTGTGAAATATTACCTAAGAAAGAAGCTCATTTTCTTTTCTTTTTTATTGGTGATCTACAAGCTCACAACGCAATTGTAGAGCTTGCAGATCGTCTATTTTCACAGTATTTATCTGTGGATCAGAGTCAAACTAAATGTAATGCCTATGCAATTCCAAGTGCTTGTCAGGGTGATTTATGTGCTTGAATCCTTTCATACCTGCTATGAAAAACCATTGATGTAGTGTTGCAAGTCAGTGGTTCTCAAAGTGGATTTAAAGGACTCTGTGGGTTCCTTTAGGGCGGTCTAAATTGACCCATTCAAGATTGCAACTCTGTCAGTGTACAAATGGAACCAAATGAACCCTAACAGGTACATTTGGTTCCATTTATACACTGTCAAAGAGTTAAGGGAAGACCTTGAAATGTGAAAGTTTTGAGAAACGGAAACGGTGTTGCGTGTCATCAGAGTGAAGAGGAGTTCCTGTCCGGACTGACCCAAGATCCCATAGACCAGGAGGACGAAGAGGAGGAGGAGGAGGAGGAGGAGGAAGAGGAGGAAGAAGACGCAGACTCTGAGGAGAGTGACGGAGGAGGAGGAGGAGAGGAGCTCCGCCATGAGGAGGAGAGAGGTACTGCGCCAGGAGGAGACGCAGGGAGGAGGCGCGGCCTCACCTCCTCCTCAGCGGGGAGAAGGAGCACGGACGTGGAGGCCATGGCGAGAGATCTGCAAGACCAAGGTGAGAGGGCAAAGGTCCAGGGTTCCCACGGTCATGAAATTCCAGGAAATATTTTGAATAATACCTCTGAAATGACAAATTAAACATGGGCCAAATTGTCAAATATTAGAGGCAGAAATTGTGAAAATAGCCGATCTACATGCTCACAACGCCTCGCGTTGCGAGGCGTTGTGAGCATGTAGATCTGCTATTTTCACAATAGAACCCTGTTATACAAAATTCCTTAACTCTTAGTGCTCGTCAGGGTGCCGGGTCCCCAGTTAAAACATGATTATTTCGGGGGTCACAGCCTGAAAAGGTTGAGAACCACTGGCATACACTACCTGTCTTTGGGCATTGCGCATAGGAGTAAGCGACTTGTTATTGAGCTGAATTATTGTTATATAGTCCTAGAAATTGGGTTAAATATTCTGGAAAAGTTTTGGAAATGAATTGGTAAAAATGTGTGGGAATCCTGAAAGTCGCATGAGCTTTATGATCAGAGCGCCGTGATGGTTCTCAGTCTACTACTCTGCTACCAACATGTGGAATGTCCTGACACCATTCATTAAAGCAGTGGTTCTCAACCTGTGTGTCGGGACCCCCAGGGGAGTCCTCAAATTATTTTGGGGGGTCCCCAGATGATTGGCTTAATGTGAAATGTTGTTTTCTCACTCAACAGTAAACAGACCGACATAAAGTTTAAGTGTATAGAGGGTATCTGCACATTTCTAAAGTGACAATTTAAGGACATTTTAATACCTTTAAAATTAAACATTGGCCAAATTGTCAAATATTAGAGGCGTTGCGAGGCATTTTGAGCATGTAGAACCGTGTTATACAAATTGTAATGCTTCATCAGGATGGGGGGTCCCCAGTTAAAATTCGATTATTTTGGGGGTCACGGCCTGAAAAGGTTAAGGACCACTGCATTAAAGGATGTGTAACACTGGTCTATTTCCAAATTGGCCTTGAATAACATCTATCACAAGGGAAGATAAAAGTAAATTCCCATCGAAAGTCATTCACTGACTGTTGCCGTTTTAGCGTGTTCTCCTTTGTACATATAGTGTTTATATTGTTGATGATGTGTGTTATTGTGTAAAATGTGTTATGTGTTGACTTCATTGAGTAAATAGGACACAATGGAAACAAGTCCCCAGTTGCCCAAAAAAGTATTATAGTAAATTTACCCCCATTCATTCCGAATGGGGACCCAAATGCATTTGGATCCCCATCCGAAATCAATGGGGGTAAATTTATTGTAATCAAATTATTGTCTTAGGAATGCGATAAAAAAAAATATATATATATATTGAACTCAAGTCTCCATGGCGTGAGTAATCAATAGAAAAAAGTAATTTTGGGGGTGAATTACTTATTTCTTACCTAACAGCTGTTTACATTGATACAGTCACACAAAAGCATCAAAAGTAGCGGATCTACAAGCTCTAGCTTGCGGATCTGCTATTTTTGTGTGATGCTTTAGTAGGGCGTTAATTTACGAAAAAACACTCTTGGTTTAATATTATTTTCTCCAACAGGTAAGAGTGGACCGTTGCTATGGCTCCAGAACTGCCTGAACCGGACTGCAGACAGCCGTGAAGAAGATGGTAAGTTCAAAACCATGCTGTTGTGCAACACATTTTTTCAAATCAGCCTCATGGTGGTGCTATAACAGGCTGATTCGTGTTGTTACCTAAAACTTAGTCTCGTGTAGCCAGACATTTATTCCACATTCTCCGAATGCTATATAGATTCTGGAACTACACCTCCCGAAATAAGTAACAGAATTTTGGAAGCTGGCATTTCTGTTCACAAAAATGTATTTAAAAATATCTTTACTTTTCCATTTATGCTAAGCAGCAAGCTATATTATATGCTTAGATAATTTTGATTCATATTAGGATATCGTCATTGTCGGGTGAAAACCTTGTATGTCCAAAACCGTTCGTTTTGCATTTATCGTTTTATAAATGATTTAAACTAGTGAAAACAGCCGATCTACAAGCATACAACGCCTCGCACTGCGAGGCGTTGTGTGCTTGTAGATCTGCTGTTTTCACTACTTTTGTGCAACGGCCTTGTATGATGAAGCAGGGCTTTACTTGCGAAAGAACATACACATTTGAAACTTGGAGATACGAGGTTTCCACCCGACAACAACAATATATTTGCGCGACTGTGAAGACTAAACGGAAGTGGGGAGAAGGCTTCACATCCGCTTTATCGCTTACTCATGATCAGAGCTTCCGTTCTCCAGACTGTATGACCGGAAGCAAGGAAAAACCTCTGCCCTGCATTTTTCACATCAGCCTTTTATATCACCATCAGATTGTTTATATTACTCCTACACATTTTGTCCAAACATCACAGCAACAATAATGTATACGTCATACATTGAGAGGGCAGAAGTTAATTCGTTAATTTCACTCATTTGTTTTCCCAGGTATCTCTCAGCCCGTGGCTCTGGTTCCCTTCACTGAGGACAACGAGAACGCCATGGAGAACAAAGCCTTCCAGAAGCTCCTGAAGAAGCTGGGCGTTCGACCACCAGCTAACGAACAGGTGAGTTTAGACCACCAGCTAACGAACAGGTGAGTTTAGGAAGAATAACTCCACTCTTACGGGAAGTCATTTATTCATTTTGTGGTTTTTAACCACATGGACCCCTGGCAAACTGTACCTATTTCTGGGCACGTAATAATAGGTGAAGATAGATAGATAGATAGATAGATAGATAGATATATACCTTTATTATCCCAAGGGGGGAAATGAGTTGCCCAGAGGCAGCACAGCAGTATAAGGTTATTTACAAAGTTACAGAGAAGTATGAAAAAGATAAAAAGAAAAAACAAGAACAGAGTACAGAAAGTAAAGTAAGAGCAAGGTACAACAGGAAAGGGAACGAATAATATATATATATATATATATATATATATTTAAGTGTCTTAAAGCACGACTATCAATATAATACAGTGCCCAAATCAAAGTGACCATAACAGTCATAGCGAGGCAGATAAAGTGCATATTACAGGTGAATCGTTCACTTGCGGATACAAGCACCAAAATTGGCACAAATACTCCTTAGGCATTGCTCTTTTCAGAAAACCATCTGGCCAAAAAAAAAATCAAGATGGCGGCCAATTTTCATGATGGCCGCCAATGAATATACAGTAATCTTGCATTCCGCAATAAAATCCCATAGACTTGTCCTATTTGAATAATTTTGGTGTCAAATCATACATTTATCACTATGTAGAATCCAAATTTGGACCCATGGACTTACTCAATGGCTTCCTTGTACCATATATCAGTCCCGGAATCTTAATATTCTGCTAATAGTGTGGTGCGATGCGTCCAAAAAACTGCTCCCGTAGGATTTTTGTGCTAAAATTGATCTTTTTGCAGATCCTGGTTCTATAGAGTCCAAACTATGAGAAAATGATGGGTGTCAACTTTTCCGGACCCCCACCCCCTTTCTGGGGGTCATCTAGTTTGGGACCTGCCAGAACAGTACGCCAGCCAGTTAATGTCCAATTTTCTTATTATTAGGGTTGTTTTATAGGTTTTAAAACATTCTGAGTTCATTTATTACACTTTTGAAGCAGCCAGAATAAGCTTTCTGACTTTTGGTTGGGGTCTTTCCTCACCTGGGACCCCCCAGATGGACCCCTGAGCCTTTCTCAGTACTCGCTCTGCTCCTGCTCCAGAACAATGTCATATTAGATCATAATTGAAGCATAAACTTTTTTTCTGAAAAAAAAAAAAAAAGTAGTAACAAATACCAGGGGTCTTCCACAGGGGCTTCGGGACCCCTGGGGGTCCTCTGAGTTACTACCTAGTGTGATAAGTGTACTTCTAAGGATTTCTTTGCTAAAATGTATTTTTTTACTGCTTTGGCTTTTATAGGGACCAAACTGTCAGAAAATGATGGGTGTCAGATTTTCCTGACCCCAGCCCCCTTTCTGGGGGGTCATCTATCGCAGAACAGTATGCCAGCCAGTTAATGTCCAATTTTCATAATATTAGAGTTGTTTTGAAGGTTTTAAAACATTCTAAGTTCATATATTGCACTTTTGAAGCAGCCAGAATAACCTTTATGAGTTTTGGTGGGGGTCTCTCCTCACCTGGGACCCCCGGAATGACCCCTGAGCCTATCTCAGTACAGTCCTTGCTCTGCTCCTGCTCCAGAACAGTGTCAAATTAGATCATAATTGAAGCATAAAAGCTTTTGTACCTGTACCTGGGCTCTGTAGCTAATACCAGGGGTCTTCCACAGGGTCCGGGACCCCCAGGTGTCCTCAGCGTTACTACAGGGGGCCATCCAAACGGCTGTTTCAGCCCTATTCTTGCAAGAATAATATTAGAAACTGATAGTTTTATGTATCCTGGGTTTATGTAGTGTACTTGATGGTTTATTAGTATTCTCAGTATTATTTACTAGTTAGATGCCTCAGGGTGCCAATTCTTTGCCATCTGGCCAGTGATGTATCGGACCTGTTACCCATATATGGAGACCCCCTGGTACCCATATATGGAGATCCATGTACTGTATATGGAGATATGCTGTGAGAGCCCAAACATGCTTACTCAGTTATTTGTTATGTGAAAGTACTATGATGTCCATGACAACTGACAACATACCCTTTTATGCCCATACATGGAGATCCCTGTCTGTAGAACCAGTCACACAGATATGGGCTGTCTTGGCCATCTGTCTTGGCCATATATGGATTCTGTTAGTGTGGTATGTGGCCAATGTGGCCTCCATATATGGGCATTCCCATATGAAGTCCTGTTAGATATGGGCTTAATATTGAAGACATCAGGGAACTCCATATATGGACCTTGTCATACATCTTATCATGTCCACTAGGGGTACTTAATGTACATCAAGCAGCCTCACAGAAACAGGACATAGACTCCTGCCCTATGAGCCTCAGGGCTGGGCAGTGGGTTGCCTTTGGCCAAAGACAGAACTTAAAGTGGATTCTGTTCATGACCTGTGTTGCACCCTTGCAGAAAAGAGCAAAGGGATGCTCTTCTTCCATGCCTTCACTGGCTGCGATGTTGTTTCAGCATTCCGCGGAAAGGGGAAGAAGTCTGCGTGGCAAACCTGGAATGTTTGTGATGAGGCTTCCGGTGTCTTCAGCAAACTCAGCCATTACCCACCTGTATTGGATGATGAAGACCTGAAAACCTTGGAGAAGTTTGTGGTCATGATGTACGACCGATCCAGCACAGCTGAAGGTGTCAATGATGCAAGGTTGGACTTGTTTGCTCGGAAGCAGAGGCCATACGAAGCCATTCCTCCAACACAAGCAGCACTGAAGCAACATGTGAAGCGCGCTTCCTATCAAGCGGCCTGCATCTGGAGTCAATCAACAGTATGTCAACCAGAAATGCAGACTCCTGACAACTGGGGCTGGACCAAGAAAGGAGATCTGTGGCAGATTGATTGGACTGAGCTCCCACCCATTGCAGAGAGTTGCCAGCAGCTGACCAAGTGTGGATGCAAGTTGGAATGCTGCAGTCGATGCAAATGCTTTCGCTTTGGTCTGACCTGCACGGCACTGTGCAGCTGCAGGTGCGAGGTTTAGAAGCGTTGTAGTCTAGGCCTACTATACTATTGTACTATACTGCCTAGGCCCTAGATAAAAAAAAAAAAAAGAAAAGACAAAAAAAAAATTACCTCCTGCCTCGACGGGATCATCACCTTATCGTGGTGAGGCAGTTTGCGTGTCTCCATGACCCCCAGAGCTATGTCGGCAGGAGTCTTGTACACCTGTACTCCTGGCAGGGTTACCCAAGTCGAGAAGGTCGAAGAATAGAGACTAGACAAAGAGTGATCCCACGGCGCTATTATATCTACCATGCATTTTAGCCGCGTCAGCCGCTGTGCATTGAAATCCGCTCTGTTGAGTTACTACATTACCCCCCCCCCCCCCCCCCCCACACACACACACACACACACACACACACACACACACACATACACACTATAAACCTCTAACAATACTAAGATATACACTACCACCCATTTTACCCGAGTCAGACATAACAAACCTCTAATTTAGCAGAATATTAGGATTCCGGGACTGATATATGGTACAAGGAAGCCAGTGAGTAAGTCCATGGGTCCAAATTTGGATTCTACATAGTGAAAAATGTATGATTTGACACCAAGATCATTCAAATAGGACAGGTCTATGGTATTTTATTGCGGAATGCAAGATTACTGTATATTCAATGGCGGCCATCTTGAAAAATGGCCGCCATCTTGGAATTTGATTTGGCCAGATGGTTTTATGAAAAGAGCAATTCCTAAGGAGTATGTGTGCCAATTTTGGTGCTTGTATCCGCAAGTGAACGATTATTTCTGTTATCTGCCCGGCTATCAATGCTAGTTAGTGCAACAAGTATCTCTACATCATGTCAAACACAAGCAGAAATTCAACAAAAAAACTACTAACACAACCTAATAGTGCAGTGTCCAAAGGTCAGAGCAATAAAAACAACTAGCAAAAGAAAATAAAAATAAACAAGAAAGGGTGATGCGGCAAGACGCACAAAAGAACACCCTCCCTGGAAGGCCTTGGAGGTCAAAGTGCAGATATAGTTCCAGTAAAGAAAAAAAAAAGGCTACCGTCGTCCTACGTTAGGAAGGTAGTCCTTGTCAATCGACCGTTGACAAGTTGGAACATTTGGAGAAAATAGTGGATTTACAAGCTTTTGTAATTTGTAGCACAACAGAGTTTAGGGTTTACATGTTTTTTTAATGCGCTATATTACTTCTACCTTTTCATGTATATTTAATGAAAATACATTGCATACCAATGCTGTTTATTCTTTACATTACTGTTCCAGAAAGTACATTACATACTAATGTTTGTTTATCCTGTCCTTCTAAAAAGGAATCTTTCTGGAGGATCTCAGCCAAGATGAGTCCATCCCAGCTCAGGGGGGCGGCGGCATCCCTCAGCCCTGCAGAGGAGGGGGTCCCCCAGGGGGAGGAGCCTGGGGAGGAGGAGGGGGTCCCTGGAGAGGAGGGGTCCCCTAGCAGCCCCTCCGTCCCCCCAGAGCCCCATGGAGAGCAGGTGGACTCACACGAGCAGAGGACTCAGGCCCTCAGAGCTCTGCTGCTGGCACGTAAGAGGAAACACAACACAGGTGAGCAGTGAGCACACATGCACACGCACGCACGCACACACACACACACACACACACACACACACACACACACACACACACACACACACACACACACATGTTTGGGAACCTTCCTCTAGTTGTCATGGTAATATTTTCTTTTTGTAAGGGAAATATTCGCACATCCACTGGATAGGTGCAGGTGCGTTGGATAGTGAATACTGAGGCAATCTAAGACACTCTTGAAGAAGGTCCAGTGGGACCGAAACTGTCTGTCAAGTGAAATAAAGATGAGCAGCTGAGCAAGAGCAGAGTGCGGGATTTTTATCTGGTGTAAACCAGATCTTTAAAGAGATGATTTTCTGGCGAGACTTTCAGGAGACTTTCAGGCGACCTATTTGCCGATTGGTTGTCCATGTCACATGGTAACCGAGCTAGTTTCATGATTGGGAGCGGCCCTCCAGACGATGGGTGGACATTACTGCATTAGGGCCAATAGCAGGGGACTTTACCTCTCCTCCAGACTATGGAATCCTGGACTGGTAATGAAATATTTTGTCCAGCAGGGAGCACCATTCCTTCACAGGCCAGGCCCTGTGGTCACACATTTCTGGACACCAATGTCTGTGTAACATACATGCATTCATACAACTGCGAGTCTGCCGCTGCGTGCTTGATTTGGCTGTACACGCTGACTTGTTCATCAGGAAACATGCTCCCTCGTCGATTGGATTTTACAAAACAGACCCGCGTCGTCACATTGAATCCTGTTTAACTCATATGCTGCCAAAAACGAGGAACCCGAGAATTTCGCGATGTACCACCCTGCCACGCCACCCTGCCACGCCCGAGGAACCCGAGAATTTTTGGAAAAAAAAAATATATATATATTTTTTTGTTTTGACCCCAAAACATTTAGTAGGCATGATAGCGATCGCGAAATTGCATGTTTAACCCCCATAGCAACCCCATCTTTCAAACATGGCAGCCATCTTTGTTTACATTTTAGGAAAACATAATGGCTGCTATCTCATGAATGCCTGAACGGATTTCCATTCGGATTTTTTTGTTTGAAAGCTGTGAGCAATGTGGACACACGTGGTGCATTATCTAGGCATGGGTGTGCATGATCCGTGCACTATGAATTACATGGAAGTCTATGGAGACAGTTTGGCATATGAGAGTACGAAGGTATTGTTAAATGGCAGCAGATGAGTTAAGAAGAGCTTAAAACACAACTTTCTAATGTTACATTGATGACGTGAGGAACGCTAAAGTCTTCTTGGTTACATAGTAGGCTATGCGAAAATAACAAAGCTCAGAGTCGCAAATTCAATGATCGCTGCATCAGCACACACAAAACACGGGCGTGAGAGAAGTAAATGAATGAAATGGACATCACGTTTAGCCGATTCAACGATTCCAAAAGTCATACGATTGGAAGTTATTGCTACATGCGGCTACATGTGTCTCATGCTGGTTTTGTTAGGCAACAGCCAGGGTCCAGGGAGTGCACAGAATTTTAGAGAGGCATGGGCTGACATTTCTAAAAGGGCCTTTTCATACGGATAAAAGTTAAGGGCTCAAGCCCCTTTTGCTGTATGTGCGCACGTGCCTGGCGACCAGCGCATCACATTACAGACTTATAATTTCAATACGTTTCTTTGCAAAAACACATTTCTTTTAGAAAACATTTGTATTCTTGTTTCTCCCAGTGTTATGGTTTTTAATGTGTAAATATAGCACTTTATTATGGGGAAAAACGTGTGTAGGCCTATTTTCCTTTTTTAAATCGCTAAAATAGCGCATTTTTGAACACATTTCCTTAACGGTTAACGGTTAATTAACTGATAAGGCCTGACGGTTATCGGTTAAGAAAAAATCTCCATTTGGCCAACCCTAGACATATAGCCTACAGTAAGTTAGAATATTATGAAATATACATGAGAAAGAACACCAACACTAACTTCAACACACCAATACACCAGATTTTAAATTGACTGTGTGTCGATTCTTGTTTGTTCATGAAATATCTTTTCATGATTGCCTCAATATTTTCTTTTTAACACAGACGCCACAGATGTCAACCCTGTCGACGAACCACAAGTACACACTGCAAAGAAGAAGATCTCAAATAAAAGAACCAAGAAAAGAGTGCTGGACGATGAAGAGGATGACCATGGTATGTAAAGAATTGTATTAATGACTATAGTACTTGTCTGACTTTATTCCGTCTTCCATCGTCTCCCAAGTAAACTTTTTTTTGCCGCACAACTCCTCCCACAGTTTTGGTGGCACGCTCTTGGGTCTTGCGTCTTCATCGGGACACGCATGCGTGCTATTTTGCTAAGAGATACATCATATATAATTTATATAAATGTATTTGTGAATTAATTTTCTCCATTGACTTTAATTACAAATTTAACTTTTCCCTAATATGGAGATGGCTGACATCATATACCACATGAGACTGTATGTCCATATATAGACTTTCCAAGATATGGGCTTAAATATTGATGACATCGGGGAACTCCACATATGGGCATAAAAGAGACAAGGACTGACACAGAGATCTCCATTTATGAACATTAATTCATTAGTGAATACATTTTCCCCATTGACTTGAATGGGGAAAATTAATTTGCTAAATTCAAGTTCACGGCAAACACACTTGCAATTTCCAATTGCATCTTTCTAGTTACAATATTTATCTGTGGAACCGAGTCTAACTAAATGTAATGCCTACAAGTCCAAGTGCTTGTCAGGGTCCCCACTTCAAATATATGATTATTTCACTGAAAGGTTTGGGAACGCTTCCTCTTGTTGTCATGGTAATATTTTCTTTTTAACACAGACGCCACAGATGTCAACCCTGTTGACGAACCACAAGTACACACTGGGTGAGTCTGTATCAATGACTTTTAATTACGAAAGCTCTTTTATATTCATACTTTACTTTTGAACAGTAAATTATTTTTACTGCATTTTTATTGCAGATCTGCAAAGAAGAAGATCTCAAATAAAAGAAGCAAGAAAAGAGTGCTGGACGATGAAGAGGATGACCATGGTACGTAATTTCTGACATCATAGACCACATGAGGTCCATATATGGACTTTCCAAGATATGGGCTTAATATAGATGACATCAGGGATCTCCATATATGGGCATAAAAGGGACAAGGACTGACACAGATCTCCATATATGACCATTAATTACATTCGCGTCACGGCAACCACACTTCAAATATATGATTATTTCACGGAAAGGTTTGGGAACGCTTCCTCTAGTTGTCATGGTAATATTTTCTTTTTAACACAGACACCACAGATGTCAACCCTGTTGATGAACCACAAGTACACACTGCAAAGAAGAAGATCTCAAATAAAAGAAGCAAGAAAAGAGTGCTGGACGATGAAGAGGATGACCATGGTACGTAAAGAATTGTATTCATTAATTGCCCCTGCAGGGCAAACAGACTTGGGAACCTTCCTCTAGTTGTCATGGTAATATTTTCTTTTTAACACAGACACCACAGATGTCAACCCTGTTGACGAACCACAAGTACACACTGGGTGAGTCTGTATTAATGACTTTTAATTACTAAAGATCTTTTATATTCCTACTTTACATTTTAACAGTAAATGTTACATTTAATTTTTTTTATTATTTATTTATTGCAGATCTGCAAAGAAGAAGATCTCAAATAAAAGAAGCAAGAAAAGAGTGCTGGACGATGAAGAGGATGACCATGGTACTTAATTATTAATTAACTGTCCTACTGCCAGATGTTATTATTTATTTATTGGGGCTGGTGCCAGCAAAACGCAGCTTACCTTTGCGATGTTATAGAAAATTATCTATTGGTTCTTTCTAAACTAATTCATTTTACAATGGACGGTCAAATGTGTACTTTGGCCAAACTGGCGGCAGAGGGCAGCCTTATGCAAGAATTAATGTGAATTGGGCCGCTCCGGTTGCCATACATTCAGAGCATAGAAATGCATTTTCTAGAACAGATCCACAGAAAACAGCCAGGAAGTGATTTGGGACTCCATTATTGCTAACGTGCGGTGAATTTTTGAGAGCAGCATTACGGGAGATGTTTTTACTGTACACGGCGGCGCGACCCCCCATCAGCTTACAGTCATCAGACGAGGTAAAAAGAACGAGCCGTTTTGGCAATGCGCCGCCGTCAAAATTGGGGCGAACGGGAACGTCCGAAGCAGTAAAAGAGTTAATTATTATTATTATAATTTAATTCTGTCAGGCAGAGCTCAGACTGGGCTGCTACATAATTTTGTATACCTTACTGAGGAGAAATAATATGAAATGGGGTGCAGCAGTTAATCAAACTAGTTAGTCACAAACCCAAATACCCTTTAGTTTCAATTTGACATTTTTGTTTTAGTCTAGTTTTAGTTGACTAAATATCATAAGATTTTAGTCGACTCAATCTACAGGTGATTTAGTCAATGTATTTTAGCGTCGCAATGCCTGATTTGTAGACCGGCTACCAAAAATAGCTGCTTATTTTCTCGGAGAGTGACACCCACACACAACCAAACATGGAATGACTTGTCTTTTAGTTCAAGTGGATCTCTTCTCCACTAGTCCCTCCCTAACATTTGAGTCTAGTTTTTATTTGTTGACAAAATTGACAATATATTTAGTCATTATAGTTTTAGTCATAATCATCATCATCATCAGTCAGTAAAAAAAGGTTGTCGACCAACATTTTGGTCATAGTTTTAGTGGAACTGAGTGACTGACTGGCTAACCAATTGAACCCTGCTAAACATTTTCAAAGTTGATGACACCGCAGTAATCACTGGGCTATTTGACACCCTAAAATCTGGATCGATTAATCGTGACAAAATGTCATAGCGGTGACAGTCCTAGATGTCATGGTAACATTTTCTTTTGACACCACAGATGTCAACCCTGTTGAGGAACCACAAGTACACACTGTACCTGGGTGAGTCATGGATCATTATCTTTATCAATGACTTGAATTATCTCTATCAATGACCAACTACTAAAGCTCTACTTTACCTCTATTTCATGTTTTAACAGTAAATTATTTATTTTTATTTTTATTTACATTATTTAATGCAGATCTGCAAAGAAGAAGATCTCACGTAAAAGAAGTAAGAAAAGAGTGTTGGACGATGAAGAGGATAACCATGGTAAGTAATTCCTTATTATTATTATTATTATTATTATTATTTTTAATTAATGCTGTCACACTAATCTTAATTAATTGATTAGAAATAGGGGTGCAGCAGTTTTTCAAACTAATTGATTTACTCAATTATATTTAAAAAATATATTGATCATTTATAAAAAAACAATGTATCCTTATTTTGGGCATATCATAGATGGAAAAGCTGCATAAATGTACATAAAAAAGGAAGGAGAAGAAACTAAATCTAGCCCATTGTGAAAATAGTCCATCTACGTACGTGTCGTATTGCAACGCGTTATCAGCTTTATTCGCTACTTTCGCACAACAAACCATTGTGTAAGTGGTTCATCAAAATCGTTGATTTCGTTTTAGTCATAGTCTTTTGCATTAAATTCCATTTAGTTTCAGTCATTTTTGTTTTAGTCTAGTTTCAGTTGACTAAATATTATACGATTTTAGCCAACTAAATCTACAATAAGGTTTAGTTGACTCAAATGTATTTTGGCGGGACTTGAACCAAAAATAGACGATCTTCAAGTCTATTTTGGGCATGTAATTTTAGGCAAAACATTTTCAAAGCTAGCAGATGTACAAGTTGATGACACAGCGGTAATCACTAGGCTATATGACACTCTAAAATCTGGATCGATTAATCGTGACAAAATGTCATAACGGTGACAGTTCTAGATGTCATGGTAACATTTTCTTTTGACACCACAGCTGTCAACCCTGTTGAGGAACCACCAGTACACACTGTACCAGAGAAGATCTCAAATAAAAGAAGCAAGAAAAGGGTGCTGGAGGATGAAGAGGATGACCATGGTAAGTAATTATCAATTAACCCATTTAGAACGGGTACACATTTTGTTTCATTATTTTATGCTTTAACTATTGAAAAATAGCAGATATACAAGCTCACGGTGCCGCGCTGCGAGCTTGTAGATCTGCTATTTTTGAAAAATCGTGAAAATTAGAATTTTGACCCTATTCTATAAGTGTCTTTTGAATCCTTCTAAGATTTCTTGAAAAAACGTATGTTTCTATGTCAGCAATCTGACCAGCCATCGTCAAAGAAAAGGTCCTTTTCACTTAACTGGAGCTCAGTTAGTCTGTTCTTGAGAGACTACTATGTCAGTGGATCTCAAACCTTTTCATGTGAAGGACCCCCAAAATGATATTTATTTGGCCAAAGATGCGCATCTCAAAATATTTAGTTCCAGGGCCCACCCAGAAGCAAAGTTTTAGTTACATGAGACGTTCGCTTTGAAAATACATATATTAAATGATTTTCGCACGTTTTCGCGACTTTTCAAAAATAGCAGATCTACAAGCTCGCAGCGCGGCACTCGGTGCCGCGCCGTGAGCTTGTATATCTGCTATTTTTCAACAGTTAAAGCATTCAATAATCCTAGGCCTAAATGGGTTAATGATTATTTGTATCAATTAATTACTGCTGTTAGGTAGAAATCAGGCTTGTCTGATTTACTGATTTACTCGATTATATAAAAAGATATATCAATCATTTATTAAAACAATGTATCCTTATTTGGCATATCATAGATGGAAAGGTTGCATAAATGTACACAAAAACGGAAGGAGTACAAAGTGAAAATAGCCCATCTACATGTCTTATTGCGATGCGTTCTGAGCTTCTAGGTCAGGGTTTATTTTTTCAGCACTTTACCACAACAAACCATTGTATAAGTGGTTCACCAAATAGTTGATTTAGTTTTAGTTTTAGTCATAGCCTTTTAAATGAAATTCCATTTAGTAACAGTCATATTTTAGTAATCTATTTTTTGTTTGTTTTTGTCTACTTTTATTTAACTCAATTTCATAGGATTTTGGCAGGCCATAATGGCGTCGCAATGCCTGATTTGTAGACTGAGAAACCAAAAATAGACGATATTGAGCTATTTGTTGGAGTGTGACACGCGCCGCCAAGCATAAAATGACTTGTCTTAGTTCTACTCCCTAACATTTGAGTCTAGTTTCTATTTGTCTAGTAATTGTCAATACATTTATTCTTAGTTTTTTTGTTAATTTAGTTTTTATTTTGTTTTCGTCAGTGAAAACATTAGACAAAGGTTGGGGAGACAGCCTAACTAGACTTCAACTGGGGTAAGCTATCCGGTGTGTTTTTGAGTGTGGTTTTTGCTCGACTGACTTACAGATGATGACGCCTCTCCCGCCCTGGTGATGGACCTGAGCAACGATGGAATGGATTCTGACTCCGACGCGGAGACGCTCTCTGCCCCGCCCAAACGCCGGAGGAAGATGGCCCTCATCGATGACGACGATGACAATTAGTAGTAATTAGTCGAGGGCCATTCTGATGAGTGAGATGTGAGGATTCTCCACACGTTTTGCCTGGGTTTGTTACAGTAGGCGTTAGATATACCGCCAAAGAGCAGGGAAGACCATGATGTTGGAAACTGATTTCCTCGTCGCCTCTGTTAGAGAAACCAGAGGAAACCGTTCTAAAGATCCTGTTTGTAGGGATGTCCTACATCGTTGCTGTTGCCTGTCGGGGAAAGAAACATCTTATCTGCATATTCTAACTTTTTGTATACAGTATATATATTTTTTCTTGATAAATTAACGCCCTATTTGATCATACTACAGCATCACACAAAAGCTTCAAACGTAGCAGATCTGCAAGCTCGAAGCGCGTCGCTTCGCACCACATCTGCTACTTTTGATGCTTTTGAATTTTAACCCCGAACAGTAATAGTTTTGGACGTTTGAGGTTTCCACCCGACAGACGATTTTGTTTAATCACGTTGTTTTTTTTAACTTACAGACTAAGGTGTGATTGTTCTCTTTACATGTTCAGTACCAGTTCAGTGTGGACATTCCGTTACACATGCAGTGGACTTATAAACAATGTTTTCTAAAAGTTAAGACAATAAGGTGGGGATTTTACACTTCAATGACTTCATGTAATATACAGGCCAAGTTAAGGCTTACCTTTTCCACAAATGGCAGAAATTGGATTTGCGCATAGAAAATAAGTCTTTGTTTCAGATTTAAACTTATGCATATTGCTTTAATAGTAATAATAATAATAAAGACAGTGTTGTGAAACCGTTGGTTTTCTAAGTCTGCATTTACAATTTTCTTTCATTATGTTGTCTTTTTATTATTTTATCAGACATAAGAAACAAACATGTCAAGAACAAACAAAAGCAATATACAACAAAGTCAAACAAACGGTAAACTAAACAGTATTACAGCATAGTATGTGATGTTTCATCATTAATCAATCAACCTATCTTCCTATGATACTGTACTACTACTAGTAATATGTACCAGGCACAGTACCAATTTGAATCACTAGAGGGCACACCAACCACTTATATCTGTGACTTGTGTTGGTCAGCTTTCTAATGCTGTGAATTATGCATTTATAAAATGCTTTTTGGAGGAGCTACAGTTATTTCTATATATCAGGGGTCTTGAACAGGGGGTCCGGGACCCCTAGGTGGTCCTCAGAGTACTACAGGGGGGCCGCCAAATCTATATTGTGTCCATAGCGTCCCTGTTCTGAGAGGAACATCGCGCTGTGAGGTGTCAAGAGATCTTGTAGATCTGCAATTCTCGGCAAAGAGGTTTAGTTTAGAGGGGGGAAAAGAGCAGAGCCAAAGGTGAAGTTTACTAAGTAGTGAGGGTTTAAGAAGTGTCTGAAAATACATTGACACGAATCCCACATATCAATGGAAAGATAGTGTGTAAAATAAACCAAAAACACTGATGACAGTGCTGTCAAACAAGAAACTGTATGAAATTTATGCTGAGGTTTAATACGCAACACAATTTTATACAATATGTGGTGTGGTGATCTCTCCCTCAGCTAAGGGGTCCTAGGCCTGAAAAAAACATTGAAGACCCCTTATTTATGCGATCCATTTTTACCAATTACCCCCCCACAGAAAACTGTCACAACTTGTAATTACGCATAACTTCCTTCAGCATAATAAAGCTCTACATTGAGCACAGAAATCTTATTACAAGTCAAGCTCTATTCTCTCTCTAATCTAACATGTAAGAGGATGCTGTGTATAATCAGCGTCTGAAGTCTGAAGTCACTCACGTTTTCCAGCTGTGATGATGGGGAGGGAGGGGAGGTCCCCCGTTATCCTCCACATCTGGAGCACGTTAGTCGCTTCCTGTTACCAACATCTGGTCTCCCCCCCCCCCCCTTTCCCATGGAGCCAGAGGCAGACCTGAGCAGAGAGTGTACAAACTGTGTGTGTGTGTGTGTGTGTGTGTGTGTGTGCGTGTGCGTGTGCGCGCGCTAACGCTATAGCACGTGTACAGCTGCCCTGGTTTTGGGAGGTTCAGAAAGCTCAGTCACCACTGAGACCGATTTCAGTCACTTTTCGGATTCCGTAGAAGCCAGGATGTCTTCTGTGGAAGCATGTTGTCAAGCGAAAATAGCTTATCCACAAGCTCTCAATGAGTCCATGGGACGCATAGAGCGCGGATATTTTTGGGGCCTTTTTATGCCTTTATTTATAGGGGATAGTGAAGATAGACAGGACACAGGGAGAGAGAGATGGGGAGAGACTAGGGCATTCACCAACTATTCGAATATCAAAGTCGCTATTCGATGTTGTTCACCGAAGTCGAATATTCGCTTATTTTTATTTTTGTATTGTTTTCTCTTTAAAAAATATATAGTTTATAAAGCTTGGCTAGATAGGAAGTCATAAAAATGAGTTGTCAATGCCCCTGGTGGATGAATTTGTTCATGTTCTATACCAGGGGTTCTCAAACCTTTTTAGCCTGTGACCCGCAAAATAAACATATGAACTGGGGACCCCCACCCTGACAAGCACTTGGAATTGTAGGTATTACATTTAATGTGACTCTGTTCCACAGATAAATATTGTGAAAATAGCAGATCTACATGCTCACAACGCCTCGCGTTGCAAGGCGTTGTGAGCATGTAGATCGGCTATTTTCACAATGTTTGCCTCTTGCTACTTAATATGTGACAGTTGGGCCCGTCCTGTCGAATATTCGAATACTTTGAGGTCGAATAATTCGAATACTAAAAATCACTATTCGTGAATGCCCTAGGAGAGACACAGCGAAGGTCGTCAGGAGTGGGATTTGAACTCACGACTGGCTGTACAAAGTGTGACATGCGACCATACCACTAGGCCAGCGGGCACCCCAAGATCTGAAAACTTGAAGTGGTCAAAGTAGAAATATGTTCCGAAGAAATATCTTCCATCAAATCTTAATAGTCTGATATTTCATCCAAAAACAAAGGTTAAAGCCTCAGTCTGTGATTTCTTCACCTGGTTGGTATTATGTATGTAGAACTGCAGTAACAATGTTGCTAAACCATCATTTTACATTAATTCTTTAGGAAACTGTTAGTCTGTGTCACACATTAGGCATTGGTTCATGGCACAAAAAAAACTTTCAGTTGTGAGATTTTATTTTTGCTTTAATCCCTCGAAGCCACATATACATCCTAGCACGTGTTGGGCTGCCCTGGGTCTGGGTGTGTGGGTGTGGGAGGAGGTTCAGAAAGCTCCGTATCGCTTTACTTCGCTCACAGAAACTCTCTGAGGCCTCTCTTCCACCAAGAACTTTCTTGGAACCTTGGTGCTTTCACAGAACCGGTCGTGTTTTCCACCAGTTTTAAAGCAGAACCATTTCAGGGTCAGGGGTCCCCAGTTACCCCAGGTTCGATTGCAGGCCTGGCCAGCAATGTGCTGAATATGACTTTTCAAAGTGTCCATTTAAAGGAGGGAATTCAGTCGTCAATGGCAGTTACTTGCTTTTGCCGTTGTTTGCATCGCATCTCCATCTTCCAACCTGTAGGATATTGACACGCCCACTTTGGTTCCAAGTTCGAGGCAAGAAAGTACTTTTTCTTTTCTTTCTTTTTTTTCTTCTTTTTTTGGTTCCAGTTCTGGCCCAACTTTTAGGGTTCTGAACCAATTCATTTTCAGTGGAAACACTCTCAACCGGTTAAGAATTAGGCAGGAAAAAAGAACGGAACTGGTTCAACCCCGGTGGAAAAGGGACCCCAGAGAAATACTCCAGTGTTCATTTATCCATTCCTAACTCTTGAGTGTGCAAGAGTTGCATTTGAACACTCACTGCAGAGTTAAAAAGCCGATGTCCGCAACTTTTCTAGTGCAGACTTGGTTCTCAAAAGTGGGTCGGGTACAGAAGGACGGTCGCTGATTGGCATTGGTATTGCATGAAGCTCAAAGCCCAGTATTTCCCCAGGATCTCTGCAGTAGCTAATCTCAGCAGTAAAAATGTTGGTGCTTGATGAGGTAGAGACCTGAGACCTGGGCTGGGTATGAATATACATCTAGAACAGGAGTCTTAGCTGAGAGAGAGATGAAACGGGGACCATCCCTACATATTGTATAAATGATGTTGTAGATTAAACTTTTTCATAGATGCATAGCTTCATACTTGTTTGAAAGCACTGTCAATAATATAATAATGTAATATTGTGTTGGATTTGTGTTAATGTGTATTTCCAGACATTTAACCACCCAAACCATCAATAATTACTTAGTAAATCTGGCCTTTGTACTGTGTACTTGGTCTGCTCTTTTTTTTCCCCTCTACGGCCAAATCTCTCTTTTTTTGGCTAAATTTCTCCTCAGAATAGAGATGCTGGGGTTCAAGTGGTTCATTAAAAGGTTAAAAATAGTTTGGCAGCCCCCCTGTAGTCACTGTGAGGACCCCCTGTTGAAGACCCCTGATCTAAGCCAACAGACTTCTTCCTCTATGAGAACAAACACATCAATGCACACGTGTGCATGAATAGGCTACTGAGCAGAATGGTCTACTGTACACTAAATACTTTAAGTCCTTGTATGTTAATGAGATTATCCTTATGGGGGAAAACAGCATTGGGTCTATGGCTCACTGTAAAAAATAAAAAGTTGGGAAAATTTAAAATTATAAGGCAACAAACTTCAGAAAACTTAAGTTTAGGGCAACTTAGAATTTTAAGTTAAGCAAAAATTATAAAGGCAGAGGCAACTGAAAATGTTAAGATAAACCAGCTAAACCAATTTAAGCAAAATTTAAAGTTTTATGTTTGTCTAACTTAAAAGTTTTCTGAAGTTTGTTGCCTTAACATTTTGAGTTTTCCCAACTTTTATTTTTTACAGTGAGTCCGGTGCACCAGGGGTGCTTCAGAATACTTTGATAATGTAATTCATCAACGTCACTTCTATTTAACCACTTATACTTAGTAAAATGGATCTGAGTTGTACTGTTCTTCTTGCCATCTTTTTCAGTCGCAACGATTTCTGGAGGATGTTTCCCCCAGAATGGGAATGCTGGGGTTTAAGTATAAAAGTTATTTTCGATCTGTCCTGTATAATGGAAACAGATATTCTCTCAAATGTTCCTTGGAACACTGTATTTTAGGGGGGAATATTTACATATTTTACATAAATGTAAGGTGCTGTAAAGTAACAACAATGTAATTCAGGGGTGCTGTGGATGAAAATTATATTGACGGGTGCCTTGAGAGTGACAAAGATATTTGAGAACCACTGCTATACAGTACTCATACTCACAAAAAAAGAAAAATACATGCAGTTCCACTAAAAACAAAGTGTATTCCTTCCTCAAAACACCTATATACTTATAAAAGTGGTTAAACTGAAGTGATATTGATGAATTCCAAATATTATCAAATTATTTGGAGGCACCCCTGGACTGGCATCATGGCACCCTTATGGTGCCAAAGGCACCCACTTTGAGGAGCCCTGGGCTACAGTATTGCCAGTTATCAGTGGATTATTGCACTTTCTGAGGGAGAGAGAGAGAGGTCCCTTCATTTTTGATGCCAGCGACTTTATACAACAAAGTCAGACATGACTGAGAAGAAACATCACTTGTGTATTTTATCCTGCAGTGTATCCACATCCTGGAGAAATGAGTCACTGACAAATCCTCATCTCAGGTATTATAGCAAATAGAAAAATATAGATTGTATATAGATAGAATATAGATTTTAAATGTGTCACACACACACACACACACACACACACACACACACACACACACACACACACACACACACACACACTAAACCCATGCACGTGTTACATTCACTCATCATGGCAACAACAGAGCATTTGTAACCGCTCTGGCAACCAGACAAATTAATAATACTATCCTTTCATAGCCTATATGTTGATAAGATAAGTAAATAAATAAATAAGCTATAAATAACCGTGCCCTGCCCTTTCTCTATTCTGTTCTTATTATTATAGCCTACTAACCTTTGGAAAGAAAAGAAGAAAACTTACAGCCTATAATTAGAGAAAGACAAAAACAACAAAACAGTGCAGCTCAGGTCTCCTTTCATACTCCCAACGGTTCAGCTGTGCGTGTGCACGCGCTCGTTTTCCGTTGTTTTGTGGGACGTCCTGCAGGAAAGGGGGTCGCTCTTCTGCGTGTATCTATTCTGCATCTAGCTTAAGGCAAGACCCAAATTCAGAGTGAACATGTTGCTTCTGGGGACTGGGGGTCCCCGCCAGAACAACATTATTTTGAGATGGGGGGGTCCGCCGTCCGCGGCCAAATTACTTATCATTTTGGGGGTCCTTTAACGTTTTGAGAACCACTGATATAGCAACACACTTTTTTTTTCTTTTTTAAGAAAACTTTATTGGCACTGAGTGGGGTCTCAAACAATTGTCATGTAAAGGACCCCCAAATTGCCCAAAACGATATTTGGCCGCGGACCCCCATCTCAAAATGTTTTGTTCCAGGGACCCCCAGGCCAGAACACGTGTTCACACACAGACACTGGATTTGGGTCATTGCCTCATGCTAGATGCAGAATAGATATAGGCCTACACGCGTAAGGGTGGGATGTCCTGCTCTGCTCTGCTCTTATTCAAACACACATAAAGAAAACTTTTAAAGCGTCACAGATGTTAGTAGGCTGGTCTATAATGTTTCAGGATGAAGCAGCAAGCCTCTGCTGGCTGCACAGATATGGACTCTAAACTGAACTTATCTCAGAGGTAACGGCATTAAACGTTATGACAAACGTTATGTAGTTACATTGTTGTTGTAGTAACGGTCGCTACACGGCAGTTATTATTAATAATCAAGAAAAGGTCGAGCCGTTACGCTTTAATCCAACAACAACCCGAGAGGACGAGACCAGAGCAGACTGGAAAGTAAACAGCCTTTTAAAGACAGGCTGGATTTTCTTATTAGATTTGTTGTTTGTTCGGGGTTTTTATTCCAGCGATTTCAATGAGCTTTAGGATTGCGGTTTGAAGTGAAGCTCATCTGCTCAAAGAGAACCGGTTTGTCCCTGGCGTGGATCCAGCAGATCTGTCTGCTTAACAACTCTCTGACGTCTGCTGCTCTCAACACGGTGAGTGTTTTTTTTTCACGTTTATTCTATTATTCTACAACGCTTTTTGTCTGTTCTGTTATATCTTTGTACAGCGTGGATTTGCAACCTTCAGCCACAGAGTGAGACTAACTTTAGGGTTGTTCCAATGGCTGTTACAAAAGTTTAGCTGTCCAGTTTTAAACAGGAGTCTGTTTATGATGAGAAATATAGCTGATCTGTGTTAAACACTGGAGAAAAGACTGCCATCGACATATTGTAACCGCAATCGATCGCTATTAACTATAACTTTAGCCTATAGCAGCAGTTAGTTTTCATACATCTTTCCTGTCAACAAGGACCCCCAGATTGATCCGTTAAGAGGGCTGAGGACCCCCATTTTGAAAAGATGTAGTGCCATCTGTGGGACCCATTAAGAGACTATAGTGTTGTTCTATTAGATTGACTTACAACTGTCTAGTGGAAAGATAACAGTGAAAAGTCAAAACCTATGATGATTTGAATCATTGTAGCCTAGGTAAATAAAGTTTTTAAATAGTTTTAGTGGAGTATAAGTAGGCCTAGGCTATACCATACTTGTCTCTTGAGATGTAGTGGAGTAGAAGTAAAAGTATTGAAAATTGGAAATGCCCCAGCAAAGTAAAAAGTACCTGTAGTTACAGTAGGCTACTTAAATACAGTAGCCTGGCCTATTTGAGTAAATGTACTTCACCATAATAGTGAAATGAAACTGTTCATTTTGCTGGGGTCCCCCTCAAGGACCTGAAGTCATAATTGTTGCACCATGCATTTGCTGTCAGATGGTCAGACATGGTTTTGTTTACCAAAAATGACCTGTCAGTAAAACATTCTGTTTATGTAAAGCATGTGTGTGTGGTTGTGTTTGATATAGCCTTGTATGCATTGTTGCCATGCATGTTTGCTTAGCATAAGCGACTTTGGGGTTGCTTGTAGCCTAAAATATTGGTAGTTTCGGGATGCTGTTTTTTGGGGCTTGTTTCTGAAGTGAGTTGTTCATTTGGGGCTTTGTTGTTTAAACCAGTGGCTCTCAAACATTTTCATGTCAAGGACCCCCTATGTTTGTGTATTTGTCCACGGACCCCCATCTGAAAATATGTTATAAAGATGCGATGCGACACGTTGTAAGCTTGTAGATCGGATATTTTTGTACTGTAGGCCTATATATTATAGGTTTAAAGTGCTCATATTGCCCATAGTTGCTTCTTTTGATTGAATACTTCAGGGTTTAGGCTGGATGGTGTTGGTTTGCTAGGCAATGTGATGATGAGAGAAGTTGCAGCAAGTCTGTAGTTACAGTTACAGTAAAACCCCCACGTGCACTGTCCTCAACCCTGTTCATCCACTCCAGAAACCAGCCAGTCAGTCAGTCAGTCAGTCAGTCAGTCAGTCAGCCAGCCAACCAACCAACCAGTCAGCCAGCCAGCCAGCCAGCCAGCCAGCCAGCCAGTCAGTCAGCCAGTCAGAGTCAGTCAGTCAGCCAGCCAGTCAGTCAGCCAGCCAGTCAGTCAGTCAGTCAGCCAGCCCTGTGCCAGATGGTTTTGCTTCTGCTCTCAGAGGAAGCCCATCCCTGCTTTAGGGAAAGAAAGAGGAAAGAAAAGAAAATAGACATAAATGGAGGGTTTACTGAGGAGCCAGTGTTTTGCCTACAGTGCGGAAGCTGTTTCTCAACTTTTTCAACAGAAAACCGAGCTGTCATTTATTTAAAGTATTCTTGTTGCCAAAAGTTACACCACTGTTTTCTTCACTGTCACTGATCAAGACTAAACAACCATCAAGAGGCTAATTGGGTGTTATTTATTTTCTTGTTATAAACCCTTCAAATCAGATAAACTATGTTGTAAGCCAGGAGACAGTGTGGTGCAAATAAACACTATACTGAAGGACAACTTATAATATACTGAGATCTAGCTTTTCTGGCCCATTTACAATAGCAAAAGGTTTCCTAGTCCACCTCCTGACTGACTGTCCCTTGAGCTCTCTCCCTTTTGAACTCCCTTGGAGGCCGGCAGTGGTTAACATATTTTTTTCTTTTGTAGTTCAAATAAAAGTAAAGTTTAACTTTCTATCGACCTTTAGCATAGCTGTGCTGTTTGTCAGACAGAAACAAACTTAGTCCAAAATATTAACTTTTCAGGAAAAAGATGGAAAAAAAACAATACTTTATCAAAGTTGGTATTGTGACTTTATACTTTGTCAGATACTTGGTTTTGTCCATAATTATCACTTTAACAAGGTGGAGTTAGGAGGATTTTGACCATTAATGTGGATATAGTTGTTTTGTCCATCAATGATTAGAATGACCAAGTAAAAAAAAAAAAAAGAACAGAGTTGGAGTTAGGCGGTTTTACTGACAGTTTGAGGATCCAATGAAGTGGTTTGGAATGGTTTAGTCAGAAGAGCTTTTTAATACTTTTCATGGGTTCAATATTTGTAAAAACCAACACACAGACCAGACGTATAAGGGTCCGGTGTTCAACAGTTGTTCTGATTTATAAATCAGTGCATTCGGATTGGTCAAATAAATACCCTTCCTGTCTGAAGAGCTGACAGATGAAAGCTTCCTTCCTGTTCTCAGCTTTTACAGACCAGAGTAACACACTCTGTGGAGTTGATAGAGTTACAGACCAGAGTAACACACTCTGTGGAGTTGATAGAGTTACAGACCAGAGTAACACACTCTGTGGAGTCTATAGAGTTACAGACCAGAGTAACACACTCTCTGTGGAGTTGATAGAGTTACAGACCAGAGTAACACTCTCTGTGGAGTTGATAGAGTTACAGACCAGAGTAACACTCTCTGTGGAGTTGATAGAGTTACAGACCAGAGTAACACACTCTCTGTGGAGTTGATAGAGTTACAGACCAGAGTAACACACTCTGTGGAGTTGATAGAGTTACAGACCAGAGTAACACACACTCTGTGGAGTTGATAATCTAGCTTACAATTGACTGTTTACAATTCAGGCATTTAGCAGACACTCTTATCCAGAGTGACTGTGTGTGAAAGTGTGTATTGAAGTCCAGTCAATAAATAAGGTAAATACAATCACATCAATTGAACGCAGAGTATTTATTGCCTAGAAAAGGCAATAAGTGAGGATACCAGTTGCACAACCAACCTATACCTTCTGTGCATTTGAAACTATAAAGATAACCAGGGTAATCAATGAACCTATAATTGCATCTGTCTGAATCACATTCTTAACTTTAGTGAGACTTGAGAGACTACCTCTCTATCCTGTTTGGTCTGATTGATTGAATACATTAATAAGTTTTAACAGAAAGGTACAGAGGTACAGTTATACAATAACGTTAAAAGGACAACACAAAATGCTCTGGGGGCTTGTTTGTGGTGGTTCTGTGTATTCATTTTATTTTATCAAGACATATAAATACTATACAAGAGATCATCAATACTAGTGTAAAAGTATATTTAGATTAAAACAGTCTGTCTTCAAGAAAAAGTGAAGAGAAAATGTATGTAATAATTAACATCCTATGGCTAAGTACTGTATTAGTGTAAAAAAGACTTTTATCTTCATTATTGTATTGCTGAACAAGACTAATGATGTACTGTAGACCGTGAGGCGGTCATAAAAAGCTCAGAAGATTAGCATTCCAGGTCTGTTTGTGCGTGGCCACATGCTCTGCTGCCCAGGCCTCCTGAAACCTTCCAGATACACACAGATCTGATGAGGATTAATGTTGTATTGCCTGCTGTTTATTCCAGTTCTTCTGAAAACATTTTAATTTCAAGAACCCCCACAGATTCTTATGCATTATTAGGCCTCACAGACCAGCCCCCCCCCTCATAACTCTGTGTGTGTGTGTGTGTGTGTGTGTGTGTGTGTGTGTGTGTGTGTGTGTGTGTGTGTGTGTGTGTGTGTGTGTGTGTGTGTGTGTGTGTGTGTGTGTGTGTGTGTGTGTGTGTGTGTGCAAATAGTACAGGCCCATTTGGTTCTATTTGAACACACTGTAACCGTTACATTTGGTATACCCAAATATCAGTCATTTTGCTTAGGTGGGGAGGGGACCCTCCCCCCCCTGGAACCACCTCAAGGACCCCCCAGATGTTATGCACATGAGAGGCCCCCATGAGTATGTGCAAATGGAACATACACAAATGGTTCCATTTGTACATGTTCAGAACTTTATGAGGTGGAAAAAAAACAACTTTTATTTCATTTTCTGGAGTGAAAAAAGGTGGTAGAATAAAAATATTCTTTGTAGTTTTTAGTTGATGAAATTAACACTGTTCACATTGTCATGACATGTACTTTGTGGTGTGACTTTCCATTTTGTGCAAATGGAACCAAATGGACCCGGATACGGGGTCATTTGTTTTCATTTGTACACTGTCAGAGTTACATTTTCCCATTTCAAAGTCCTGCATCTCTGCCCAGATGACATGCGTCTGACTCTGAAGTGTTGAAGGGTATGTAGGGGATGATCACTTGATCAATGTCATTTGCTATTGTGATGCTAAACATTGCGACGGCCTTATTGTTCATATTAGAAAGTGTGGGTGTGAGAAGTACCCCTGGGTGGTCACTTTGAGAGAGACTGGTTTAAAACCCATTTAGACCTGGAACTCATTCATGGAACTCTAGATTTTAAACACTTTAACCACTATTTAAAAAAAATAGCAGTTATACAAGCTCACTAGCTTGTAGATCTGCTATTTTTTGAAAAATGTGAACATTTGTAAATTGTAACTCAAATCTTTCTTTCTCGGGTCCCTGGAACAACATACAGTATTTTCTGATGTGGGTCCATGGTCAAATACGTATAATTCTAGGCGTCCTTGACATGAAAAAGTTTGAGAACCACTGATATTTTTCAGTTCTTAATGGTTAAAATCCACTCTCAGTAGTCATGTGCGTTGTTAAAAAATCTTGTCATGAGAAGAAGGGACATGAACATCATCACCACCGTCATCATGAGCAATGTGTCTGTGTGAACGTCCACTGTGTCTGTCCAGTGTGTCTGTGTCCACTGCCGGCCGCAGTTTTAATCTGATAAGGAGTTAGTGTCACATTCACGCCATACAATGACTGATTCTTCTCAACAGACCATGATGAATTGTGACTGTATCGTGAACTCTTGTACACCGCCGCAATTTGGGGGTAATTTTGTCATAAAAAAATGTACCACACGGCTTCCTGTAATAGTTGGCATGTTGGTGTGAAGCTAAAAGGTCCTGGTTCTTCTGAACTGAAAAAAGAAAAGCAAAGAAAATCTGAAATCAAGTTATTTAGCCGCTTACAGTAAACCCTATTGTGCGGTAGTTGGCTGTAGTCCCACAGTGCCCTTTACTAAGGGCGCCTACAGTTGTTGGACTTTATATCTTATACAGTATATCTATAAAACAGCTTGTATCTGCTATTTTCATCAAACATTCGCCACGCAATATTGGAGCGCTTCGCCAGGGTTTCAAGTGAGACGAGCTGGCGTGGCATCATGGAGACTAAAACTAGTTTATCTTTCTGCATTGTGTAATAATGTAATGTTTTGCATGTGCTTGGAGGAGGGTTGCATTTATTTATAAAGTCTTTGTTTCGAACCCGGTTCAGAAATAAAAGCTCCTTATTGTGGGAGAGCCTGTGTGGGCTGCATATGGTGGGAGGTGGATGGAGGAGTTTATTTGGATGCAAGAGAAGACTTATTGTCTACACTGCACTGCACTGCAGCCATGGCCAAAACGCATAAATAAATAAATGATACCAGCAGAGTTTTAAAACTGAACAAATCGACCCATCATCCACAGAACTACTTATAGCAGAGTTAAGTACTGGTTATTATCGTTTAGATTCTCTCTCTCACTCTGTGCAAGGAGGGAGTCAGTGCATTGCATGGTGGGGAAAGAAGATGTCTTTGTTTGGGAAAAGGTGGATCTGTGGGGTATTTTGGGCCTGTGAAAAGGCTGTAGGACAACATTTTTCATTTCCCCCAGATTCTTGTGCATTATTAGGCCACACAGACCCAGTTCCATTTGTACACTCTCAGAGTCTCGGTTACAGACCTGTAAAGGGTCCATTTGGTATCCCAACTCAGAGCCAGTCATCGTCCACAGAACTAGCCTACCATGTTCTCCCCGTGTCTCCTAGGGTTGATACCCTCACAAAAACATGCAGTAATCCTGGTCTCAATAATGCCTCCCCGGTCCAGCCGGGACGTTTGATGGAGGGGAAAGGAACTGGTTGGAATAACGTGTTCCTTCCATGCGCTACGTCCATCCCGGGGAAATCCCCCACTGTCAGGTGAAAAGAAACAACTTGGACTACTCATGCATTGAAGGAAGCATGAGGTCAGTCTATTGTCTCCCCAGGCGCGGCAGAGGGAGAGCAGAGCCCAGGATTACGTAGGCAATTGGCACTGGGTGAAAATGGGTTGCAAAATCGTGGGATAAAAATTATATATATAACAAAAAAAGAACTAGCCTACTTATAGCAGCATGAAGTACTGCTTATAGACCCATTTCTCAGAGCAGCAACCATAACTGCGGTGTCGAGCAGCACCGCTTCGCAGAGCGACGCCGCAGCTACACCACAGCGCTCTGGAAAAAGCTGTATAGTCTCTCTGTGGAGGGAGTCGGTGCATGGGGGCGTCTGTCTGGTGGGAAAAAGATGTCTTTGGTCAGGAAAAAGGTAGCCTTGTGAACCTCTCCCGGAAATCTGAACGCAAATGAAGGTTCACGAGGCCAGGGAGGGCCTGTGAGAAGCTCTCAGCCTGTAGGAGGTTCCATTATGACTGGCAGGAGACAATGAGAGGGTTAAATGACAGCTCTGAGCCTCCGTTAATGACTGACCTGGAAGTACAAAGGACTGTAGCCCTGCCCGCCCACCCTAACTCTACAACAGATCTATAGCTACTTGTGCATTATTAGCTGTAACACACTGAGACCATGTCTGTCATTATGGTGGGGGCTTAAAGGTATTGGGTAAGTGATGTAGTTTTGGTTCAAATAAGTGTAAAGTGTTACGTAGCTCTATATTCTAATGGTAATCATTGAGTGTTAGTTCGGTAACAGGAGTCTCTCCCTGTCTCTCCAGCTCTTCAGTAAACATCGGAAAATGCATGTTCAGGTCGGGGGGGGGGGGGGGGGGGGATACAGGATACACAGGATAAACAGGTGACATTGGAAGTGATGACTCAAAGAAATGAGCAGACAATTTAAAACTGGAACACTCTAAAAAATGTAAGCTGATAAATGGTTGTCTCTTCTGGTTTCTAGGCTAGAAATGAGTGTGGTAAAAAAAAAAAAAGAACTTCTGGGAACTCAGATTGAGAAATTAGCAACCCACCTATGAAAATATATATGTTATTTAGTTTATTTAAAAGCTGGAGAGCTGGGACCTTTTACCCCCCCACAAAAACCCAGTTAAATGGTGCATTTCTATAGCGCTTTTATCCAAGGCGCTTTACATAGATTGTGCATTACATTCACCCATTCACACACACATTCATACACTGATGATGGCAGAGGATAGATAGATACCTTTATTATCCCAAGGGGGAAATTCAGTTGTCCAGTAGTAGCACAGCAGTATACAGTTATTTACAAAGTTACAGAGACGTAAGAAAAAATAGATAAGAGGGAAAGAAACAAGAGAACAAAAAAAAGAGCAGTACAGTACCAATAAAGAGAAGGTGCATCAATAGAGGGGGCGAATAATATATAAGTATATATACATAAAGTGTCTTGCAAAAAAGACCATAGCAGTCAATGCTAGCTAGTGCAAACAAGTATCTCACTGTCATTGTTAAACAAAGCAAGAATACTCAGAAACTACCAACACAAACTAATAGTGCAAAGTAAAAAAAAAATCAGTGCGAAAAAAGAAGAAACTAGGAAGCGTGTCACCGCAAGACGCACATGAGCACTCTTCCTGGACGGTCCTTTTGGGTCAAAGTCAATACAGCAATAGTTCCTTAGAGGTCAATGTCAATACAGCAAAGGTTCCGTCAGTCTAAGTTAGGAAGGGAGACCTTTTCAAGCGACCGTTATGTGTCTCGTTGTACAGCTTAAGGGCAGCCGGTACAAAAGATTTTCCTAATCTCTCACATCTCCGTCCTGGGTAGGTAAAGCGGTCGTTTCCTCTCTTACTCCAGTAACTGGTGATCTCTAGATGGAGGGGGTGGGAGGAGTTCTCCAAGATGGAATCCAGCTTCCTCGCTGTGCGCACACTGGTTACTTCCTCCACCCCCTGCAGAGAGGACCCGACGACAGAGCCTGCTTTCTTCACCAGTCTGTTTAGGTTAAACGTGTCACCTGCTCTGTTGTTGCCACCCCAACATGTTATACCAAAAAAGAGGACACTTGCCATGACAGACTGATAGAACATCTGTAGCATCCTATTGCACACCCCAAACGATCTCAGTCTTCTGAGGAGGAACAGCCTGCTTTTCCCCTTGCTGTGAATCGCCTGTGCATTGTCCGACCAGTCCAGTGAACTATTCAGGTGTACTCCGAGGAATTTGTAGTTATCCACAAGCTCAACCACCTCACCGTTAATGGTGCTTGGCACCAACCATGCAAGGCACCAACCTGCTCACCGGGAGCAACTAGGGGTTCAGAGTCTTGCTCAAGGACTCCTCGACATTAACTCAGGGGGAGCCCGGTGTGTGTGAATGGGTGAATGCAATGCACAATCTCTGAAAGGGCCTTGGATAAAGATGCTATAACAGTAAATGCATCATGTACCATTCATGATGCTTCTGCCCCCACTGTCTCTGGCACAAAACCTTTTCAGATGAGGGTCCGTGGCCAAAATACATATCATGTTGGTCCTTGACACAAAAAAAGCATTTGAGAACTATTCATTTAGAAGGCATTGGTAGAGGAGTGTGCACTGTCTGGACCACACCCTCACCAAAGCAAGAACATGTACAGTACACCCCCCACCCTGCCACAAACCCTAATAGAGCAGAGGAGAGGCTAGCTGCCCCTCCCAGTACTTACACACTACACAGCTCCAAACCCCCAGCACACACCACACTGAACTCCAGAATAGCACTCTGAAAATAATAACATGACTGCTGCTAAATATGACTAGTATAGCTTGAGCTATTTCTCGTGTGCCGGGGCGTGCAGTGGTGTTTTGGCCATCCCGGCACACCCTAGGTGAGAATACCAACTGAATAATTGTCTGTATCATGGTCAGCATCATGTCAGTATCATGGTAGTATTATGGTCAGTATCATGGTCAGTATCATGTCAGTATAATGGTCAGTATTATCATGTCAATCATGGTCAGTATCATGTCAGTATCATGGTAGTATTATGGTCAGTATCATGGTCAGTATCATGGTCAGTATCATGTCAGTATCATGGTAGTATTATGTCAGTAACAAGTTCAGTAGAATGGTCAGTATCTTCTCACTATCGCAGTCAGTATAATGTCAGTATCATAGGCTCATAAGTTGTAAGCTTGTAGATCAGCTATTTTTTACTTAAAATGACCTAAAATATCCTACAATATTGATGTGGGGAAGTATAGTAATACAAATGTGTGTGTGTGTGCGTGTGCGTGTGCGTGTGCGCGTGCTGCGTGCGCGCACATACCATTCTACAGTACATGTGACTCTGGTAAAGATCTCTCATTGTATGTCTGTTCTTTTCTTTTCTTTTCCTGAGGTTTTTCTCTGTAAGCAGCTCTTTTTCCACAAGCAGCATGAAGTTGAAAGGCTTTTATTGTTTAGACTAAACTCAGAGGCAGCCATGATGCATTGGAGGGATTTACGGGACAAAGGACGAGTCAGAAATAATGCAAAAAAGTGTAACTGAAGAACCTGTCAAGGGCTGTGCGTTCTCTTCTCGGCTTTGTTCTTCTGTGCCACTTCAAAAAAGTTTTGTTGTATGGGGTTTGGAAGCCCATAAAACGTAAGTTCTAAGGGTTTGGTCCATTTTCACACTTTCACAGTTGAATCGACACTCCAGATTTTACTGCGTAATTGTCAACTGGCCATAGATTGTACTACAATCAATGTACAATCCAGTGCTGTAGGGACGTGGGGGTCCTACGTTCCCCTACCCCCAGGGGTCCTTTTTAGGATTCCAGGGGACCCCCTGCTAAATGACTGATAGTTAAGCATGAGTAATTGAGAGACTCTCAGATTTATGATATGATAAGTAAGTAAGCCTTAGCTGAGCCATCCTGTCCTATACAGATAGAACCAGGGACGTGCTGGGCCCCTGATTCAGCCCGGGGAAAAGAGTTGGAGAGGCCTTCATTGCGCGCTATAGAGAGAGATCTCTCTCTATAGCGTTGCTGCTACTCAAAGATTTGCCATTTCAGATCATGACAAGTGACAAGCCAGTGGGGCAATTACATGAGTTATATATCGTCGTTGTCGGGTGGAAACCTTGTATTTCCAAAACCATTTGTTTTGTATTTATCATTTTAAAAATTATTTAAACTAGTGAAAACAGCCGATCTACAAGCACACAACGCATCGCACCGCGAGGCGTTGTGTGCTTGTAGATCTGCTGTTTTCACTACTTTTGTGCGACGGCCTTGTATGAAGAAGCAGGGCTTTGCTTTGCGGGAAAAAAAAATCTAATTTGAAACTTGGAGATACGAGGTTTCTGCCTGACAGTGACAATTTACTTTATTGTCCGCCTAGCGCCCCCAAAATGGAACGAAGGCCGACATTTCATTTTTAATTTTTTTCCCAATGGCCAGCACGTCCCTGGATAGGACAGGAGTCTATCTCCTGTTTCTGAAGTGTGAGGCAGCTTCATGTACAAGTACATGACTAGTGTGTCCCCTCAATCCAACACTTGATGCTGAGTGCCACGCATTGAGTCTTTGGTATGACCCAGCAGGGGATCGAACCCCGACCTCTCAGTGTTAGGTAGTCTGGGATCACTTCACTTTTCGGGTTTGTAACCGGTCTGGAGCGGAAACCACAAAACGTCATGTTTTGTAGTACTCAAGGACTACAATTTCGCCGGAACTATCCACCGGAAACAGTTTTAACCCAAAATAATTCCCCTGCGCTCAAGGACATACTTTTAGGGCCTACCTAATAAACTCCTCGATGCGGAGTAGTTTTGCTTTTGAAAAATTTGTTTGGTATATGCATGTTTTAGTCCAACTTTTAGCGACCGGCAAGACCACACTAGGCTACTCGAGCATTTTAATAGGGATTGGGGAAACAAACGGTGGGAACCAAATCAAAGCGACGCCGCTTCTTCTAGTGGTTTCCGCGCTTTAGGCGGAAACCAAACGGTCTGTTGTGAACGAACACCAGGCTCTCTCCCGGGAGAAAGCCTGGTAGGCGAGGTTAAGTGTTAGGTAGTCCCAGGGTATAGGGCACTCTAACCACAAGGTCACTGGAGCTATGATATGGTAGGGAAAATAAAATGTAGAGAATCACTGTGTAACACTGTAGTAGCTTTAAAGTGATTCTAAAGACTAACAGCAGTATCCTGAATGAGCAGGAGGAGAGTAGTTTCTAGGAATACCAAAACACAGTCGTCCCGGGCAAATCCGTCAGTATTCACCTGGTTTTCCTAAACGTAACCTCAGTAAAACTAAACTCTAAACGTAATCTTATTCCTAATAACCTCAGTTAAAACGATGCCTAAACCTGAACTTGTTCCTAACCTTATGATTCACAGTAAAACAAATTCAAGAATTCAAGAAACACTGGTCCACGTTAAGAAATGGGGGCGAGCATGTTTTGGGTCGATGCCTTCTGGTTATAGCGTTTCTAGCCCTCTCTTTCTCTCTTCTCTTCTTCCTACTCTCCAGGTACAGCTCCCAGTTTTCATGCCATAACCTGAATGTGGGTGACCCTTAATTCCCCCTCCCCCTCCTCCCACTGCCCTGAGGGTCTGGTCTCAGGAGAGATGAGACGGGAGGTGGAAATAGGACAACTTTGGAGAAATGTTAGTCATAACTCATAATAGTCATTATTACAGATTTGGTTCCACATTTTGTCCTCATCTTATATAATAGCCACGGTTTTTGGTTCTGTTGCAGATTGCTGCCGTGCAAAAAAACTGTACTTACTTCAGAATCGTATTTAGACCACTGTTTCTCAACGTTGGGTCCAGGGACCACAAGAGGTCCAAATGGACTCTTTATGGGGGCAGTGATCGACCGATTATGGTTGTTCAGTCAGTGGCCGATGATATTTATTATAGAGAATAGGGAAGGCTGATTAAAAAACGATTCGCTTTTTGTTCTGTCCACCAAAGTGCAGAGCCTCCCCTCCCTCTGCCCTTCGGTGGACATAACAAAAAGATAATCGTTCTTTAATTGGCCTTCCCTAAAAACGATTGGAAGGCGGGGGCTATGTATGTTCTGATTTTGTATTCGCACATTGATAAAAGGTTGACCATTGTGTAAGAGTGCTCCATTATGTGAGTTTCACTCTAACATAGTGAACTCGCACGGTGTCAGCTATCTGTTGAGTGTTCTTTGTGTCTGTGTGGTAGAGGATTTGCATAATGTTTCCCTACAGGGGTCATATGAAACCCTTCATTTTACTGTCAAATGAACTCAACAACAGAATGCCGTTGAAGCCAGACATATGCGTTCATTCATTCATGTTCCCCGGTTGACAGGTGTTGAAACCAGCCATTCATTCATGTTCCCGGGTTGACAGGTGTCCGAGAACATTTTACATAACACTCCCGACATCTATAGTCAGCAGTCTTTGACCTTTTCTACCTAGAAATATGAATAGTTGTAGCACCAAAATTCTCTATGCTTTCTATATAGCATATCGTTGTTGTCGGGTGGAAACCTCATATACTTTTCACGATTCAAATAAAAAAACAGCAAAAGTAGCAGATCTACAAGCTCAAAACACACATTAGGTTTCGAGCTTGTAGATCTGCTACTTTTGATGCTTTCGTGTGACGCTGTGGTATGACCACCAACTATAGGGCTGTTGATTTACAAAAAAACGGAGAACTTAGATTCTAAGTTTTTTCTCCACATTATAAGTCTTAGAATGTGGAGTTTTCTGCCTGACGATATAATCTGGTCAGATCCAGTTCTCCTGTCTAGTGGATCCCTCACATCGTGGATCATGTGTCTGCTTTTGGTCCACTTTTAACGCAGTGAGCCGCTCTCCTCTGATGAGCTCCACTTCCTGTACGGAATGTGGGCTTCCTGTTCCTGTTCCTGGTGACGTGAGGCAGGAAGCAGAGATGAGGATCAGAGTAAAGTAACTAAGTACATCTACTAGTACTGTAGTACTTAAAGGGGAGAACCACCCATTTTCAACATTGAACAATTGAAGCTCTAACACACAACCCTAACCCTAACTCCAACTCACAACCCTAACCCTAGCTCCAGCTCTAACACACAACCCTAACCCTAGCTTCAACTCACAACCTACCCTAAATCCCTAAATAACCCTAACCATAACCTATACCTTAGAGGAGTTGTGTGGAAATAAGCAAAAAGTTCCCACCCTCCCCCCCAAAAGAAAAATCTAGATCTGCTACTTTCTCCTTAAAGCTTTCCCCCAAAATACAGATGCTGGTGTTTAAGAGGTTAAAGCCCTAAGTTGCACCATGAATAGTGAATATTCATGGGTTGCATTTGTAGTTCTACACCAGCCATTTTGAGGACCAAGACCAACGCAGGTGTTTTGATTAACGTAGAACATTGGTTCTATGCCAATCAGACAAATTGAACACCTGTGTTGGTCCTCAATATGGCCGGTTTAGGACTACAAATGCAACCCATGAATAGCTAGATCTACGAGCTCACAGCACACCACATGGCGTGAGCGTTGTGACCTTGTAGATCTGCTATTTGCAAATATGATTTTTTTTGTACTATTTCCAACCCAAAATAGGTCAGAGTTGAAGGGCTGAAAGTGGTCAATACCTATTGGTCAGGGTCTGTAGGGTGCCATGATTTATAAAATGAAGTAAGTAAGCCTTGTCGAGCCATGATGCCCACAGGGCAGGAGCCTATCTCCTTAGTGTGAGTTCTGTACACCTCCTGGTCATGACACTAGTCGTATGTCACAGGGACCCTAAAGCCAACCCATGATGCTGTGTGCCAAGCAGGGAGGCATTTGGTCCCATTTTTATAACCTTTGGTTATGACACAGTTGGGGAATCGAACTCCCGACCTCCCAGTCTCAGGGCGGACCCTCTAACCACAAGGCCACTGCGCCTTGATTTATGCCTGCATCATTCACTGCAGGGGAGACAGACGGACAGACAGACTGACATCTTCAGACCACCAGGCTACAAACATTGCAAGATGTTTTGGGTTCTCAGCTGGCCCTGGTCTTCAAGACAGCACAATCCATAGACACACCCACACATACGCACACACATTCACGCACTCACACAATTCTAAGTACTTCTAACCCTAACTGACCTCAAACGGAATGTTTTCCTAATTGTAACCCTAAAACTCTCCTTTCCCGTTGTGAGCTTGTAGATCGGCTATTTCCACTAGTATCAATGTCCTTTTTTAAGTATAAAGTTGTCAAATATGTCAGTGATTTCTTTGTATGTTTAGGTTATGTGTCATATCTACCATGTGCAACTTAAAAGCCTAAAAGCCAAACAGAAATGTAATTGTCAATGACAAAAACACAATTAAATCGTTAATCGCAATTATTTGAGTGACAAATTATCGTCATGTAAAATGTCATAATCGTGACAGCCCTACACCTCTCCCCATGATTAAACACACACACACATACACACACCCAGATCAGCTATGTGTGGAACGTGCATGTGGTCGGTGGGTCGGTCCGGTGCTGCTGTTCCCCAACAGTTGAGTCTTGAGGTCATTGAGGTCATCGTCATCACAGCTGTTGCTGCTGGTCTCAGCCTCCTGCAATGTGTTTGTTCAGCAGAGAGACCTTTTAACTGACCTCTACACTAGAGACACTCTTTAAACTGTCTTCTACATTAGTGCTTCTCCCCCTGTGGGTCAGGACCCCCCAGGGGGGTCCCCACAAGATTTCGAGGGGGTCCCCATGCAGCTGACAGTGAAGTGACAATTTAAGGACCTTTAAGACCTTTTTAATACCTAAAAAACTAAACAACATTAAGACCATTACTGTGTCAAATGTAATCAACAAACTATACTATAAGAACTGGTCAAACATTGGCTAAACTGTCAAATAATAGAAGAAAAAGGCAAAAACTGATCTACAGGCTTTGCGTTGCGAGGGATGTGAGCTTGTAGATCGGCTATTTTCACAATTTCTGTGGAACAAAGTTAAACAAAATGTAATGCCTCAACTGTGCTTGTTATTTTGGGGGGGTCCCCAGTTCAAATATGATTATTTTGGGGGGTTCCCAGTTCAAATATGATTATTTGGGGGTCGCGGCCTGAAAAGGTTGAGAACACCAATGGTTCTCAAACCTTTCAATGTCAAGGACCCCCCAATATGTTCACATATATGTGTGGGCTTGTATAGATCTGCTGTTTTTGAGAACCACTGTTCTAATCTGTTCTAAATCTGAAGAGTTTTCAGAAAAACTCATGTGGCTATATAGCCTACTGTATAGCTAAAATCTAAAATGACACAGCTGCATTCCTGGTTTTAATGAGTTAAACTGTCTTCTACACACAATAACGTTGTGAACTAACTTAACAAAAAAAACTATCTAGCTTCGTTTTCACTTCCTAGAACTTAAAACTGTCGCCAAAGTCTCTGTTTATATCTGCATTGTAACAGAGTTGCCGTGGCAACGTGAGCTGGAGTGAAACTTTCTATTGGAACGTGTGTGTGTGTGTGTGTGTGTGTGTGTGTGTGTGTGTGTGTGTGTGTGTGTGTGTGTGTGTGTGTGTGTGTGTGTGTGTGTGTGTGTGTGTGTGTGTGTGTGTGTGTGTGTGTGTGTGTGTGTGTGTTTGTGTGTGTGTGTGCTCAGTGGGAGCAGATCTACAAGCTTCATGCCACATCACTTCACGCCACACTTCGAGCTTGTAGATCTGCTACTTTTGTGTGGCGCTGTAGTATGATCAAGGACGTTAATTTATGACGAAAAAAAAACACTAAAAGTTGAAACATGGATTTAAGAGGTTTCTGCTTCTTATAAGACCCCCCCCCCTCCATCTCTCACCAGCCCCTCCTCTCAAAAGCAAATACTTGGCACCCTACTGTATCTCAAAAGCAAACACTCGAGAACCAACCCATCTCCTTGGTGCTGCTCTCGCTCTCCGCCATCTTTAGCTTGGTCTGTGTCCCCTCTTCTCCTCAGCATGCTGGTCTACTCTGGGTGCCAGCGGAGGTCACCGCGGGGCCTCAGGGTCTTTGTTGTGCCCCCATAATGGCTCCATTCTCCCACGTGAAGCACGGACTCCCAGAGTTCCAAGGCTTCCCAGACACTGGACACCATTGTGACTTAAATCGAAGGAGAGCAACCATGGAAGCACCTAGACAACCGGAGAGAGATGTGTGCATGTATGCATACAGAGTTCAGGAAACTATACTGTAACTCTAGCCTGGAAATGTTTTGGTTTCGGAAACTTACGGTCACCCTAATGTAAGTCCTATATCGTTGAAACCTCTCATCTCCATATTCTAAGTTACTTTTTTTTGGAAAATGAACGCTCCTATCGTCGTTGTCGGGCAGAAACCTCGTATCTCCATGTTTCAAATGTAAACCTTTTTTCGGGAAGCAAAGCCCTGCTTCATCATACAAGGCCGTCGCACAAAAGTAGTGAAAGCAGCAGATCTACAAGCACACAACGCCTCACGGTGCGAGGCGTTGTGTGCTTGTAGATCGGCTGTTTTCACTAGTTTAAATCATTTTTAAAATGATAAATGCAAAACGAATGGTTTTCACCCGACAACGACGCTATACTTCATACTAAAGCGTCACACAAAAGCGAGACGCCTTTCGAGCTTTTAGATCTGTTACTTTTGCTATTTTCCCCCTCCTTTGAATCCTGAACAAAGTAACGTAGAGACATATGAGGTTTCCACCCGACACAGAAGATTATACCTACTTCCTCGTATGACAGACAGCGGAAATAGCAGATCTACAAGCTCCACAATTTGTGGCGGTGATGCGACAGCGTGTGGAAGAACATGTTTCCAAAAATAGGGACACACCGGAGGTCAATGTGGTTACAGATCTACTGACCATTAAGTTACTACCAGAATGTAAACTATGAGTTATGCTAATGACCCACCACCCCCAACCCCCACAGCTATTCAAACAGCTCCTCTGTTCGCCACGACTACACTCAATTACAGAGTAATTGAGAGAAACGGAGAGAGAGTATATTATGGTCAACTCGGTTGTTCTCTAGACTGGAGATTGTTTGTTAAAGGCAAACTGTAGCCGTGTGAAAGAGATTAAGAGATTGACTGGTCTACTGTTTTTGTCAACAACTGTGTGTTTGTCTTTTAATGTGTAACCAACCGAACCCAATAATCTGACCGGCTAATATAGTCACTGGCTGGCTGACTGGTTGGCGGACAGGCTGGCTGATTGGTTGGCTGGTTGACTGGCTGGCTGGCTGACTGGCTGGCTGACTGACTGACTGACTGACTGACTGACAGACAGCCCTGCTGACAAACATAGGCTATCAGTCACACTACATTTAGTCGGTGCTTAATTACAGCAATCTATGTCGACAGTTTTATTGTCAAACCCAAACTTTTATTTTCTTGAACAAGAAAAGCTACTTGGAGTAAAGTTATTTACATTCCTCTCTACACCATATTGACAGCAGGACACCAACTTAAACAGGGAAGTGAAACTCAAACAGATACTGTATGATTGCCTTTGGGGTTTTGGAGCCATAAATAATGGTGTAGTGACGATAGCTACTGTAATGTAGTTCTAAAACCTTTATTCAAGTCATTGTATAGACCAGGGCTCTTCAATGTTTTTCTAGCCGAGGACCCCTTAGCTGAGAGAGAGAGAGAGAGAGAGAAAGAGAGAGAGAGAGAGAGAGAGAGAGAGATGAAGCAGGGACCCCCACTTCATAAATATTTTTCATAGATAGTGTTGGATTCATGTTAATGTTTCTGACAGTTAACCACTTAAACACTTGTGGAAATTGAACATTTCCTCTGTGAGACAATGAAGATTTAGACACTGACACTGTCTATAACAGATTTATTCAATACACAGATGACAATAATTCCTATGTAATATAATAATGAGAAAATAAGAGACAAATAGAGAAATAACAGAATAGAAAGAAGAAAGGAAGAAGAGATGTAAGAAGGAAAGATGTACAGGGTCCAGTTGTCTCGGAAGGCAACAGGAGTCTGACAACGATCTGGATGTTGAGACAGATTAAATACAGATACTGCAAGGATACATACACATTGTTAAGATAATTCTGAGGACTGACATTCCTTCTGTCTGACCAAAAGATGCGTTCTCTCAGCACTTGAGTATGGAAGGTCAATTCTGCCTGACTATGAAATGTGCTGCTCAACGCTCAGTGACTGGAAGCGGTGACACTAGCCCTGACCAACCACTGCATGAACATGTGTTCCATTCTTATCGACTGAGAATGGAAGGCCCACTGCTATATGCCGAGGCCGTAGTCACTGCCCTAGGCAGAATACTGACGCCTGATACGAGAAACATTCTCCTTGCGTTCATAACACCTTATAACTTGTCGTCTTGCTGTCTGGGTCACTGATTGCCTACAGGGGAATAGCTAATGTACTTGATCTTGCCGTATGAGCCTGCTGCTTCATAACTACACAGTACACAGTGGGGTTTCTAGACTCATATAAGACATACAGTATATCATACTCATTTACTAGCCTAGCTCAGATAGACCATCCACCCATGTTAAAACAAGGAGGGGATGATTCTGCAGTCAGTTAGCTGCATTAGTATATAGTCTGGCTAAGGCAGGCTACTCATTTACTCAATAATCGATAATTCAATAATCGATAGACATATATGGAGATCCCTAACAGAATCCCTTTTATGCCCATATATGGAGATACCTGCTCTGAGTATCTGATATCACTGTGATGTCACCTGTTTATGCCCATATATGGAGATCCCTGCTCTGAGTATCTGACATCACTGTGATGTCACCTGTGATGAGGGGAACCACAGTGTCAGGCGTATCAACAAAAAAGACTGCTAAGAGTGGTTCCCCTGACATCACAGTGACATCAGAGCATGATGTCAGAGCGACAAACCCATAGACCGTAAAAAAGTGTACACGTCCAGACACGGACAAGCTGTGCCGTTTCTCATAGTAAAAACTTGCTCCCTACGGTCGCAAAAAAAAAAACCCGCCAGACCAAACACTACTAAAGAGTCTGATATGGCCTGCATCCCACATCCCACGTATCCTAATCATCCTGATCAAGCCAACCAGATGAGTTGTACAGTCTTATTGCTGCAGGCAGAACAGATCTCCTGTAGCGCTCCTTCTTGCAACTTGGGTGTAACAGTCTGTTGCTGAAGGAGCTTCTCTGCCACAGTGTCATGTAAGGGATTACAGACTTCTGCAGCGACCAAACTTTTCCTTGCCGATGGCTAGCCAGATTGTGTAAGGGATGACAGGGATTGTCCATGATGGCCAGGAGTTTAGTCATTATTAGGAGTGTATGATGAAAACGGCAAGGCTCATTTATGTGAAGCTATGGCACATTATTTCAACACTGGGGCATTAAATCAAAGTGCTTCACATAAAACATTAAGCATTGGGACCTTAAAAAAACACAGAGCTTTCAGAGAGGCACTGACTAAACAAACGGTAACCAACAGCCAAACCAAATTGGGTCAGAAATGTTCCCTAATTCCCCTGGGGAAACTTTTTTCCCCCACTCACCCAACAACCAAGCGGGTCGGTACGGCACACACGCGCAAGCACGCACAGCACATGCACACGCACACACACACGCACGCACACACACGCACACGCACACACACACACACACACACACACACACACACACACACACACACACACACAGTGGGTGTAATTGGGTCAGAGAGGTGCTCGCCCCTGGGGCTAAACAACTCTCTCTCTCTCCTCTCCCAGAGTCTCTATCAGCTGATCTACGCCTGAGGCACAAGAACCAAATAACTGATGTCTATCTTCTTCCAGGTGATGTCAATCTTCCAGGTGTTTCACTGCCAATACTTCTCTACTCAATTCAAAGGAGCTTTTATTGGCATGAGAAAACATAATAAAAAATATTTTAGAGGAAAGTATGCACAGTTGGAGGGGGTGAACTGTCACATTGTTAAACATGTTGGCATTTGGCAAGGGTATAAAGCTTTTTTATTATTGTTTCTTTTTTGGCTTTTGTGCCTTTATAGATAGGGATAGTACAGTAGGCTGAGCAAATGGGGAGAGAGATGGAGAGTGACAAGCAGCGAAGGCCGTCGGGACTCAAACCCGCGACACGCTGTCAGGCTACACTGGGCCGAGTTTGTGCCGTATTTAGATGCTCTGACCTGACGGTCGCCACTCGCCTTTAGGGCGAGTTACTTGTTTAAAATCTTGATATTTCATGTCCCATTAGTATGATTTGTTCGACTAAGGGTTAGGGTTAGGGTTAGGCATAGTTTCACTGAGGTTAGTGCTTGGGTTAGGTTTAAGCATAGTAGCATTCACCAGATTAACATTCACCAGGTTAACATTCACCAGCGTCGGCAGGTTAGCATTTCACCAGGTTAGCATTCACCAGCATCGAACAAATGGGACGTCGAACAAATTTGACGTTGAAATATCGCCATACTCCCATTTGTGTTTATATGTGCAGTAGGTCTATGTATCAGAGGTCCACTCTGTACAGATGCAGGAAACAATCATTTGTAGTCCTTTAGGTTGGTCGTACCTTCTTTTATCACAACAATTCGAAAATCTCGCTGCTGTGTCCGCAATTTCTCCCGGTAGTCATGTAAGCAATTTACCCCGAGTGAGAGGACATTATGCTCTCATAATGTCCGCAGTGAGGGTGTTATCGGACGAGGCGCAGCCGAGTCCGATAACACCCTCACTCAGGACATTATGAGAGCATAATGTCCGACCCCGAGTGGTAAATAGCTTTTCTACCACTTTTTCCCGTATACATGAAAGAAAACACATAGTTGTAACTTGCAAGGATCTTAAGTTACAATCATTATTGCCTATAAAACTTCCGCGAGACAGCAGATAGTTCCACAAACAACATCTTCTACTCACCAACAGATGGCGCCAACTCCATACTAATCCATGCTTCTAGCTTACAGCTAAGCTAACGTCAGTTAGAAGTACCGTTCCGGCCGTAAATAGAGGCTGTTCGCTTCCAGAAAGGCATAGGTTCAGAGAAAAGGGGCTTTAAAGTTGGCGGATTCCATTGGATCCAAATAAATCGGCGACTATAGCATGCACGTTAGTAAACATAGGACCGTTGCCACCGTCATTTGTTGGTTGGGGGAAAGGTGTTCCGACTACCTCCTGAAGTCCCCGGATGTACACTGAGGTGCATTGATCTCGGACAAGTCCTCATACAACTTTGCGGCAGTTGTTTTGTCATAACCTCCGGAATTTAGCCAATCAGAATCCAGTATTTGAACATGTGACTAGAAAAAGTGGTAGAAGGGAGTTTTTTGTCGTTGGTTGTGTTTTCAAACACTCTTTGAATTGCAAATAGCCGATGTACAAGCTCACAGCGCGTTGAGAAGTGACACGTTCTGAGCTTGTAGATCGGTTGTTTTCGATGTGCGATGAGTAGCCTTTACTAGCCTATAAAGCAGGCTTTAGGGTTGGTGTGTGTGTGGTGTGTGTGTGTGTGTGTGTGTGTGTGTGTGTGTGTGTGCGTGTGCGTGTGCGTGTGAGAGAGTGTGTCCATCACCACAACAGAAGAAAACACAAACCTTAAAGAGACAGTGTTGTAACGGTCCCTGGTGCTGCTGGAGAGATCAACTCCTCCTCGTTTTGACTTGGCTGGAGCTGATATGAAGATTATAGTCTTTATTGTTGGGTTGCTTATGTTTTCAGCTACATTTAGGTTTTGTCTATATACTTTTAGGCTATTTCTTCCACTTAGGTTTTTGGTATATGCCTATAGCGATGTTCAACAAAACCTTGCACAAATGTAATCCCCCTTTACTTGAAAAGTGTTGCTGGTTTAAATCACAAATGATTGGTTTGATTTTGTGTCAATTAAGTAGTTTCCTCACATGTCTTTTCAGGATTCGAAATTTCCAAAAAAATAACAAAAGTAGCAGATCTACAAGCACGAAACGTGTCGCTTTGCGCCGCGTTTCGAGCTTGTAGATCTGCTACTTTTGATGCTTTTGCGTGACACTAGTGTGATCAAGTAGGGTCGTTAATTTACAAAAAACACAAAAAGTTAGAATTACGGAGATACAAGGTTTCTGCCCGACAGCAACCATATACATTAGCATTATCTCCACAGAACATTTGATTTAAACTTCATTATTTACTCATTTATTTTATGATAAAATATGCGCTATTTTGAACTGGAGTATTTGTCACAACCCTCCTGAACTTTCCATAATCATCTTTGCTCTTAAGTTCAGTTTTGTCTGCATCTTTTCAACAAAAATACGTAAAAAAAAAAAACTAAACTAAACAAATGAGGCACAAGCACTGAACATGGAGCGTGTCTGGTAAAGAGAGAGAACTGAATGACTTTCCAACAGGCTCTGGTAATGTTTTCCATGTAAAGTCATCATCCTAACCGGGGTCAGGATCTGTGTGTCTGAGAGAAGAGACGTTAAAAAGAAAAGCCCTTAAAGTGAAGGAGCCACATGGGAGAGGAAAGCCAGGGGTGGATTTAAGGTGAAGGACTGAAGGGTTCAGGTAAAGCCAGGGGTGGATTTAAGGTGAAGGACTGAAGGTTTCAGTTAAACAGGGAGAGGGAGGAGCCAGAGAAAAGGGGGTTGGGCCAGCAGATGGAGAGAACAGGAAGGGAGGGAAGGAGCCATGTTGCCAGATTCTGCGAGAGAAACAAGAAACTAGGTCTATGAAACTAAAATAAGCGATTATGTGCATTGGCTGTTTATTTGTAAATAGCAGATCTACTGAACTTGAGAGATCTGTTATTTTCAAAAAGCATATCTTCACACAAAACGAATTTGAAACATTTTAACAAAACAAATCTGGTATGGAGGTCCCTGGCACAAAATAATACATATACAAGACGATACATATTAATCTGGGGATCCTTGAAAATGTGTGAGAATCTTTAAATGACATTTAGAAAGCAAGCCCAAATAAGCAGCAACTTAACAGAAAAGCGTATTATAAGCAGACCTGGCAACACAGGGAGGGAGGGAGCTGCCTGGCTGTTTTTCTCTCTCTTCTCCCAGGGTTTAAAACGTGACTCTGCTGTAATGGGATCTGAACGGGGTGAGATCATTGTGCAGGTCTGGCTGCCAGGCCATGAGCAGTCTGGAGAAAACCTGCTCCCACCTTAGAACAGTGGTTCTCAACCTGTGGGTCGGGACCCCCAGGGGGGTCCCCAAATTATTTTGAAGGGTCCCCAGATGATAAGCTTAATGTGAAACATTGTTTTCTCACCCAACAGTAAACACACTAACATACAGTTTAAGTGTATAGAGGGTATCCGCACATTTCTAAAGTGAGAATTTAAGGACTTTTCAATACTTCTAAAATGACAAATTAAACATTGGCCAAATTGTCATATATTAGAGGCAGAAATTGTGAAAATAGCCGATCTACATGCTCACAACGCCTCGCAACGCGAGGCGTTGTGAGCATGTAGATCTGCTATTTTCACAATAGAACCGTGTTATACAAAATGTAACTCCTCAACTCTTAGTGCTCGTAGGGTTGGGGGGTCCCCAGTGAGTTAAAATATGATTATTTGGGGGGTCTTTGGGGGGTCGCAGCCTGAAAAGGTTGAGAACCACTGCCTTAGAAGACTTACTATAGAACAGGGGTCTTCACAGGGGTTAACGTTCTCAGTCCTGGGGACTGATTTCAGTCTCGACGATTTCATAAGGGCTATTTCTGAGAACAGTGCAGATCCGCAAAAATAAGGCGGAGGTGTAGCAATGGCCGTGGCGTGAATGACAAAGTCGTCAAAACGCTAGTCAAGTGATCTCCAAACTAAAAAGTAGTTATAATTTCAAGATGAGTATTTGAATGGGCCAGACTAGCAATAGAATACAACAGAACTTCAGAAGATACTTCTATGAAATGAAGCATGGATTGGCACAGGGCTAGTCCCAGTTGTCCGGTGTCCCAGTTGGGCGAACAGACTGTAAAGCAAGCGATCTTCATCCCATTCATGCGTTTATCGTGCAGCGATAAACGCGCTCGGGTGCGAAGAGCAGGACCAAGGTCCGCTGGCCTTCGCGCCGCTTGCAATGTCGTGGACAATAATTACAGTCTGTTCGCCCAACTGGGACACCGGACAACTGGGATTTTCACTTGGCACACACACATTCAGTGAAGGCAGTTCAGAACTTCAGGGAAACAGCCCAAATATTGGTGTGCGCTGTGTGTGCCATGTCTCAAAAATCACATATGGGGACATGGTCTGAAAAAAAATGTCAGTCTTGGGATTTCTTTTGGCTTTAACCCCTGGGTCTTCAACAGGGGGTCCGGGACCCCTAGGAGGTCCTCAAGAGTTACTAAAGGGGGGCTGCCAAATCTTTGTGATGGGATCATTCTTCTAAATTAACAACTTGAACCCTCGCATCCCTATTCTGAGGAGAACTATAGCCAGAAATAGCAGATCTACAGGCTCTCAACGCCTCGCAGCGTGAGGCGTTGGGAGCTTGTAGATCAGCTATTTTCGGCAAATAGGTTTGGTCAAGAGGTAAAAAAGAGCAGACCAAGTACAGAGCGAAAGGTCAAGTTAACTAAAAACACGAATCCAACATAGACAAGATCTGTGACACCATTGTTGAGTTTGTAGATCTGCTATTTTCAGTGCCCCCCACCCGACACTGGTGCACAACCTCAGGGCTTTATAACATTCACACACACACACGGGCACCTGCTGACTGGTATTTTACACTGTGAAATTACAGTCATAGAATAGAGGCCGTAGTTAAGTAAAGCCATCAAAGTCATCCGTAACTTATGTGTCCTACCCAGTATTTGAAAGACCAAAACATCCACCTTTTTCCCAAGAGGCGACGATGAAATATGACAGCCGCCAGCCACATGGCTGCATAGCAGAGGGTCAAACCCAGAGAGAGAGAGAAGTCACAGTTGGTCTGCAGATTTCACACTTCTATCCTCGCGGAGCAGAGAGCTCTGGGGAGGAGAGGGTGAGGAGGGGAGGGGAGGGGAGGGTGGATGGGTGACGGGGGAAAGTGCATCTGTGGCGAGGGGTGTGTGTGGGGGGGGGGGGGGGGGGGGTTAGTGGCGTGTTTTTCATTCTGCTTTGAATGAAATCCGATCGCACGCCCTTTATTTCTTTGCTGTACGTTCGTTCTCATTGTATTGCATATAGAGGGAGTGTTTGTTACATAGAGGCTGGGACATGTACAGTATGTCTGTATGATCAGGTTTATGATGATGACATAAAATATGGTTGTTGTCGGGCAGAATGGCTTGATACCCGGGTCTGTATGGCAGTGTTTTTGTTTTGTGTTGTGTTTGTTGTATTCAATGTATTGTATTGTATCCTTTTATATAAATATGCTGTATTTGGTTTCATTTGTTGTCTATTGACATTTTTCTTGTCGAGAAAAAGTGTGTCAAAAAGTCATCAAAAGATTCATAAAAAAAGAAACCTCTTATCTCCATATTTCAAGTTTCTTTATTTATTTTTTATTATTTTATTAGCACTCCTACTTCATCACACAAAAGCATCGAAAGTAGCAGATCTGTACGAAAAGGTTTGAGAACTACTTATTTAACTTATTATATTCTATTTCTTTTATATTTCTTGCAGTCACACCACCACCACCAGAGAGCTGTTCCTCCTCTGATGATGATGATGGATAACCTCAGATAACCCTCCACTAAAGCCTCTCCACTAAAGCCCCCCCACCCACCCTGTGACGTGAGGCTCCCAGAATGGCAGACCCTTTGGGGCTGGGCTCCGAGGGGCCGGCGGGGACAGCAGGGACAGGCCTGGGGGCCGAGCAGGTGGACGTCTGCTCCCTGGAGATCGAGAGGAAGTACGAGGTCATCCCGGCGGTCATCTGCTCCATGTGCTGCCTGTTCGGCATCATCTACTGCTTCTTCGGTAAGAGGGACCGCAGTGGCGTCAGTTCAGAAAAAGCTAAGGTATGGCAACATGACTGGTGTCTTGCACGCGCGCCTTCGCGCGCGTGCAAGACACCAGTCATGTTGCCATACCTTAGCAACAGGCATGATACATTTATTTTAAGAAGTACATTACATTTTTCCCCCGTTTCTACGGTTTCTTGGGCTGGATATGGCAGCCTGGAACAATAATGCATTGCACCTGTGCAGCTGACCTGCGGAACCTGGGAATATACCATTCTATCAAGTTTGGGAGAATACAAGTCTGGAGAATATAATTATAATACCTTGTTAAAGTGACCATTTTGTAAAATTTTGCATTTGTAGTTATTTTACTGTAATTTAACAACATAATAACCAGCAAAAATAGACATAAGAGACATTCATGGATTTATATTTAAAAGTAACTTTTATTTTCCCCCCTGAACCCATGGTATGGCAGCTGCATACCCCTGCCATACCCAATTGACGCCCCTGAGGGACCGTCCCGTGTCAAGGGATGGGACGATATGGACATTTCACCTCACCATTATTGTGACCAAAGAAATGGAGATTTACGATATTATCGCGATAATCAAGATATCCCCGACATCCATTATCCTTGGGCGGAACATTTGCCAAAAAATAGCAGATCTACATCGGCTATTAAGAGATTTTGGTAGAGAGTGAAAAAAAAAGACTTTCTCCAGATTGTCTCTAGACCAGGGGTCTTCAACGTTTTCAGCCAAGAACCCCTTAGTTGAGAGAGAGATGAAGCAGGGACCCCCACAACCTGTTCATAGATTCCATATAGTTTCATTGTTTGACAGCACAATCATCAGTGTATTTTGGGTTTATGTCAATTTGTGTTTTCAGATATTTAACCACTTGAACCGCAAATACTTAATAAACTTGACGTTTCAGTCTGTACTCTGCTCTTTTCCCCCTCTACACCAAAGCTCTGACTAGGGTTCAAGTGGTTAATATGAAATGGAGGGGAAAAAAATAAAGTTTCACAAAGATTTGGAGGACCCCCTGTAGTAACTCTGAGGACCCCCTAGGGGTCCCGGACCCCCTGTTCAAGACCCCTGCTCTAGACTGTCTCCTATTTTTGAATTTGAATCCTAAAAAGTGACAGTTTTGGACATATGAGGTTTCCACCCACAGAGATGATAGTGCTAAAGAATCATGATATTATGTGATATACCATGAAAGCATGAAGGTTCACAATGTGCTTCACGTGAGAGAAGAACAGAACATGATATATCGTGACACGTGATGACAAGCCCATTTGAGTGTCATATTTTCATTCTTACATCTTTGCTATTGTTTGATGACACATGTCTCCATTTTTCTTCTTTCTTTTCTCTTTTGTAAATATTTTATTGGTTTTGCAAAGAAATATCAGTAACAAATGTTGTCATGAAATGATATGTTCCAACAACAATATTGTGCCAAGGTGCCAGGGCCAAATTTATGTCCCAGTCCGACCCTGAGCCACACTGGGTCATGCATCATCATGCACAAAAACGTGCAAAGTGAAAAGGAACACATTGGTTGTCAGTCATAATCTCGTTGCGACATTTCTCACTTTTATGACTGTTACAAAACCGCTTATAGAGTAATTAAAGACATCAGGACGTTTGATCCAGTGGATCCCTTTCTCCATGTTTTACTCATGGTTTTGCTCATGGTGATCACATCGCACGCACGCACATGTGCGCGGCTGCGCGCACACACACACACATGCAATTGATTTCCCTCTCAGATGACTCCACTCTCCAGGACTTCAGGGCTTAGATTACGTAGCTTTTACTTTCACCATAATGATCCCATTACATTAAGTAGTCCCGTTTCTTGCATTTGGTTAGCAGTTATATTGATTATGTTCACAGAAACGTTCAATGTTGATGTTTCTGAACCAAACTCACATGTGTGGACCCACGTTGACGCAACAACCACACATTTAATAGTCAGATACAGTGAACCAGTTAAAGGACAACTTTGTTTTTTTACAAAAAGGGTTCATATTTTAGATTGTAATTAGAGAAAAGAAAAAGTGAGTATTAAAAATGTTTTCATTTGCTTTGTTCTATTGTTGCATACGCATGGGGGCATGCGTACAAGTGGCTAAATATGTCTTTTTAGACACAATAAGCCAGCAGTTTCTTTATTACTATTTACATTAACACTTCTAGCCCCCATAAGTCACATCCAACCATGAAATGTTGCGTTGTATCTTGGGAATGGGCTTATTCTGTGTAAAATTACATATTTAGCCACTTGTACGCATTCCCCCAACCACTGAAATAAGAATCTCTAAAACAATAGAATGAAGTAAATGAAATAATTTTAACACTCATCTTTTATATTCTTTAATTACAATCTAAAATATGAACCCTTGTTGTAAAAAATCACACTTGTGTGAACTGAGCGGTGGAGTCTGTGCGCGTGTGTGTGTGTGTGCGTGTGTGCGTGCGTGCGTGCGTGTGTGTGAGTGTGCCTTGCCTGTTCTGGCCTGGCCTGAACAACAGCGCCCCTCCCTTAACTCTCCCCACGCTTTGAACGTTCACGTTCGCCCCAATTCGCAAGACCTCTCCGCCAATACGGCGCTCGTTCGGTTCGTTCGTCTGATGACTGTAAGCTGATGAGGGGTCGCGCGGCCGTGTACTGTAAACACATTTTCCGCGGTGATGGTGTAAAAAATCCATTATGCGTTAACATCAACGGAGAACAATTCACTTCCTTGTTGATTTCTCTGGCTCTGAGGCGCTGTGGCCAGTGACGCGTGATTGGAAATGACACCCGGGCTCCAGACGGAGCCGCTCGATTGTCCACGACACTGCAAGCGGCGCGAAGGCCAGCGGACCTTGGTCCTGCTCTTCGCCCCCGAGCGCCGCAGGCGCGAGTGGCCGCGAAGAGCGGGCCAGGGCCGCGCGGCCGGCGGAGCGCCGCGCGAGTTACGAAGCCGTGGTGAATGCAATCGTTATATTTATGCCCAGGCCGTAAGGCCTGGGCAAGCCCACGATAAACGCCCTGCCCAAGCGACTACAATTGAGCGCTCCCTAGCTCCGCTTCAGCCAATCAAAAGCTTCGGTGGGCGGGGTTTCCCTGGAGCCCGGGTGTCATTTCCAATCACGCGCCAGTGACTGGTCTTCTTCTTCTTCAACACATAACAGGCAAATTCACATTCATTCTCGCATGACGCCGCCCTCTACAGATGCCTCCAGAGCGTCTCCCTATAGGGAGGTCCCACTAGGAGGAGACCCCCTGGCAGACCAAGGTCCAGATGGAGGGACAGGGACATGCTGGGTCCCTGATTCAGCCTGGGAAAAAGAGTTGGAGAGGCCCTCATTGCGCGCTATAGAGAGAGATCTCTCTCTATAGCGCTGCTGCTACTCAAAGATTTGCCATTTCAGATCATGACAAGTGACAAGCCAGTGGGCCAATTACTGTACATGAGTTATATTTCGTCGTTGTCCGGTGGAAACCTTGTATGTCCAAAACCGTTCGTTTTGTATTTATCATTTTAAAAATGATTTAAACTAGTGAAAACAGCCGATCTACAAGCACACAGCGCCTCGCACCGCGAGGCGTTGTGTGCTTGTAGATCTCTACTTTTGTGCAACGGCCTTGTATGATGAAGCAGGGCTTTGCTTGGTGAAAAAATGTATAAATTTGAAACTTGGAGATACGAGGTTTCTGCCCGACAGTGACGATTTTTTATTTTTTGCCGCCCAGACCCCAAAATGGAACGAAGGCCGACATTTTATTTTAAATTGTTTCCTAATGGCCGGCCTGGACCGGCCGGGAATGAACCGGCCGTTCGGAGGTTGTCCCGCTTTTCCCAATGGCCAGCACGTCCCTGTGGAGGGATTACATCTCCACACTGGCCTGGGAACGCCTCGGGATCCCCCAGGAGGAAGTGGCTAACGTTGCTCTGGAAAGGGAAGTCTGGAGCTCTCTGACCCCACTCCTCCGGATAGAAGTGGTTGAAGCCCAGCCCGGCAGGGTCTGCCATGCTGGGACCGTTACCTCAGTGGGTGGGGGGCTTAGTGGAGGGGCTATAGGTTATCTGAGGTCCATCATCATGGGAGCAGCTCTCTGGTGCTCTCTGAGTGACTGCAGAATTTGGAAATAAATAATAACTGATTCCCACCCATCAACACACTCTAGGACAGTGGTTCTCAACCTTTTCAGGCTGTGACCCCAAAAATAATCATATTTGAATTGGGGACCCCCACCCTGCACAAGCACAATTTTAGGAGTTGGCATTACATTTAGTTTGACTCGATATTTTATTTTCCTTTGTGAAAATAGCAGATCTACATGCTCACAATGCCTCGCAACGCTAAACATCTGGGGACCCCCCAAAATAATTTGGGGACCCCTCTGGGGCTCCCGACCCACAGGTTGAGAACCACTGCTCTAGGACTTCTTGGGACAAATGTGACCAAATGTCAAAGGTTTGACTGGAAGGAGGTTTCCTTCCAGTTGTCTGGTGTCGTCCCGGGCACTTCTGCACATCAGGAATGTGAAAGTGACGTTCTGTTAAAGCGACAGAGGCATGCTAAAAGTGGACTTGATCCAGGAGAGTCACCACAAAGTTAGTCGCCGTGCGCAGCATTGCAAAGTCCATTTCAGCCGACTCAATGCTGTTCAAGTTAATGTCCCGCTCTGCCTTGAAACTTTGAGATTCAACGTAGCCGTGATTTCAAAATACTAAACCTGAAACGTGTCAATAGTGCAGGGTTTTTAAGGGAAAAATCTATTATTATGGATACTGTATATATATACTGTATAAGTAAACACTGTGATTCTCTAGCAAATACATGGACATTATATTTCAACACATATGGACAAACCTGCACCTTGGCATGAACACAGAGATTAGACACATTTATCGATAGACCAAGAGTAGCTTTATGGAATGGAAATGTAATTAGAACCCTCTTTTTCATTTCCCTCTTAAAATTGCTATATACAAGGCACAAATACTTAACATTAAACGATACGATACAAAGCCAAACGGTACGATATTTTGCTTTCGCATATCGATATAGTAGATCATTGCAAATTAAAATCGATATAATCAATTAATCAGTTACCATTAATCAGTTACCATATCGTTGCACCCCTACTAACCAGGTCTCCTCTCTTCTCTCTCCATCCAGGCTACCGCTGCTTCAAGGCGGTGATGTTCCTGTCGGGCCTGATCTTCGGCTCGGTCATCATCTTCCTGCTGTGCCACAAGGAGCGGGTGCTGGACACCCAGCTGTCGGTGGAGGCCTCTGCGGGCATCGGCCTGGGCATCGGCCTGCTGTGCGGCCTGGTCACCATGCTGGTGCGCAGCGTGGGCCTCTTCATGACCGGCCTGCTGCTGGGCCTGCACCTCGCCCTCGCCGCCCTGCTGGTGGCACAGCAGTTCTACACGCCCACCAGCGTGTGGGTGCCCCTGGGCACGCTGCTGGGGGCGGGCATGCTGTTCGCCGTGCTCACCCTGCAGGTTGGTAGAGGTTTGTTTTCAGTGGGTTTGGTTTAGATTTAGTTTTAGTTTTTAGATTTGGTTTTAGTTTTTTAGTCCGGGGCGAAATTCAACAAGCTGCTATCGTTTTAGGCCAGTGGTTCTCAACCTGTGGGTCGGGACCCCCAGAGGGGTCCCCAAATTATTTTGGGGGGGTCCCCAGATGTTTAGCTAAATGTTAACATTGTTTTCTCACTCAACAGCAAACAGACCAACATACAGTATAAGTGTATACAGGATATCTGCACATTTCTTAAGTGACAATTTAAGGACTTTAAAGACCTTTGTAGTACCTCTGGTAAAACATTGGTCAAATTGTCAAAATCAGAGGCAGAAATTGATTGAAAAGGAAAATATTGATTTATATTAGATTTGTATAGATGTATATTAGTAAATGTAATGCCAACTCCCAAAATTGTGCTTGTGCAGGGTGGGGGTCCCAGTTCAAATATGATTATTTTGATGGTCGCGGCCTGAAAAGGTTGAGAACCACTGTTTTAGGATATCTTTAGGCTATTTTGTCAGCAAATGTATTCAACCTTTATTTAACCAGTAAAAAAAACACATTGAGACAAAGGGCTGTATTTTGATTTTCTAAAGTACCAGCTCTAATGCCTTAACTTAAAGGCCTGTCCATGGGCCTACTGTCCCCGACCACCAAACTTTTCGTCGAGAGTTCCGACTTTTCTACATGCAGCTCTATTTCGGGGTAATACTTTTCAGAAGATGCGAGTGGCGTCATTTTGTAGTTGAACCGGACCTTTCCGACAAAAGGTTCAGTGGTCGGAGACAGTATGGACAGGCCTTTAAGTTAAGCCATAAGAGCTGGTACTTAAAACAATCACAATAGAGTGTCTTTGTCAAGTGGAAACTGGCAAATTTTCGATGCTATTTTTCAAGGCTCTTTTTCAGATATTTTTTGACACCGCAAAAAGAATTATGGGAGATAAGATTTAATATCGACCCAAAACACTACAGTTTTATGTGTGAAATGCAATATCGACAAAGACAGAAAATTAAGGATATTTTCTGTATGATTTCCTTGGTGTTAAAGGGACATGAACCTTTGCTCTACCCTGCCTCTAGTGGCTTCAAGGTGACATTAACCTTTGCTCCACATCTCCCTCTAGTGGCAGAAGTTCTTCACCATGCTGTCCACGGCAGTGTTCGGGGCGGCCATCATGACGGTGTGCGCCGACTACTTTGTGGAGATGCTGGCGCTGGGCATGCACGTGTACGAGGTCCTGCGCCTGGCGCCTGCCGCGCCCCTCTGCTGGTACAGCTGGGTGATCCTGGGCATCTGGCCCGCGCTCAGCCTCATGGGGGCGCTCATCCAGTGGAAGCTGACCGACGAGGGCTTCTCTCACACCGACGGTAAGACGTGTTCAGTACAGAGCATGGACTGTTACCAGGCAGCCTTCTGGAAACGTGGGTCTTTGTCACTCTTAACTCATTGACTGCCCCCAAAAAACGGTGATTTTTGCGTTATATGCCGAGATTTTTAATGCGGGCGCGTGCGTGTCCATCGTGCAACGGATCGTGCGCGATCCGTGTGCATGCCGTGGTCTGTTCGCGATTACAAAAGACCCCATTAATCCATGCTAGCGATGCTGCTGCGTGTAACGGGGTCCACCCATATTTCTGACGGGCCGTTGGTCTGACCAGGTTAACATTGCCCTTCAGTAGGCGAGAGGTCGTTGTTACACCATCGATTAGGAGATAAATGACCTACTGACGGGGCTCAGTAGCTATGCTGTATGAAGTAGTTATTGACCATGACGGGGACACGCCGTCTCAGGCGGCCTTGATCCACGTGAGACACTGCCGCGTCGAGCGGTAGCGAGCGAGTCGCTGTGTCGAGTGTTGCTTGGCTTACCTTTAAATGGAGACAGATATAAACTCCATATTATGTTTTTTATTTCAATTAACATTCTTTCTAAAATGACATGTGCCATGTTATGACCCATAATGAATGCTTCCTGTCCTTCCAGTGGTGATCAGTAGGAGGCAGAAGAGAGTGCAGTTGATGAGGATCAGAGAGAAGGACGCGAAGAAGAGACAGACAGGAAGTGAGGGACAGGAAGGAACGTACCGACGCAAACCCACGCCCGTCAAACGATACGCTGGAGATCTCCTGGCCCCGGTCAGTCCCACACTGCATTGATTGATTGATTGATTGAATAACTTTATTAGTCAGATGTGGTACTTAAAATATTGAGGACCTCCAGAAGCAAAGATTTCATGCTGCACGATTGTACATCTGCTTTTTGAAAGTTTTTTGAAAGTTTAAAAATGTTGAATCATTTTGTTTGCCCTCTTCTGGGGGTCCCTGCCACAAAACCTTGGCCCTGAATAGGTTTGAGAAACACTGGTCTAGTGCACCTTTTAATTATTTAAATTATTTAAAAAGAGAGTGCAAATGGAACCAAATGAACCCATAATGGTCCATTTGTACACTGATGTTTTTGTCGCATTCCCAAGCCAATCATTTGATGACCCGCGGAAAGAAAGAAGCGGAAAGTCTCCGGTAGTAGACGCACAGGAGACACTTTGACTCTCCTACCGGAGAGACCGGTTGAAGAATACTGTAGTTTTTGTTGATGAACTACTCCTTTAACTTCCCGATTTCCAATCTGATGTAAAGCGGAGGTCATTCAGATTCCCTGGCAGCTTTGCCTCTAACTAAAGCTGCTCCGTTCCTTTTCCCTCACAGAGCTACCTGCAAAGTCTGCGGGACAGACAGAACGGCACGGGCACCTCGGTGAGCAGCCTGGGCACTGCCAACCACACCATGATCGACTTCGACTACGAGACGGGCTCCACGGTGCCCCTCACCGCCACCACGCCTGTTATCAGGGTCTGAGAGGAGAAGGAACATTCTACTAGAGACTACATGAAAAGGGAGCGGGCATTAATACTCTTTAGAGAGCAGACCCTCCTGAAACAGCACCTGTTACTTACAGGGACCGGGCATTACTCATCATTAGAGTAGACCCCCTCAAACCAGGGCTGGACAGGGACATACATTCGGCCCTGGCATCTTGGCCCAGACCCACCACAACCGGCGAGCCAAACATGGAAGATATACAAGCCCACAACGTGTCGAGTCAGCGATGCCAGCTGTTTTGTTATGTTTGGGGTGGGACTCCTGGGCCACACTAGCCTGTGATTGGGCTACTAGACCAGTATTCAGATGATAGACAAGCCAGTGGGCCAATCATGTGATGCCTCTCTGCTCTGTGGGACGGTGCTACTGAAGGATTGGTCCTTCAGCACCTAGTGGCTGCCCAGCCCAAACATTACCCTAACTAACCTTGTTTGTTTGGGGGACCCACTAATGGTCGGCCCACCGGGCATATGACCGGTATGCCACACATGCCCGGTCCACCCCTGCCTCAAAATGCACCTGTTACAGGGCCTGTCCCGCCAACATACTTTGACCACGCCTCAGCTTAGCTGGACACCTCAGCTGGACAGGGACACAACAACGCATGTTTTTGTTACACCACTATTTTACCGCCCTGTACGGCAACCCTGGATCTCTGTGGTATAGAGAACGAACTGGACTTCGACGCAGTGTTCATTTTGACGACACATTTTGATTTTAGTCAGTCTTTTAGAATAAAATGATATTTATTTTCAGTAAAAATGTATGTTAGCAGGCTTTGATGGCGTCACAATGCCTGATTTGTAGACCGGCTACCAAAAAAGAAACTGACTTTTAGTCATTTTAGTTCTACTGTGTCTCTTCTCCACTAGTCCCTTCCTAACATTTTAGTCTAGTTTTTATTTGCAAAAATGCAAATATATTCTTGGCATATATATATATATATATATATATATATATATATATATATATATACATTTTTGTCATATAGCTTAGTTTTTATTTAGTTTTAATTGAGTTTTCAGCAGTGAAAAAAGGTCAGGTTTTTTTGGTGGACAAAATGAACACTGCTTCAACGGAAAGGCTTCCCTGTTCGTACACGTGCTGCTGTTTTGGGGGAGTTGTGAAACGGAGAGATGTTAAAGCTGCAATCCCTAACGTTCATCATATACCTACCTGGGGTTCTGGCCAATCACAGCGGGTCTTTTCCGGGACTTATCAATGGAATGTTTCCATCCAGTTCCGATGTTTTGCGCGGCTCAGCTGTTCTTAGAGGCTACGTACAAAAAGACCCGCCCCCTCCTACCTCTGATTGGTCTGCAAGGCATGCGCCCCAGAGCCGAAGGAGGCGTCTAAAGCCCTAACGCTCATGCAAGAAGGAATGCCTTATTGGCCAGCAGCAGGGGGAGATGTTGTTCTTATGAGCTTCAGGAAGTACTGCTCATCAACCACTGACACACCAGGGTCTACAATGTGTCAATGGAAGAGTATAGGGAGAACCACCATGCTGTTTTATTCATGTAGGATAAGTTCCGGATTGCAGCTTTAAAGCGCATGTTTGATCCATGCTAAAAATAACCACTGTGCCAATTATGAGCTCGTCAGATAAAAAAAAAGAGGAACCTACTTTAATTATGTTACACTAATGTCAAATAGTACAGTTTAGTAGTTGATGATAATAATGAATCATGATATGAGACAACAATCGTTCAAGCCCTGGTAAATGGTTGGATACAATTCAAACGTAGCTGACTCTGATAGAATTGAGCAGTACACTTATTTTTCCGCACATACATACGGAATTAAGGACAGGGGCGTAGACAAAAAGAACGTTCCAAATAAGCATAATGAAAGAATCTTTCAGATTTCAATGTATGACACATCATTTGAAAGTTTACAATCTGCAATTTCACAATCTATAAAAACCTGGAAAATGACCGCACCCTATAATACTATGGGACCCTGTTGAAATCATAACAAGACTTGCAGTGGGATTAATGTGCTTTGTGCCATAAAGTGTTATCTGTTGTTGCCGGGCTGAAACCTCTTATCTCAATTGTTGTGTGTTTTTGACAGTCTTGTGTGATGAAGCAGGGCTTTACTTTACGAAAAAACATACACATTTGAAACTTGGGAGATACAAGGTTTCTGCCCTGTGAGGGTATGTGAGTTTGTACGTGTGTGTGTTTGTTTTTGCATTATGAAGGTATTTCACATAAGAAATAAATGGTCTTGTTATAATGTGTTCTTAGAGGAAGTGTGAGAGAATTACAGTGCCGTTCACAGGGACAGATGCATAGAAAAACAACATAATAAAGGAAAGGGAATTATACAAATGAATGAAAATGAAGTTTGTATATTTCCACCGTTCCTCCGTTGAGCTTTTCTTTTCAAGAGGAACTTTTTATCAGGAACATTTTAATGCTATGACCTGTTTTCTTTTCTTCTTACTTTTTGTCTCTAAGACATCCATAATTTCGGTGAAGTGTCTGTGCTGTGTTGTTCATAGATTGTTCAGTTATACTTATGAAGTTTCTGAAAACTGTTAATTTAATGTTATTAATCAATGTAAAAAAAAACAACATGAACCAGAAACCACATGTATCTGTTTAATGTGTCCATTTGTAAAGAATTCTCAAAACAAAACTAAAAAACTGTAAAACTGTATGCTTCTTAGGAATGATTTCATATGGACAATGCACTTCTTTGTTACCATGTGTTTTCTGTACATATTTGTTGATAGAAATTGTGAAATTAAATAAATGGGTTTGATAGAAATAAATGGCTGCACTGGCTATTGAACTACAGGAAGCAACGGTTTAATCAAACTAATCAATGTGATCTTAATAAGTTATTATGGTCTCTGTGTGGGGTGGAAACCTCATTATGTATAAAACTGTTCCTTTTCAGGATTCAAATGAAAAAATAACAGATCTACAAGCTCTAAACATGTCGCTGTGGTTTGATCAAACAGGGCATTAAAGGGATTATTTGATAACTTGAATGAGTGGTTCATTGATTCATTGACATTAAAAATAACAATACATTATAAAAAACGCACTTCAATTATCAGATTAATCAAAAAGTAATGGGTAGAATAATGGAATAAAGAACAGAACAGACAGTTGCAGCCCAGAGAGACTGTGTTGTTGGTCGCCATAGCAATGCTGGCTGCTGGGGCGTCACAAGGGGGGGAAAAGTGGGACTGAGTTACCAGGGCCCAAGGTGGAGGGGCCTTAATTATTTTATTCTTTAGCTATTGAAAAATAGCAGATCTACAAGCTCACAGCGTGGCACTGAGTGCAGCGCTCACAGTGAGCTTGTAGATCTGCTATTTTTGAAAAGTTGTGAAAATGTGTGCAAATCTTTGAATATATGTATTTTTAAGCGAACATTTGTAACTCAGATTTTGCTTCTGGGGGAGGGGTCCCTGGAACTAAATATTTTGAGTTTGGAAACATACGTTTTCCAAAAAACCTTAGAAGGATTTGACACACAAATTTTCACCATTTGTCAAAAATAGCAGACCTACAAGCTCGCTGTGAGCTTGTAGGTCTGCTATTTTTCAATAGTTAAAGCACAAAATAATGCGTAATAATGTGTTCCCAGTCAATGAATCCTTGTAACCAGGGCCCAGAATTTGGTGCGACACCCCTGACACTGGCTGCACTGCATTTCTCACAGCCAATGTGCAAAAGGTCTTCACGAGGGATCCTCCCCCTCTTCTCCAATTGTTTACGGTTACCATGGCAGCCAAAGTTTTTTCTTTCTTTGTGAGCTTGTAGATCTGCTATTTTAGGAGCGCAACCATCAACTGGCTTTTTTTTTTTCATGTGACTGTCAATTCTTGGAATCCAGAAAAGAGTCAGTTTCATTTCACCATTTGAAACTTCTTCCTGTAAAAGTGTAGCTGGATGGACAGAGTTCTTTCAGATATAACCCTAGGCCGGGGGTCAGCAACCCGCGGCTCTAGAGCCGCATGCGGCTCTTTAGCGCCACCCTAGTGGCTCCCTGGAGCTTTTCAAAAATGTATGAAAATGGAATTGTTTTAACGATTTTTTTATCGTCACTGTCGGGCAGAAACCTTGTATCTCCAAGTTTCAAATTTGTATGTTTTTTTCCCCCCCGCAAAGTAAAGCCCTGCTTCATCATACAAGACTGAAGCACAAAAGTAGTGAAAACAGCAGATCTACAAGCACACAACGCCTCGCGGTGCGAGGCGTTGTGTGCTTGTAGATCGGCTGTTTTCACTAGTTTAGTTCATTTTTTAAATGATAAATACAAAACGAAGTTTTGGACATACAAGGTTTCCACCCGACAACGAAAATATATAAGACTTTTATAATTTTTTGCGGCTCCAGACACATTTGTTTTGGGTTTTTTTGGTCCAATGTGGCTCTTTCAACATTTTGGGTTGCCGACCCCTGCCCTAGGCCTACACACTTCTCAGGAAACAGGAGGAGGGACACCCCTCCCGATGGTCCTCCATGCTTGGGCATGGGACTAAATTTTAACCTGTCTGAAACCGAGGACCGGGACCGATCAAGCACACCGCATGTACACCATTATTAAGCCAAGGCACCTTTGCACCCTCAACAGGTATCTCCTGGTGCTTTTGAGTTGTTTTCTTGTATTTTAGCCTTGAAAATGTCAAAGCACTACAGCGTCGAACTGTAGGAGGACTGAGATTCGAACATGGAACCTCTGCACTGAAAGCCTGATCTTCCAACCACTACACTATCTCTAACTGCAGAAATCTCTTAGAGCTTTTGACTAGTCCTTTTGTATTATAACCCTGAAAAGTCAAGGTAGTATTATAGCAATGTAGGAGGACTAAGATTTGAACATGTCACAGAACCTCTTCACTGAGAGTCTTATTTTAGACCACTCCACCCATCTCTGACTGCATGTTTGTTCTGGTGCTTTTGAGTAGTTATTTGGTATTTTAACCTTGAAAATGACAAAGTACTACTTATATTACTAGAACAACATTGGAAGATTTGAACATGGAACCTCTAGAGTCTGATCTTCAGACCACTACACTATAGTCTTTCAATGCTGGTGTGTTGTAGAGCTTTTGATTATTCCTTTAAATTTGTATTATAACCTTGACAATGTTAAGTACTATAGCAATGTAGAAGGACTGAGATTTGAACACAGAACCTCAGCAATGAGAGTCTAATGTTAGAACCACTACACCATCTCTCACTGTGTTTATTTTGGCGCTTTTTAGTAATTATTTTGTATTTTAACCTAAAAAAATTCAAAGTATTAGAACAACGTTGGAGGACTGAGATTGGACTGAGATGGAGCGCTGTGAGCTTGAACATCTGCCATTTTCTAACATTCTTTTGAAATGTCTTGAAAGTGTTTGATAGTCATCCCTTAGAAAACAAAACACAACTGTTGATGTCACTTTTTGTTTAATAGTTTCTGTATAAAAAAAAAGAAAAAAACATTTGAAACTTCTTCACAGACATGTATAAAAATCCCTTCCAACTTCCAAGAGGTTTTTTTATTAAACGTCTGGTAATTTCTCACAGGCCAGTGTGAGTCATAGGACTGTTCAATAACACCATGTAATGTAACACAAAACACATAACAGAAGTGATCACTATGATGAAATACGACTGGAGGCTATACAAAACATCAAGGCCTCCCTCCATGCCTCCCTGAGACAATAACATGGAGAAACACACACACACGTGCACACACACACGCACACACACACACACACACGTGCGCACACACACACACACACACACACACGTGCGCGTGCGCACACACACACACACACACACACACACACACACACACACACACACACACACACACACTAAGCCTCATCCTCTTTGGAACGTGGTATATACACATTGTAATGTGGAGACATGCTTTACTTGGCTGTAATCAGATTAAGTTAACAACATGTTAATCAGGTTAAAGTTTAACACGTTAATTGCTCACTCCCTAAATGTGCAGTTTTTGCTCTTGATGATAATGCAACACCACTCAGTCAATCACAGACTCTCTTTTCAATGTACATTATTATTATATTGGAGACTGAGTGGAATCTGAATTAGACTGTGCATGTACCCAGTGGTCTGACTCTAAAGTAACTAAGTACATTACACTCAAGTACTGCACTTAAAGGAGTAGTTCACCCCCAAAATGACTTTTTTTCTATTGATTACTCATGCCATGGAGAGTAGAGTTCAATAATATTTTTTGGTTTTTGTCGCATTCCTAAGACAAAAATTTGATTTGAGTAAATTTACCCCCATTGATTCCGGATGGTGACCCGTTTCGAAACGGGTCACCATCCGGAATCAATGGGGGTAAATTTATTGTTATCACATTTTTGTCTTAGGAATGCGACAAAAACCAAAAAATATTATTGAACTCTACTCTCCATGGCATGAGTAATCAATAGAAAAAAAGTCATTTTGGGGGTGAACTACTCCTTTAAGTACAGTTTTGAGGTGTTTTTACTTCTACTCCTCTTAGGTAAATAAAATTGAGTACTTTTTCCACCTCTGGTGGCCCTTATAGCAAGGACCTCATGGCAGTGGGTAACTTGTTCCGCCCCCCAAGGGGGGCCAGGGACCCCAGCAGGGACGTGCAGAGAATGTTAGAGGCAGAGGCTGAAATTTCTAAAAGATCTCACAACGCGTTGCGCTGCGACGCGTTGTGAGCTAACGCGTTGTGAACTTAGAGGTCACTATTTTCGTGCTCGATACACTGAACTAAGCATAATCAACTAAATAGTGGAGATGTGGCGTAACAGCATGGATTTCTACACAGAGGGGTAATTATTTCAACATAAGATGCCGCGTTCAAGTTCAGGAGAGTTTGGACAAGGCTATTTATTGTTTTGAATGCTGCCTTCAGGTATGGTATGGAAAGAGGGCATTTGCATTTCTTTAACGACAGTAAACTGCATTCATGGTCTGGAGAGGGCACTTTTTACAGACAGATAAAAAAGGGCAGGGGCCCAAGTCTCCTTTGATGTCTATGTGAGCACGTGCCTGCAACACAGCCTCATCATGTTACTGGTAATATGCTGCCCCCTACAGCATGCCCCTAGCAGCGCATCCAGCGCTCCTTCACGCTCAGAGGGTATCCTCTCTCCACACTCAGCATCTGGTTGAGCCTCCAGTAGAGGTCGCCCTTGAACACGTACACCTTGCCGTTGGTCCAGGTGAAGGCTGCGTCGGGCCGAGAGGGAAGACCCCCGGTGAACAGCTTGGACAGAGGCTTAGGGTACAGACGGTGGCTGTTGTAATGAAGCTCATCCCACTGGTAGTGATCTGAGCCCTGCACGCACGCACACGCACACGCACACGCACACACACACACACACACACACACACACACACACACACACACACACAGGAAAGATACTTGAAGCTATAGCTAGCTCTTTAGTAAACCGTCATTGTCGCGTGGAAACCTTGTATGTCCAAAACCATTCGTTTTTTTTTGTTTGTTTTTTTGTTTTGCGTGAAAGTCTTGTGTGATGAAGCAGGGCTTTACTTTACGTAAAAACTAGCAAATTTGAAACTTTGGAGATACAAGGTTTCTGCCCGACAGTGACGAAACACAAAATGCATTTTCAGGTTGTTTTTTTGGTTCTTTCCGTACCTTAATAAAGATCAGCTTCTTGTTCTTGTTCAGGTACAGGGCTGCATCAACGTTGGAGGGGATTCGTTTCAGCTGTTTGGGGTATCCATAGTCTAGAAAGAACCGGGTGTACTTCCACACCTTGTCACCTGTGAAGTGTGAATCATAACACACATACAGTACACCAGGGGTCTTCAATGTTTTCAGGCTAAGGACCCCTTAGCTGAGAGAGAGATGAAGTAGGGACCCCCTCTACATATTGTATGAATGTGTGATGCAGATTTTCATCAATTTCATTGATGGATTCATAGACTTGTCTATGTTGGATTCGTGTTTTTAGTTAACTTGACCTTTCACCCCGTACTTGGTCTGCTCTTTTTTTACCTCTAGACCAAACATATTTGCCAAAAATAGCCGATCTACAAGGAGAATAAAAAGCATCTTCATGGGAAGTGGGAACACATCACAGAGTCCTATAGTGCCTACTAAGCCTAATTACATCTAACTTTTTAATATAAAAAATGAAAACTGTTGGGATGCCATGGTTAAAGTGGTGTGTATACCTGTGTGTTTACTAACTAACCTTTGAAGAATAAAGTCTTGTTGGTTCTCTACTAACCTTTGAAGAAGTAAGTCTTGTTGGTTCTCTACTAACCTTTGAAGAATAAAGTCTTGTTGGTTCTCTGGGAGTGCACGGCAGCGTTCAGGTCTCCAGGGAGACCCTTCCACAGCGTGTCCATCCTGATAGGAGTGTTGAAGCCGTGGTCAGAGACGGTCCACACGTAGTCACCGCTGAACGCAAAGGTCTTCTTCCATGGACCTGAACCATGGACAACAGTCACAAGGATTCAGAGGGGGCGGTGACACTAGGGGTGCAGCAGTTTAACCAAAACATGTCACTTTATTCAATCAGTTCGTATACTAATCTCCATATTTTCGTAACGCCCCTACTTGATCAAACTGCAGCTTCAAAAATCTAGCAAAAGTGGCAGATCTACAAACTCATTTTGAGCTTGTAGATCTGCTACCTATCTTAGATTTTGAATCCTGAAAATTATTATTATTTTTATAATGTTTCCAATTCTGTCAATGCATTTCAATGGGAATGGAGCAGATCTTTGCAGAAATCCGCAAATGGCAGAAAACCGCTCCGAAGTACATTGACAGAATCCGCTCTCATAGGTAAAACATTATTCTGGCATGACCGTGCCCTAACAGAGTATATTGCAGTATTGATACTTTTACTTCCACCACTGTTTGTGATGACTGTAAGCATCCATCCATACAGACAGAAAGGATGTGATGTGTACATCATCTTCTCACCCAGCATCACTGCATCCAGTCTGGCGCTGCAGGGGTCTGGGACGGGTTTCCTGTCAACATCATGACCACTTTCTGTTGGAACTGGGAGGGTGTTTACTGTAGGGCTGACCATACGTTTGCCTGGAATGAAAAAGAGAAAAGCAAATCGTCTGTCTGGTGGAAAACAAAACGTTTTCAGGATTCAAAAGTAGCAGATCTACAAGCTCAAATCGTGTCACTTCGCACTACGTTTCGAGCTTGGAGATCTGATACTTTTGTGTGACGCCGTTGTATGATACTACTTTAATTTAGGAAAAAGTTACAATAGAGATGAGGTTTCTGCCCGACTAATTCAAACTGGCTAAAATATTTCAGATTACTAAATTCTGATTGAAACTATGGAATCTCATTTTAGTTAGTTAAACTAAATTACATGAAAAATCGCACCTGTGTGAAGTGAGCAGTGCTCACTTCACATGGTATCAAACAAGACACACATCTCCTTGTATGGGCCGTTCTGTCCGTGACTTCAGGTCAGTTATCTTCAACATAAATGGAGATCTGTGCTCATACACACAAATCTGTGCTCATACACACAAAGCCAGACGTAGGAGTGGTTAGCACCGCTCAAAAGAAACCTGTCCCTGGTGAGTGAAAACTCACCATATATGGCCTGGATGCCTCTGATGTCATCTGGGTGGAGTTTGAAGTTGCCCTGGTAACCGGTGTAGATGGGCGCCATCAGGGCCTTCCTGAACTGGGAGTGGCCTAAGCCCAGGGCGTGGCCTATCTCGTGGGCGGCGATGATGCGCAGGTTGCTGCCGTAGGACGTTCCCTCGGTCCAGAACTCATCGTCATCGAAGTGGACCGCCCCCGACTCTGGAGGATCGGCATGAGCCAGGACATGACCTGGAAGGAAGGGAAAAAAGCGATGAGTCATGCGACCTTCGCACCGCTCGACACAGCGACTCGCTCGCTCGGCAGTGTCTCACGTGGCTCAAGGTCGCCTGAGACGGCGCACCTCCATCGCCATCACCGAAAACAAGCGCTCCTTTACAAGAACCAGCCTTACCCCAGTTGCTGTTTTGAAACACGCCTCATGGGCACCTCGACACACATACTGTACCAGGGCCGGGGCTTAAGCTGAAACACTTTCAACCTGGCATCCCTATTTCGGGCGTTCAAAGTGTGAGCTTGTAGATCTGCTATTTTCATCACCACGCCATCGTACGATGGTGGAAAGTGTAAATAAAACGTTAGTCTTTTGCTGGAAACGTGACAGTGGCTCTAGTCTAACATAGTGGTCCGAGTTTAATGTAGAAAACAATTGTTTTCAGAGGAGAGCACACTTACTCACCCTGGCCATCGAACAGGACACATACACCAGGGTTCCCCAATAGGCGGCCCGCAGGGGGCTACTGTCTGGCCCCCACCAACACCAGTAATAATGGTGGTATAAGAGCAGCAACAACACTAGTATATCGTCGTTGTCGGGTGGAAACCTTGTATCTCCAAATTTGTACGTTCATACAAGGCCGTCGCACAAAAGTAGTGAAAACAGCAGATCTACAAGCACACAACGCCTCGCGGTGCGAGGCGTTGTGTGCTTGTAGATCGGCTGTTTTCACTAGTTTAAATAATTTTAAAAAATTATAAATTCAAAACAAACGGTTTTGGACATACAAGATTTTCACCCGACAACGACGATATCTGAACTGTCGCTGGAGTAGCAGGAACGCCACCGTCGCCCCCTGCAATGCTGTGGCCCTCAGCTTGGTACCCTAGACATGATTCGGCCCTTGGGGAAAACTAATTGGGGAACCCTGACACACACACACACACACACACACTCACCCCGGCCGTCGAAGGGGACAGGGCAGAACTTGTCATTGCGGTGCCAGGCCATCCTGATGTCAGCTCGTCCATGCTCCACCTCCCTGAAGCTCAGAGGAGTCACGTCACTCCAGTACTTGAAGGCTGAGCGGACGGCCATCTTTATGGCCGTCCTCTTCATGTCCGTGCTGTAGTTGTAGATCCGATAGGTCAGGCTCCTCTTGTGCCAACGGCCTTTGAGGGCAGAAGACAGGGTTAAGCAAATAGAAATGGGATTGGCATTTAGGATAGTCGAATGGACAATGACCTCAATAGGATGTTTATTACTGGTGTCTTTTTAAACTGGCCTGAACAACACCTTCAGGTTAAAAGTAATTTCCAAATCTCTTTTGAACAAAATGTGTTTGTATTTCTTGATGAAGTATTGTGTAATGTCACGTGTATATATATATATATGTTGATGAATTGAATACATAGGACCACAATGGAAACAAGGGGAGCGTGTCGCTATTACTACATGTCATCTTTTCGACACCCGACTCTAACCCTCACCCTCACCTCTGTGGAATGAGTCGCTAACCCTCCGGTCGAAATGATGGTCGTTCGAAAGAGCGCGATTTTGCCGGAAACAGGAAACAAGTCCCCAGGACATGTTTGTGTTATCCTTTTAGCTTTGATGTCTTACTGTGCCGTTTACATTTCTGACTTAAAAAAAATAAGTATTCAATCAATCAATCAATGATACATTACATGTTTCTCACCCGTGACTCTGTATTTATGTTTTCTCTGGTTGAAAGGGTCCTCCAGGCCACAGCGGGGCGCTCTCATCACCTCCAAGGTAGCATCATCTATTTCTCCAGTCACAGGAAGTTCATTCACCCTCTGGAACGCTCTAAGGGACAGTAAGCAGTAAACTAGACATTTTAGCTGCAGGAATGATGAATATTACATTATGTAAAAATATACTTCTTTCACTCTATTAGACAATAGCCTGGGATCGCATCCAATTTTTAAAACTGATTCCGGTCGGTAGTTCCGGCCAAAATGTAGTCTATTTTGAATACAAAATGACGTAGGATGTCATCCGCTCCCGACCGGATCAACCAACCTGTCTAGTAAACGAATACCAAAGCCTGGTGAGGCGAGGTTAATTAGACAATATCAGTCCAAAAGCCCTATACTACATAATCTACAATTGAGTGGCATTATGTAACTTCTTCAACTATAGTATATAGCATATGTCATGTTTAAGCAATAACAATCATCCTTGTTCAGGGGTTAATGCCAAAATAAATCCCAAGACTGAATTTTTTTTTAAGACCATGTCCCCATATGTGATTTTTTTAGACCAATATTTGGGGTGTTTCCCTGAAGTTCTGAACTGCCTTCACTGAATGTGTGTGTGCCAATCCATGCTTCATTTTATAGAAGTTTCTTCTGAAGTTCTGTTGTATTCTATTGCTTGTCTGGCCCATTCAAATACTCATCTTGAAATTATAACTACTTTTTAGTTTGGAGATCACATGACTAGCGTTTTGACGACTTTGTCATTCACGCCACGGCCATTGCTACACCTCCGCCTTATTTTTGCGGATCTGCACTGATCTCAGAAATAGCCCTTATGAAATCCTCAAGACTGAAAATAGGTCGCCAGGACTGAGAACTTTAACCCCTGTTTGTTTCATGCTAGGGGCTTGACTGTATTACTAATGAGTTTCATCATGGCATTTGCCAAGGCACTAAGGCAGAACTGCCTGGACATGTTTGCAGAGACTCTTGGGCAATGAAGCAAGACGTTTGGCCATGTTATTTGTGTCAAAAGTGACCACTGATACCTCAAACTACATAATGCTGCTTTAAGTCCAACTTCGGAAATTGGCTACGCCCTCAGGAAGGAGATCTCTGGTCTCCAAACCGGGAACTCAAACACACTGACCATTCCCATACATGTGCAGACTCTTAAATGATTCTTTATTAGATCTTTAGACAGGCAATTGCTTTTTTTTCTGTGTTGTAAATAATCAGCAAAATAATGTGTGTTTTAATGGCACCTTTCTTTTTAAACCAGTGATCATGCTGAAAGCTGAATAAACAAACATACAATATAGAAGTCTGATAGAGTCAATATAGAATATCGTTGTTGTCCGAAAACATGTTAGTTTTGTATTTATCGTTTTAAAAATGATTTAAACTAGTGAAAACAGCCGATCTACAAGCACACAACGCCTTGCACCGCGAGGCGTTGTGTGCTTGTGGATCTGATGTTTTCGCTACTTTTGTGTGACAGCCTTGTCTGTGACAAGGCAGTGTCTTGACAGTGACGATATGTTGGTGCATGGGTATGGCTTTGATCAGTATTATCAATTATTTTACCTGAGAGCTTCTATAACAGTCTCCAGGTAAGCCTGGTCCTGGGGATCCACAGTGTTCTCCAAGTAGCCATACTTCCTCAGATAGGCCTGTGGAGACAATATAACCAGAGCATGATGTACTGCAACAATGAAGTCTTTGAAGCAGCAAAACAATGGTGCATAATATAGTGGACTAAAAGTTACACTGCATTCCAGCTATATACTCTCATAGGATACACCAAGACCGGGCACTTCCATATACAATCTGAAAATGTAAAAACTGCATGATGTGAACATGCATGGCACATAATAATCAGACTTAACTTTACCCTTAAAGGAGTAGTTCACCCCCACAATTACTTTTTTTCTATTGATTAGTCAGGCCATGGAGACTAGAGTTCAATAATATTTTTAGTTTTTTGTCACATTCCTGTCCCAAAAATGTGATAACAATAAATTTACCCCCATTCGACCCGTTTCGAAACGGGTCCCCATCCAGAATTAATGGGGGTAAATGTACTCAAATCAAATTTTTGTCTTAGGAATGTGACAAAAAACAAAAAATATTATTGAACTCTACTCTCCATGGCATGAGTAATCAATAGAAAAAAAGTCATTTTGGGGGTGAATCCTTTAAACTTCTTGATAATGCCAGAAATCCTTAATTGTTAATGTTCAATCAAGTTTGAATAATGTAAACTTTTGGTTAGTTGCAACTTGTATCAAGACATTAAGCCTAATTTAAACTAGTTTTGCATGCCGTAAATAGCAGATACACAAGCTCACAAAAGTGTATATATCTGCTATTTAGTGAGCACCGACCGCACCGGCAAGCAACCAAACATAAATCATGCATTGGTTTGAAGAGCATGCTGTAAAAGTTCACCTGAGCTTCATTAAACTCCACCCATTCCTCTATGATGACTGCAGAGAACACACAGTTCAGAGCCAGAAGAAACAGAACCAGCTTCCGTGTGCAGCAGTGCTCCATCATCCTCCTAGACGTTCCGGTCCGTAGCTTTCTGCTCCAAGTCTCTCTGGAGATTCAACTGGAGAATGACTAAAGTTCTCCTCTCCTGTATGACTTCCAACAGGCTAACAGCAGTAGTCTGCCGTGTCCTGTCCGCTTGCTTTTAACTTCACCAGGGAGAAGGAAGGAGTCACCCTGTGATGTGATGACTCACTACAGAAGAATGAGAAACACAAAAACAGCCCCTCAGAGCAGAGCTGCAGGGATCCTGCCAATAAGTCTAGTAGCCTTCAGCCTTATGGGACTTTTTGAAGCTCCCATCTAACCATGTGTAATATGTGACCTAGATAGAAAACACTAGAGTTTAGTCTAGGGGGTTTTCCTTCTTTAACAGACCAAAGAAGTGCAATAATAATGCAAACATGCACATTGCACACTATGACCTGGTTGGCAAGACGACAATAACTGATAAGCTCTATCATGAACATCATAATTTTTCATCAGCTACATTTTAGGTAGAAAATCAATTTGGTTAACTCACTCTCACTGACATGGTAGGTGAACTAAACTACTTCAAAAATGTATCTGTATTTGGCTTGTTGTGTGTGCCTGACTTCTGGAAAAGGATAAAGAATTTCCCATGCTTAAAGTGGGGCCAAAATCTGGCAAGGTTTGGGAACCAGTGACCACTTCTCTAATATATCACACGTTCTCTCACCCTAGAGCTCTAAATAAGAGACACATTCTGCCGAGAGAGTCTGTGTCAGCTGCACATTCCTCTGCTTCAGTGCAACAAGTCACCACAGAGAAACTAATGAGTCCAAACAGAATGCACTGTCCTTGCACTCAGCACCGCTGTGTAAGAACCCACCAGGTGTGGATGAACTGCTGAGCGCTGTCACTTTTATCTGCATGTTATTTACTTTATGGGTAATGGACTAATGGTGAGGATATTATTAGCTACCGTTTCACATAAAGGAATGAGAGAGGAGAGGAGCCAACACATATCTTTGCATAAGACTGCAAAGTCGTCAAGGCTAGGGCAAGTGCTGCCTTGGGGGGAACCATGTACCTGAGATATACATCCATTTAAACTGTAAGCTGCAGCATTCTACCGTATAGATGCCATTTCAAGTTTTGGTCTTCATATTGGTACCACCATAAATCATTATTTTACCACTTGGGACGTATTGTTTAATCAAATAATAAGCTATAACTGAATCAATTGGGATTACTTCATTCTATTGCTTGACTTTGACCGAAAGACTTGTGGTGTAGACTAATGATCTACACAGTCTAACCACAGTAGTACACTCATATGGCTGTCATGTTGTGTATCTAAGCAAGTAAACCTTCCGTTGACATATCAACAGAAAGCAGAACATAAGGTACGTGAGTGGATAAAAAAGCATTAAAGAGACTATCTGCTCACTGCCGCTTTAGTCATCATCTCTGAGTCAGAGCAGAAGGATGCTCGTTTAGATTTATAGCATCATGTGAAGGGAAACACAGCTGCTTGATAAAAAGAAATGTTCTTTCCCTGTGCACTGCACTTTCCAATTATGATTAGACCAGTGAAACCTATGGTAGAATTTATAATCTTGAAACCATGGCAATTTTTTGACTGATGATGACCCAGAGTTTAGAGAGTCCTAAAGACTACAGATTACTGAGGTTCTGACAGATTGTCTTGTCAAAAAGTGCAAAATGCTGCAACAATTGCAGTTCTACAAGTTCACAATGTGTCGCAAACAAATATGCCAATAACGATATCATAAAAGTCAAATAATGTCCGATATATCATCCGCCAAACCAATCTACAGCATATCGGTACAATTCACTGGAACAGTTACTGCATGCAAATTATAAGTCTATTTACAGTATGAATGTGGTGTCAGGAATCACCAACTCATTTTAATGCCAGAAATCTTGATTTATTAAAGCAACATTTCAGCACAGAGGTCTTCTTCAGAGCAAGATGATAAATACAACCACAGTGACTAAGAATGTGCAGCCAACTCATCTCTTTATCACAGTGTCTTCTGCTTAGCTTACACATCATCTCATGGTGCAGTATCCAAAATGAAAGAAAAACTAAAAAAAAAAAAAAAAAGAAACTAGGGGGAACTGGGTGACAATGATGTCAAGAAGTACTTAAATTAGTGGCTCCTAAACTCTTCTGGATCAGGGCCACACTTTTGAGAGAATGTTTTATTTTAATGATCAATGAATGATCGATTGTGTTCTTGCTTGGATCAATGTCATCTTAACTATGACAACGATAAATTTTAAAATCTTTAGAGTTATTCGTGAGACCACTTGCAATACCTTCAACCCCCACTGATTAGGAATCACTCTTCCAGTGCCCACTAAAGAAGAGTGGGCACGTCCATGTAGAATTGGCTATTTGGTCCAAAATGTTAAAACATTTAACCCATTTTATGCTTCAGCTATTAAAAAAATAGCAGCTATACAAGCTCACAGCACGGAACTGAGTGCCGTGCTGCAAGGTTGTAGATCAGATCTTTTGGAAACATAGATATTCAAAGATTTGCAAATATTTTCACGATTTTTCAAAAATAGCAGATCTACAAGCTTGCTTGTAGATTGTGCGCTTGTATATTTACTATTTTTCAATAGCTAAAGTATCAAATCATTCCAGGTATTAATATTTGGAAAATGGTCAAGTAATGTTAAGTATACATCATTAGAACATGATTGAACAATTGACAATAAGGTCTAAATATTTCTACAAATTGTTACAAAACTTTACATCCATCCAATAATTTTAGGCATTAACAACAAGAAGTTGAAGGGTAAATGTAAGTCTGATAATGATGCACGTTCACATCATGTACAGTATGAATACATCGAGGTGCACTAGTCCTTAGTGCGCACTATTCTTGTATCCTACTATTTTTCTTCCTATCGCCAAAATAAAAGTCTGGGTTTCCGAGGCTAGTATCCTACTAAAATATATATTATAAACACATTTTATCTATGAAATGACTTCGATCATATCCATCAGACCGGCTCCTGACTTCCTGCAGAGTGTTTGCAAACGGTCCTATAGATGTTTCAACGATAACTATTTTTATTCAGTATTCTTCCATTTCCATCCAGTAAAGTTTAGCATATTCTTATTTCTTATGATTAATACATCATGTCATCCTCATTCCTGACAGCTGGAGCTGCTTTTACAGGAAACGACCTCATGCCAATTCGGAAACGACCTCATGCCAATTCATATCCTGTTTCCTGTTTCATCACATCTACATTAAAGATGTTAAACGAAGGGCAGAGGTAATAGAAGGGCTGTACCGTCTTGTACCGTCTTGTACGGTCAAGTCATTTTAGTCACACATTTTGGTCATTCACATAGACGTATGACCAATTTGTTTCTATCTGGCAGAAACCGCCTCTTATCTCCATATGTAAACTTTTTGCGTTCATTCGTAAATTAAAACCCTACTCAGTCAGTAGCTGATCTACAAGCTTGAAGGTGAAGCGACACATTTTGAGCTTGTAGATCTGCTACATTGATGCTTTCTAATTTGAATCCTGGAAAGTTAACGGTTTTGGACATATGAGGTTTCTACTCGAAATTCTTCAGGACCTGCATACTTTAACTATGGATATACTTTTTCTAACGGTCGTTAAATGAATCCCTCTTTAACTCATTTGCTGCCATTTAACAATACCTTCGTACTCTCATATGCCCCTGTCTCCATAGACTTCCATGTAATTCATAGTGCACGGATCATGCACACCCATGCCTAGATAATGCACCACGTGTGGCCACATTGCTCACAGCTTTCAAACAAAAAAATCTGAATGGAAATCCGTTCAGGCATTCATGAGATAGCAGCCATTATGTTTTCCTAAAATGTAAACAAAGATGGCTGCCATGTTTGAAAGATGGGGTTGCTATGGGGGTTAAACATGCAATTTCGCGATTGCTATCATGCCTACTAAACTTTTTGGGGTCAATTTTTTTTTTTTTTTTTTTAAGATTTTTTTTTTTTTTTTTAATTTTTTTGATTTTTTTTTAAATTCTCTGGTTCCTCGGGCATGGCAGGGCTGTACATCGGGATTTTTTCGGGCTCCTCGGCCATAGCAGCAAATGAGTTAAGCACCCTACAGACGGATTCAAATTCAAAAATGGCAAAAACAGCAGATCTACAAGCTCAAAACACTACTGCGCTTTGCACCATGTTTTGAGCTTGCAGATCTGAAATGTTTGATGCTTTTGTGTGACGTTGTAGTATGATCAAATAGGGGTGTGAATTTACAAGAAAAACTATCAAAAGTTAAAATATGGAGATGAGAGTATTCTTCCCGACGACGATATAAATAAACTTCATCATAGAAGCTCATGTTCTTGACCAGCTGTTGACAGTACATTATGGTATTTCACAAAACAGAAGCTTTAATCCTATAAATCTGTTTTTGGAATGTCGATTCTTGGCAAACAGAATATTTTATGTACTGTACAGTATGTGTGTTTTTTTACAGTCACTAGTGTAACAGCTGAGTATTGTTGTGGTCAGCATATTATTTCTTTCCCCCTTTTCTTCAAATCTAACATTACATTTTTAAATGTCTCTAGGCTCAATGAACAAGTAAAGTACCATGATGAGATTGGGCAACATATTCTCATAGACAAATAATTGTACATCATCCTATTTGCTAATAATATGCATTGTAAATTAATTGTTTGAGTTTTTGATTCCTCTTCAGTAAAATTCAATAACACTTCCTGAGAAATTTGTATTATTAATCATTTAGTTACTATGAATACATTCAGTTGATTGTGGGATTAGCAGAACTGTGTTGAGAAGCAGGAAGTGAACTCATTAAACCCATCTAACCACAATGCAATGAAAGTGCTAAATGTTTAACAAGCTGTAAAACTGAATCCTACCAAGTGACCTATTATTAAAGACAATGAACATTTCCTGGAATCTACAATTAATTAACATTACCTCCTCGCCACTCTCCTACATATGAATCTACATAGAACCTGCTCTCCTGCATAGGTTGGATGGTTCACCCATGGTCTTAACCCAGGGGTAAGCAACCTTAGACAGGATGCCAACATTGGCACAGGGGAGGGTGATTACTGATCACTGACACACTGGCATTAAGGCCATAGCTACGCGAAGCTGGATATTTTTTAAACCGGATAAATAAGTGGAGAGATTGAAAAATATCCGATTCACTGGATCCGTGTAGACAGGGAACCCGGATATCTCTGAAGACTTTACAGTGTGTGCGCTTGTTAGACCTAGATATCTTTGTCGTGTGGACCTAGATATTTTTCTATGTGGATATCTGAAAAACCGGGATATATGAAATATCCAGCACCATGTGGACCTAGATATTTTTCTATGTGGATATCTGAAAAACCGGGATATATGAAATATCCAGCTCCGTGTAGCCATGGCCTAAGTGAGAGAGAGAGGAGTTTTCAGTTAGTCAGTTAAATTAAGTCCACTCACATCTATATACAAATTACATTACAATTCTACATTCATTGAAACTCCTATAACTCTGACAGGGGAGGGAGATACAAGTGGGTTATTGCTCTGGGTCCAATGAGCATTACATCCTGATGTGAAAGAAAATATTTCTAAAGAAGAAAAAGCCTATGGACAGTCAAAATCAGTTGGAACTATTACATTTTTCATATGGTGTCATAATGAAACGTAATGTTGACGTGGCACACTGACTATCAATTGTGAATTGAAACCAAATGGACCCTTATGGGTCCTTTTGGTTTCATTTGTATACTGTCAGGTTTACATACGTACTTCTAAGGGTCAATTTGGACCTCCCAAAAGGAACCCAGTGTCCCTGGACACCACTTTGAGGACCACTGGTCTAAACAGTCTAGGTTACTCCTTTTTCTTTAAGTTTTTGTTACCTTGTAGGTGGTTGTACTATTATGTAACTTGAAAATTAGCAAAAGAGGACAAAATGTGCCACAGAGGATTCAGAAATAAAAGGCCTTTATTTATGAATGGGCTAGAACATTAAAATGCACCAACGCGTTTTCGGCAAACGCCTTCTTCAAGGTGTTACTGTGGAGTAACACCCTGAAGAAGGCGTTTGCCCATTCATAAATAAATGCCATTTATTTCTAAATCCACCTGAGTGCCTGGACCTGGATTTATGTCCTCTTTTGCTCATTGTGTTCCCTTTCATGAGTACCGGTGGTTTGAGGGATACCAGTAGTGCCCCTGCTATCTTCTTTCTGTGCAACTTGAAAATCAATCATAAAAAACCAACATGAAAATGAATCGTGATAAGATCGTGTATCGTGAATCGTGATACCGCTTGGAAAAATATCGTGATATTGCATTTTCCCATATCGCCCACCCCGAAGTACACCCCTGTGTATAAACATCCATGTAGGAGAGTGACACCTCTCAACGTTAAAGAGGACCATACGTCATTATATTGTGTGATTCACACATCATTCATTCACACTTTCATAATTCCGATTCACGGTAATCATTCTTATTAATATACTCGTGATTTTGTAGATTAAAAAGATTTTCTTCAAAAGGCATACAATGTCAATCATATCACCATCCCACGCTCAAAGAGCCAGTGTTTGTCTGGTTGCCATGGCCACGAGAAGCCGCCTTCGTATCTCCTTCCTGCTACACCGCGGTGGTTGCACAACTACATGTGTCTCCTGAAAAGTCATGTGCAAAAGCAACTCCTGCAGTCTCTATGAATCTAAAAAAGCATCAAAAATATTATATATATATATAGTCTAGAGAGGAGCTCTTCTCCTCGTGAGCAGACATAAATCTTCATCATCTTCCTTGCTGAGCTTCGATAATAACACAATAAGACGGTGGCGCTTCAGGCAGCTCAGGGGGTCTACGGTGGCCATCTTGGAATTGGAGGGACCCCGGTTCGATTCCACGGCTCCTCCTCCTGCCAGTTTCCTTGTGGGCGAAAACACCTTGCGTTGTCTGCGCACGTGGGTGAAATCATCCGGCAAGGGCTTCCGGCAGACATAGCAGCCACCATGCCTTGCATGCAGCAGCCCAACACACTGGTCCATTTGAGTGGCAGTCAGTCCCCACAACAATATTTACTATTCTTTAGCTCGCTCAGCGGTGTCTCATGTGGATCAAGTCCGCTGAAGACGGCACGCCACCGTCATGATCATTAAAGGGATATTTCACTTTCAAAAAAACTTTTGGTAATCTTATCGTCTAATCAGGCTTTTATGAACACCCTGAACAGATTTTAATTTGCTTGATTCAATATTTAGATATTTGATGTACGGCCCTCCAGGCCCAGGGCCTCTCCCCACACACATTGTAACTTCAAACTTCATTTTAACCATGATAGATTCATTAAAAACACCCCAAAAACACCCATTCTTTTTTCTGGTGACTCATATTACCCTCCTAATACGTGAGCAGGCCGTGTTTTTTCGATAAATCTTTTCATTTATTTTTAATAATTATTTTTTGTATTTCATTTTTTCCATTTTCCCAAATAATTATTAAAAATAAATGAAAAAAGTTATCGAAAAAACACAGCCTGCTCATGTATTAGGAAGTTTGTATGAGTAACCAGAAAAAAATAACAGGTGTTTTTAATGAATCTATAATGGTTTAAATAGAGTTTGAAGTTACAATGGGTGTGTATGTGGAGAAAAGCCCATAAGGTGTTTCCCTGTTGAAAGTGGAATATCCCTTTAACTCATTGAGTGCCAGCCTATCACCACTAGAGGGCGCCCAGTGACCAGAGAATAATAGAGATATGCTGGTAATGCATGCCCAAGCCCTGGAGCCATGACTTTTTTTACAAAGGAAAGGACACTTTCCTTTGTGCATGTACAGGAAGAGGATGAAGTTAGCTTGAAGTTAGCTATTGGCTACCAAGCATTTTAGAAGCCTTATTTTCGTCAACTTAGCCATGATTAAACCTTGCACACCTCATGCATGGGAAAAAAACAGAGAAGAATGAGCTCTAAAAAATCCAATGCAATCCTGGATTGCATTGGAGTGGATTTGTGCAGTTTGTTCACAGCTTTCAAACAAAGAAATCCGATTGGAAATCCGTTCAGGCATTCTTGAGATAATCGCCATTATGTTTTACATGTAATGTAAACAAAAATGGCTGCCCTGTATGTTAGATGGGGTTGTATGGGGGTGGAACATGCAAAATCGCGATTGAAATCATGTTCACCAGATTTGATGGGGTCCCAAAAAAAAAAAAAAAAATTCAAAAAAATTTTTTTCAAAAAAAAAAAAAAAAATTTTTTTTTTTTTTTTTTTTTTTTTTTTTAAAAGCCGAACTTGTTCGGGATCGGCACACTACGATACGCTAATAAAGCCGAACTAGTTCGGGATTGGCACTCAATGAGTTAACTATACTTTATTGAAAAAAAAAAAAAAAAAAAGTTTTCTGCGGCTGGCAGAAAAACAGTGGCACAAGCGGGATGCGAACCAGGGAGATGTGGATTGAGAGTCTAATGATTAGCGAGCCAAGCCACTGAGACCGGTACTGAAATGGGGGAGCCGGTGTGAGGCTCCCATATTTCTGGCAGAAGCCCTTGCAGGATGATTTCACCCAACACTGTCAACTGTGCGTGAATGTATGGGTGGACATAATAATTCACATGGTAAAGCGCTTTAGAGAAAGGCACTACACTATTATCGTCTCTGTCGGGTGGAAACCTCATATGTCCAAAACAGTTACTTTTCAGGATTCCAATTCAAAAATAGCAGATCTACACACTGAAAACGAGCTTGAGGATCTGCTACTTTTGATGCTTTTGTGTGACGCTGTAGTGTGATGAAGTAGGGCATTAACTTACAAAAACAACAGATACGTTCGAAACAATGGAGATACAAGGTTTCTGCCAGACAGCAACGATATAAAACGCAAAGATGTATCATTAAGACAGAATGTTGTGTAAATTGGACACACGTCCCACCGGGAGCTTCTATTCGTCCTCCTCCTCCTCCTCATCTTCCCGTATTTTGACGGTCACGCGGTGCCAGGCGTTGCTCAGCACTCCCCTCAGGTTCCAGATGGGGGCGACGGTGTCCGGCTGCATGTTGTAGCTGCTGTCCACCGCCTTGCACACGATCTCCAGCGAGTCGCGGGCCTCGGCGGGGAAGGGCGCCGTCACCTGCCACAGCTTCCAGGCCCAGGCCCGGCCGGGGGGCGGCGAGGGGGGCGGAGCCTGGCCCTTCTCGGCGCTGATCAGCTCGGCGACGCGCCACGTCCTGCCGCCGTCCACGGAGACGTCCACGCGCACCACCTCGCGGCCCCCACCCGACCAGGCGTAGCCCCGCACCGTCACCTGTGGTGGCAGAAATGGATAGATCAGGAGGTCTTCCAACGTTTTCAGGCCAAGGACCCCTGAGCTGAGAGGGAGAGATGAAGCAGGGAACCCCTCTACATTTATTGTATAAATGTGTGATGCAGATTTTTCATCGATTTCATAGATAGATTGATATTTAACTACTGTTGTATATTTTGCGCCGTTTATTTGATTTTTATTTACTTTTTTTTACTATATCTACTGCATAGTACTGTGTTCTATCCGTCTGTCATTCAATGTTATATGAGATACTTCAATGGTTTCCTATGGAAATAAGCTTAGTCTTTTCTAGGATCTCCTTTTAGTTGACCTTGTACCAGTGAACTGTACCGTCATGAAACTGTACTTTATTCTATGCAAACTTCTAATAAAGTCTTCAATCAATCAATCAAGACTTGTCTATATGTTGGATTCGTGTTTTTAGTTAACTTGACACTCTGTACTTGGTCTGCTCTTTTTTACCTCTAGACCAAACCTATTTGCAGAAAATAGTAGATCTACAAGCTGATCTACAAGCGGTGATAGCCCTTCAATGACCCGCAATGTTGTAGTTTTCTGAACTTTAAAAGACTACACTGCGGTGATGGCTTATCACCCCAGACTGTACTATGATAGGGCCTTGAGTCTGTTTGTTACACACCTCCTCTGCGCTGCGGTCCAGCACGGCGCCCTCTAGAGGCTGGGTGATGGCGGACTGCACGGGCAGCTCCTGGATGGCCGGAGCAGACTTGAAGTCCACTGTGTCCCAGTCCACCCCAGGGGAGAAGCCTTTATAGTCGTTCTGCTGCCAGTGGCTCAGGCTCTCCTCTGCGCTCACTATCACCTGTTGGCCCCCCAGTGGTGGAAAAAGGTTAAAGTATTAAACCCATTTAAGACGGGTACACTATATTGTGTATCATTATTTTATGCTTTAACTAATGAAAAATAGCAGATATACAAGCTCACAGCGCGGCACTCGGTGCCGCGCTGTGAGCTTGTATCTGCTATTTTTGGAAAATCGTGAAAATTATGAATTTTGACCCCGATTCTATAAGTGTCTTTTGAATCCTTCTAAGGTTTTTTTTGAAAAACCTATGTTTCTATGTCAGCAATCTGGCCAGCCATCGTCAAAGAAAAGGTCCTTTTCACTTAACTGGAGCTCAGTTAATCTGTTCTTGAGAGACTACTATGTCAGTGGTTCTCAAACCTTTTCATGTGAAGGACCCCCAAAATGATATTTGTTTAGCCACGGAGCCGCATCTCAAAATATCTAGTTCCAGGGACCACCCGGACGGACGGACGGACTGCCGGTGGAGGTTTTGATAGTAAATGCGACCTGACGGTCGCAATTATGCAGAATGTCACATAATGAGTATCACGTTAAAGTAATGAAAATTGTATTCCAGTGAAGTAAAACAAAATGACAATTGTAATTAACCCATTTAGGCCTAGAATTATGTAGTGCTTTAACCATTAAAAAATTGCAGATATACAAGCTCACAGCGCATCACCGAGTGCCGCGCTTGCGAGCTTGTAGATCTGCTATTTTTGAACATTTTAGATATTTTTTCTTTGAATATACCTTTTTAAAAGCAAACATTTAACTCAAATATTTGCTTCCGGGTGGTCCCTGGAACAACAACATATTTTGGGATGGGGGTCCGTGCCCAAAAATACATGTAATTTTGGGGGTAGTATGAGAACCACTGATTTAGAAGAAGGATTTAGAAGACATTTAGACTTCAAAAATAGCAGATCTACAAGCTCGCAGCGAGGCACACGGTGCCCCGCTACGAGCTTGTATATCTGCTATTTTTCAATAGTTAAAGCATGAAACAATGGTTAAAGTGGCTCAAATCTAAAGCGACACAGATCTTAGGTCTAAATGGGTCAAGTAGAGTACTAAATGCACCACTGACCTTGCCCAGCCACTTGACGTTGCGGGCGCCCACGGTGCCGGGGACCACCGCCCTCACGGGGTACCCGTGGTCGGGGGGGATGTCCTGGCCGTTCATCTGGTACGCCAGCAGCACGTCGCCCTCCTCGCTCACCGCCTTGGAGAGAGGGATGGAGGCTCCGTAGGTGGTGCCCGTCACGTCTCGGTCCAGCCCTTCGAACTGCACGTGGCGCGCCCACCGCGCCACCTCCGGCCCGTAGCCCGCGGCCGCCAGCACGTCGCTCAGCCTGGCACCGCTCCAAGTGGCGTTGCTGATGGCGGCGATGCCCCAGTTCAGCCCTTTCACCTGTTTGACCCGGTTCATCTCTGAGCGCCGGTTACCTGGAATACAAACATCATTAGATCAACAACATCATAACGATATAGTAACTGAATCTAAAACATCGATTTTAATTTGCATTGAACTACTATAGCGATATGCAAAAGCAAAATATTGTACAGTTTTGTATCGTATCGTTTTACAATGCAGCTAATCGTTATCGAAGCGTTTTGCAACGCAAATAATCGATTGTATGGAAACTAAGTATTTTGCCTTGTATTTAGACATTCAGAAAAGTGGATTTATCTAGGATTCTGCTCCAGATCATCCAAATCGTCCAGAAACTCTTTTTTTTCCCCAACGGACCATAACTAAAGAACAGATCGTCCGGGTCGCATTTTTTTTAAATTTCTATTAGTATTGTTTTTTAAACCAAATATCCCCTGGGTCAAAATGACCCGCGAACAGCATAAAATCACACCCGTGTGAAGTGGAGCTGTGTGTGTGTGTGTGTGTGTGTGTGTGTGTGTGTGTAGATCATGTGTACCGATTTTTGTGACATTTGAAGAAAATATGTAGGAAAAGGAGCAAAACGTGTGTTTTGGAGAAAATTCAAGATGGCGGAAAATCTATCCTGGCGCAAATGGGCGTGGCCTATATGGGGAGATGCGTCTTGACCCAAGGAATCCAGGGAAAAAATAATTTTAATTTTCCGATCTACGGTTCAAGAGTTACGGGGCAAAACGTAAAGTGGGCCGTTATAGCGCCACCATGAGGCCGAGTGATGTAATTATTTTTCGATTCATTCTTAAAATCATTATGAATCTCCTCTCCGAGGTTTGAAACTGTAGCTCCTATGGTTTACGAGAGAAAAATACTTGAAAGTGATTTCTTGCATTGTCCCATTATAAGTCAATGGGGACAATTAAGCGTCGTTTTTTGCCGATTACGTCGGCATGGTAAGGCGGATCGGAACGAAAGGTAATAGAACACCATTCCCGGCCGAGCCGCACATTTTGATGTATATATTGCGCGAGTGGCGTAAATGGTGCGGCACTAGTTACGCGCCGAAGTCAGGCTACATACACACACACAGACACACACACACAGACCCACACAGCCACGTATAGGGAGCTGCACACAGCTCCAAAAATAATTACATGTTAATCACAGAAGAATCTTTAAGGCCAGTGAGTGATTGTAACTTCCAACCTAGCCTGGCTCCAGCCAATAGACCCGCCCACTCTGAGTGAACTGCTTCTCTTGGTCTGGTTTTGTCATATGACGCGTCTCTTTCTACCGAAACCGACCGAAACCGACCAATCAAATCAATGCAATACGGAGGAGGGGTGCGTCTAACTTTTGAAAATCAACAGAAACAGTGGAGGGAGGGGTGGCTCACCAGAGTTCTTAATTGCCTCCTTTGAACTTCAAAAGAGCTACAACTACAAGTGTCGATAGCTCGTTAGTGATTCTCTCTAATCAATGAAACATCAAAGACAATGACCTGTTTGGTGCATGTCATTGAGGGGAGGGGGAGGAGGGAATGTTTTGTGTGCAAAAGTCAAACACAACCCCTCCCACCAGATCTCTTGTGATTGGGAATTTCAAATTTTAAATCCCCTCCCCTTTTCAATCAAATAGAATGGGGACAACTTCAGACTCAAGCAGAGTCTGAAATCAGGCTACTTCCAACCTGCACATTGCAGCGTGGCGGTGATGGTGTGCTTGGGGAAGCGCGTCTTCAGGTCGTCCAGGGACAGGGTCAGCGTCCCTCCGGGCAGACCCTCCACCCGCAGCCGGTAGGAGGCGGGGTCCACGGCGGGCACGGGCAGGTGGTTGCGCTTGAAGAACAGCGGCGAGGGGGTGATGTAGTTGTCTGAGAGCAGCTCGGGAGGGGGCTCCGCGTTGAAGGGCTTCAGGCTGTTGATGCGAAGGACCGGGTGGCGCTCGGGGTCGCCCGAGTAAGGGTCAGAGGTCGACGCCTGCTGCTTCTGCTGGCGTTTCTGGTCCTCTGCACTCAGCTCGCCAACCTGGGGTCAAAACCACACAATGTGTCATAGAATGATGCTATTAGGTACCTTGTATTAAACCAAAGAATGATGCTATTAGGTACCTTGTATTAAACCAAAGAATGATGCTATTAGGTACCTTGTATTAAACCAAAGAATGATGCTATTAGGTACCTTGTATTAAACCAAAGAATGATGATATTAGGTACCTTGTATTAAACCAAAGAATGATGCTATTAGGTTAGGTACCTTGTATTAAACCAAAGAATGATGCTATTAGGTACCTTGTATTAAACCAAAGTATGATGCTATTAGGTAAACAAATAACTTAGAGGAGTAGTCTTTTGTGACAAGGAACCCCTATTCATATGCATTTGACTGAATTTTAGCTTTTAACCTTTTTAAAGACCTACAATCTCAAAAATATTTAGTGCCAGGGACCTCCAGAAGCAAATATTTTCTTGTTTTCTGTAACTTTCGCTCTCACTCCCTCTACGGCTTTGAAAGACAGAGAGCGAGAAAGAAACAGAGAGAAAGTGAGTGAAAATGATAACAATTTGCACAAGGAATTAATCATCAGACTATGAAGATTACAGAGAGAGTTTCAATGACAGACTTCCCTTCAGAATTGCGTGCGCTATAAGACCAGGAATAGTGCATCCTGCGCAGTGCACACACTTTACAAAGGCTCTGACATCACTGTGATGTCAGGAGAACCACACTAACAGATTCCCTTTTTATGCCCACATATGGAGATCCCTGATGTCATCAATATTAAGCCCATATCTAAAAGGACTTCATATGGGAATGACCATATATGGAGGCCACATCGGCCAAATACCAGTACCACACTAACAGAATCCATATATGGCCAAGACAGATGGCCAAGACAGCCCATATATGTGTAGCTGGTTCGACAGACAGTGCTTTCCATATATGGGCATAAAAGGGATTGTATGTATGATGATGTCAGATGTCATAGACGTCATAGGATTTTCACATAACGAATAACTGAGTAAGCATGTTTGGGGTCTCACAGCATATCTCCATATAGAGTACATGGATCTCCATATATGGTACCAGGGGTCTCCATATATGGGTAACTGGTCCGATATACATCACTGGCCAGATGGCCAAGACATGGCGCGACCTTGTTGCCCTTAGGCGTCTTACTGGTCATACTGTAGAGACTGACTAGTTATTGTTTTATTATCCTTTCATGACCAATGAACACCTCACCTTGTACTCCTGGGTTCCCCAATATGCGGCCCACGGGCCATTTGCAGCCCGCGGGGGGCTACTGTCTGGCCCCCACCAACACCAGTAATAATGGTGGTATAAGAGCAGCAACAACACTAGTATATCGTCGTTGTCGGGTGGAAATCTCGTATCTCCAAATGTGTACGTTCTTTCGCAAATCATACAAGTCCGTCGCACAAAAGTAGTGAAAACAGCAGATCTACAAGCACACAACGCCTCACACTTGTGTGCTTGTAGATAGGCTGTTTTCACTAGTTTAAATCATTTTTAAAATGATAAATTCAAAACGAACGGTTTTGGACATACAAGATTTTCACCCGACAACGATGAAAACTGTCGCTGGAGTAGTGGGAACGCCGCCGTCGCCCCCTGCAATGTTGTGGCCCTCGGCTTGGTAGCCTAGACATAATTCGGCCCTTGGGGAAAACTAATTGGGGAACCCTGTTGTACTCACTGAGCTGCTCCTGGTTGCACCAGAAGGGAACGACCGCCTCACCTTGTACTCATTGAGCATCTCCAGAACGTGCTCAGAGTTGTGCACGGCGTACAGCGACCAGAAGGGTTCGATGGCGCCGCCGGCCGCCAGCAGGATCTTGTCCCCTCCCGGGTGCATGGCCACGAACTCTGTGATGTCGTAGACGCTGCCCCGGTAGGTGACCCACACCCCGTCCTGCAGCGAGCGGTGCTTGGTCACCTCGTCCTGGGTGAAGATGGGGAAGGACCCCCCGGGGGACCCTCCTGAGGCCTTACTGCTGCTGGTGGTGGTGGCCGCCCGCTCTGTCTGCAAAACCACACAGTAAGAAAAACACCATACGACCATTAACCCATTTAGAACGGGTACACATATTGTGTATCATTATTTTATACTTAACTATTGAAAAATAGCAGATATACAAGCTCACAGCGCGGCACCGCGCTGCGAGCTTGTAGATCTGCTATTTTTGAAAAATCGTGAAAATTAGAATTTTGACCCGATTCTATAAGTGTCTTTTGAATCCTTCTAAGATTTTTTGAAAAACCTATGTTTCTATGTCAGCAATCTGGCCAGCCATCGTCAAAGAAAAGGTCCTTTTCACTTAACTGGAGCTCAGTTAGTCTGTTCTTGAGAGACCACTATGTCAGTGGTTCTCAAACCTTTTCATGTGAAGGACCCCCAAAATGATATGAATTTTGCCAAGGACCCGCATCTCAAAATATTTAGTTCCAGGGACCACCCAGAAGCAAAATTTTAGTTACAAACGTTCGCTTTGAAAATACATATTACTACTAATATTACATAAATACTATTCAAAGATTTGCACACATTTTCACAACTTTTTCAAAAATAGCAGATCTACAAGCTCACAGCGTGGCACCGAGTGCCGAGCTTGTATATCTACTATTTTTCACTGGTTAAAGCATTCAATAATTCTAGGCCTATCCTCTAGGGCTAGGCCTATCCTCCCTTTTATTACCGGGGGATTTGAGACAAACTTCTACAGCTCCTCCATAACAAACCCCTGGGTGTCCAGGGGCAGATATTGTGCAGTACTACTTGTCAGCCAGTAGGTGTCACTACCAGACAGCAGAATCTAATCTAAAATGGAAGAATAGGGAGACCTCTGACCACTGGCACTGCATGAAGTATTGTTACATTTTATCAACATACACATGATTAAAGTAATAACATTGTATTTATTATTAAAATGAGTGTACAAATGTTTCTGAATTAACGTTACATTTGTAACGCTCTCAGTTAGATTCTTCTGTGGATCGTTAGCAAAGTTAACAGGCAGGTGGATGTACGGGTTGAAAAGCTCATTTAAACTGTCAATCCATGGGAGTCCTACACCCGCCATGTTGAGGACCAACACAGGTGTTCTGATTGGCATAGAACAGTTAGTAGTTTTAGTTTAGTTCTGTGCCAATCAGACAAATCAGAAATCAAACACCTGTGTTGGTCCTCCTCAACATGGCGGATGTAGGACTACAATTGCAACCCATGAATTAACACAACACCAGATACTGATACAGTATCTGTCTAAACGCCTTAACGTCTATCAACACAACACCTGAACGTGGCCAGAAAGTTCTGTCTTCTGGTCTGTGGAATATAAAATATGAGCACTGTTGAACTATAACGTGCCTTCTTAACTGTTGCTAGTTGCTACACTAAATGTGAACCCATAAACATATAAATACATTTATTTAGACAAAATAATAATAATTGAGGTATGACATTTTTTATCTCACAGCCCCAGGAAGAAAAACAACAAGTGTTAAATTGACATTTTAGCCATCATTTTATAATAAGGCATGCAAACAGCCCAGAGGTGAAAAAGGTGAGGGTTTACAAAGATAATGGAAGGAGAAAAACGCCCGCACACTGTTCATATGCTCCAAAAACTTACTTTTATTATAGGCAACTGGCTGCAACGTTTCGACTTTACGTCTTCATCAGGCAAAAGTCAACTTTTGCCTGATGAAGACGTAAAGTCGAAACGTTGCAGCCAGTTGCCTATAATAAAAGTAAGTTTTTGGAGCATATGAACAGTGTGCGGGCGTTTTTCTCCTTCCATTATCTGATACCTTGATGTCCAGCACCTGGCCTGAATATAGGCTTGAGATGTGCACACAATCTTGTCTATGAGGGTTTACAAAGACCCTTCTTTGTAAATACCTTTTATTTTTGGCATTGTTGAAAACAGTTTTTGAGCGGTGGTCACAACGCTCCTATACGTGGCCGTGTGTGTGGGTCTGTCTGTCTGTCTGTCTGTCTCCGTGTCTGTCTGTCTGTCTGTCTGTAGCCTGCAGTAACCTTTTCTGACCACACATGTTAAGGGAGGGGCGCTGTTGCACACACACACACACACACACACACACACACACACACACACACACACACACACACACACACACACACACACACACACACACACACACACACACACACACACACACACACACACACGCTCAGTTCACACGAGTGTGATTTTTTCTGATGATATCTACAGCATAGTACTGTGTTCTGTCATTCAATGTTATATGAGTTAAAGACAAGGATCTCCTTGGAAATAAGCTGCAGGCTTACCCGAGTTTCCTTTTAGTTGACCTTGTACCAGTGAACTGTACCGTCATGAAACTGTACCTTTCCTTATGCAAACATCTAATGAATACTTCAATCAATCAATCAATCAATCAATCAAGTCTCTGTAATAACCTTGCTGTAGGGCATTCACAAATAGTGATTTTTAGTATTCAAATTATTCTACCTCAAAGTATTCGAATATTCGACAGGACTGGCCATAGTGGCCAAACTTCAAATATTAAGTAAGCAAGAGGCGAACATTGTGAAAATAGCCGATCTAAATGCTCACAACGAGCATGTAGATCTGCTATTTTCACAATATTTATCTGCGGAACCGAGTCACATTAAATGTAATACCTACAATTCTAAAGTGCTTGTCACGGTGGGGGCCCCCAGTTCAAATATGTTTATTTTGGGGGTCACGGCCTAAAAAGGTCTGAGAACCCCTCATCCACCAGGGGCATTGACAACTCATTCTTTATAAAGCCAAGCTTTATAAACTATTTGTTTTTTTAAAGAGAAAACAATAAAAATAAGCGAATATTCGACTTCGGTGAACATCATCGAAATAGTGACTTTGAAATTAGAATATTCGAATATTTGGTGAATGCCCTACCTTGCTGTAGTGAAGGCCATAAGCCAACACGGCTCCCGTCCCCGCCAGCAGTCCTGCCAGGGCATGCCTCCAGTGGGTGTGGTGGTTCCACTGGTACTGTTCACCTCCTGAGCGCTGGGTCTTCTCACTACTGCTGCTGCTGCTGCTGCGTGAGTGGAGGTCTGCAGCACACCAAGGACTGGGGGACAGCCGTAGAGGATGTCTGTGGACATAACACCATGGGACATTTAACCCATTTAGGCCTAGAATTATTGAATGCTTTAACTATTGAAAAATAACAGATTGCTGACATAGAAACATGTTTTTTTTTTTTTTTTTTTTAAACCTTAGAAGGATTCAAAAGACACTTATAGAATCTGGTCAAAATTCTAATTTCACAATAAAAAAAAAATAGCAGATCTACAAGCTCGCAGCGCGGCACCGAGTGCCGCGCTGTGAGCTTGTATATCTGCTATTTTTCAAAGGTTAAAGCATGAAATAATGATACACAATAATGTGTACCCATTCTTTAAAGTCAGTGGTGGTTTGGTTTTCAACCTTTTTCACATTAAGGTCCATTATGTATTCTGCAATTTGAGCCACGGACCACCATTTGATGAGATTTAGCGTCGCAGACCCAAAACGTACAATATTTGTTATCATTGGATGAGATTTTGTCCACAATTCCATGCTGTATTGATGTTGGTACCGTAGGAGAGATAACAGTTGATCAAAATAACAATTCTTCTACATTCTCTAATTGTATAGACTTCTTGTAAATTAAGTAATGCAAGTGTTTAGTTAACAATAATTTAACTCTTGAGAGCATAAAATGAAACCAAATGGACCCGTAAGGGTTTCATTTTACACTCTCAAGAGCTGAAGATCTATAAGGGTTCATTTGGTTACCAACTCTCCATCATTTAGCTGGGGACCACCTGGAACCCCCCTCCTCAAGGACCACTGGTGGTCCCCGGACCACTGATTTAAGTCATTGGTTCTCAAAGTGGGACCCCCAGAAGGTCCAGGGGGTCCCCAGAAAAAGTGGTTAAACAGCATGTTTACCCCTCTATCCGTTTATAATGTTGGCTATTAAAAAAGTAGCAGATCTACAAGCTCAAGGCACGACAATATGTTTGGAAAATGTTTCATAATTTACCCCAAAACACAAAACTTATAATCTGGTTCTCTTTTGTGCCTGATCCCTGCGGCACCTGTCTTGCACAATACATTTTCAGGCCAAATACATATCAATTTATGGGTACTAGACAAAATAATAATAAAAATAATTGAGAACCACTGCTCTAGCCTACACTGCAGTGTACCTGTCAAATAATGTTTCTCCACTCATGTATTCCTTTAATTTAATGCACATTACAAGTTCTAATTGCAGTATACATGGTAATATATGGATGCCACATTGTATCTACATGGGCTCATATTGTATCACAGAGAGGATAAATGGATGTGGACAAGTTGGAGTTTGGCATCACTTCCTGAGAGTGAAATAAAAACCCTTTTTGTTAATATTTTCCAGAATGACACTAATAAGGCCTAACCACGTTTGTTGGGCTTCTTCCTCACGGAAGACACAGGCTGGGGAGCTAACCCAACCTGCTCCCGGTAATATACAACAAGACTAGATTTTGTCTTTGGTTTTGGATATGGCATGCGTTGTCTTTTCATTGTTTTAAATCACTCGTAGAGTGAGTTTGTAGATCGGCTATTTTGGGTCAACATCCATATCGACCAGACCTTGTAGAAGGTCATCCGACTGCGTTGATCTGATGGACACCTGACCGCTCACCAGTGTTGACAGATTTTCAGAGAAAAACAAGCAGCCAAGTTCATGAAAACTAACCCAAAAGAAGTGACTGGGTCACACTGCATTTGATTCAAATAACTAGCAACTACCCATCAGAAACAAGCTTGGAGAAAGAAAAAAAAAAAAAAAGAAAAAAACATCCACCAACCAAGCGCAAAAACAAGCACAAAGTGGCTTATAATAGGCAGATGTGGCAACACTGGTTCCTCTGCTTTATGCAACAGTCAGTCTAATAATGTGTAACACTGAGGAGGTTCTTGAACGCTACCCTAAGCTGGAAGACCCTTCCTCTTGTTGTGTGGTGGGAACTTGTCCTAGTCAGTATAATCATTGTGACAGAGAAAAGTACTTCCACCAAACAACACTAAAGCAATAAACAGGAAGATATGCTCAGTAATTCAGAAGCTTCTTTGATAAGGCAGGAGGTTCCTCTTGTTGAGGTCAATGATTAACTTCAACTCCACCATGATGTAGTAATAGCCAACCTGAGAGTGACTGGCTGGAGTTTACACTCCTATTCTATCCAGTCAATCCAGAGGCTGTCCCTGATCGCCTCACCGGCCCATTAAACTCTGACCCTTGTCCAGGTCATTCAAAGAGTGCTTTAAAACATGCATGTTACTGTCTGTCTACGCAGATATTCAATTATACACATATACATATACCACGGTGCAAAAGATTTCAAATGAAGAAAAAGGCTGCACACTCGTAACCATCATTTAATGAAAAAATCACACCCGTGTGAACTGAGCGGTGGTCGTGGAGGCTGTGCAACAGCACTACTGGGTGGGTGCAGCGGGGTTAGTGTGCTTTACAATGCTGTAGTTTCTTCACACACTCTAATTTATTTGACCCTAAAACATTCAGTTTGTTAATAATAATAATAATACTTGACCACACATGCTGACCCACCCTTCCCCCCTGTGTGTGTGTGTGTGTGTGTGTGTGTGTGTGTGTGTGTGTGTGTGTGTGTGTGTGTGTGTGTGTGTGTGTGTGAGAACAACAGCGCCCCTCCCTTAACATGTGTGGTCAGAAAAGGTACTGCAGGCTTGAGGCTACATACACGGACGGCCGGACGGATGGATACCCACACACACGGCCACGTATAGGAGACGGTGTGACCACCGCTCAAAAACATTTATTGCTAGTACCTGAGACAAGGAATCATCTACAGTAAAAGCTGCTTGTGTCTGTTTTGTCAGTGGAAACATCAACTGATGTAACAGATTCTCAAACAGCAAAAGTGTTGACGGATTTAATAAAGGCATTTCAACTACAACGTTGGTAGAGTTTCTTAGTGTTTACTTACCTTTGAGTTTTATTCAGAGGTCCAAGTCTTGTCAGCCGTTGACAGTGTCTGAGAGGCAGCATTGCATTGGTGTTCTGTGGAGGAGAGTCACAACGTTAGAAATGAAATGAATAGAACATTGAACCAGGAAAGGCGTTTCTGTGATGATTACACCATAAACTGTACAAGCAGATTACTGTGTCCTCAGCCTGTGTTCAGTCAGTGTTACACCCTGAGTGATTGTGAAAAAAAACACCATGAATCTCATGGGTTTTATGATAGAACAGAGTTATGTCTGGTTATGAAATAATGGTAGCCAATCTTACATTATAGTCCTTAACCACTCAGTTAAGACCCGGAACACTATTATTACGCATTATTACTTTAACCATTATTTTAGGCTTTAACTATTAAAAAATAGCAGATACACAAGTGCTTGTAAGATCTGCTATTTTTGAAAATGTTATAAATGTCTTCTAAATCCTTCTTCTAAATCAGTGGTTCTCAAACTCTTTCCATGTCAAGGACCCCCACAATCACATGTATTTGGCCGTGGACCCCCATCTCAAAATATGTTGTTGTCCCAGGGACCCTCCCAGAAGCAAATATTTGAGTTACAAATGTTTCGCTTTTAAAAAGATATATTCAAAGATTTGCAAAACATTTCACAAATTTCTCTAAAATAGCAGATCTACAAGCTCGCAGTGCGTGCTGTGAGGTTGTATATCTGCTATTTTTTCATAGTTAAAGCATGCAATAATGGTATATATATATAATATATATATGGTAATATACGGAAAATGTGTTGTGCCAGGGACTGGAAAAGAAGAAGAAAATGCTGCTGTTTTAGAGTGTCTGCAACTACGGACATTTCAATCAATAACTTACTAACAACTTATTTTAGGAAGCATGTTGTTGTTGTTCTCCATCTCCATCAGAACAGATGCTCCTCTGGCTGAAAAACAACCAATTGGATGACCAAACTCCCTCCACTCCTCCTCATTTAACTAAGCAGGGGTTATACCACCACCACAGCCAACCAGGGTTAAGGGGTGTGTCCTCATTTGACAGGCCAACCAGGGTTAAGGGGCGTGCCCTCATTTGACAGGCCAACCAGGGTTAAGGGGCGTGCCCTCATTTGACAGGCCAACCAGGGTTAAGGGGTGTGGCCTCATTTGACAGGCCAACCAGGGTTAAGGGGCGTGAACAAACACAGAGGTGGAGGAGGGGTAAATAGAAGGCTACCAAGGCGCCCTACACACAGTTGGGACAGCTATCGTGTCGTGTAGTCTGAGATTGAGGGGGGGGGTTGGGGCAGATCCAATGGACTCACACATATGCGTGAAACATCTTCTCCGTATCGTCTGAGAATGGCCACTGGGAACGCCGTACTGATGCATTGTCAATGGAAGGTTGTTTGGTGTTTTGTCGTTGCCGTGTCTCTAGCTCAACCACAGCCTGTCTTTTGGCCAAGAGACACAGCAACGACAAAACACCAAACAACCTTCCATTGACAATGCATTAGTACGGCGCCCCCAGTGGCCATTCTCAGACGATATGGAGAAGATGTTTCACGCAAATGTCTGTACGGCGCCTTACAAGTTGCTGCTACTCGAAACTGGTAAAAGAAAACAAAGCCTATCCTTACTTCCCCGACATTTCTATAATACAATTTATTTTTCATTGTGTTTTACGACTGTGTTTTTTTTAAACAAGCCCAAAAGCTTTTTCTTTTTTTTTAGGTGTTGATCCTTTTAGTTGACCTTGTACCAGTGAACTGTATTATCAGTAAACTGTACCGTTTCAGTGACGTCAATACGTGCGCGTCACGCGTCTCTGACGCATTCACGTTGCCTAAAGACGCATTCACGTCAGTGTCCTTGGGTCCCATGGACGCATCCACGTTAAAATAATTTACCACGTCGCGAAAAAAATATATTTTAAAAAGTCCAGACGCCACCATTGTTCATGGGTGAAGGCATGCTACTTAATGCTATGTTAACACAAATGAAATCCGCGTAGAAGGTCTTAAAACAGACGATAGAACTAACGACAGTGCGTTCTATCGTCCACCGATGCCATTTTGGGCGACCGTAGATGGTCACAGAATTCAATGGGTGCCTGAGTTTTAGCGTAGCACCGGGCCGCTCTCTGACCATAGTGGCACAGGATGTTTGGTGATACACCGAAAAGAGTTCCCCCACAGAACGTGTGCAAGGCACAGCGCTGAAATATGACGTCTCTACACTGCAGCGACACAACAAGCAAGCAACACTTTATGCAGCTGCACCCATCAGAACTTGCATCAAAGCCCTGATAATATTTATAATAAATAATTGCTCTTCCTTGCGTTAGCATGGAGTCTGTTCTTTAGAGACTAGAAGCGGAGTTTTACAGAGTCCATGGAACGTAGTGGGGGCGCTCAGGCTAGCGCACCCCCAGGCTAGTGTAGCTAAGGCTAGTGTTAGTGTATTAAATGTGGAGCAGTGTCTGCCTCGCTCTCTCCCCGACCACGTCCACGGTGGTGTCGCATTAACGTGTATTTTGCGATCATCGCACACGACGGCGACGCTGCCATTAACAAGCGAGCTTTTCGTGTCAAGCATGCATGCAGAGGCAGGAGGTAAACAAAAGCATCCAGTCCATAGAGTTGATACAGTCAGGCAAGTCAACGCGCATTCGCGCACTGCTATGACGCTCGCATCAGCCCGTTCCAGCAGTGTTTCTCAATCAGTAGTCCGCGGACCTGACTAGCGCCGCATGCATGTTAATGCACAACACAGGCATGCACTCGTCTCCGACACACACACACACACACACACACACACACACACACACACACACACACACACACACACACACACACACACACACACATACAAACACACACACACACACGGTCCTCTCACATATGGAAAACATTAACGCTTATAACGTTTTGAACGATTAAAACCTTTTTTGGGGGAAAAACTTTTGAAAAATAAAGAAAATATATGTTTTTATTTTTCGATAAAATAATCTTACAATTCCAAATTGTAAGATTTGGAATTGTGGTTAATTTCCTTCATACACATTTCTACGTAACATGAACATAACCATATAATAACCAATTCAAGTTAAATGCTGCACTTTGTCAAAAATGACATGACGCGTTGAATTTTTGTGGGACCCATAAAATATCCCTGGGACTCATCCGAAAGACCCCTCTTGGGTCCCAGGACTCATTACATTAAAAACCTATTAACATCACTGCCGTTTCCTATTCACACTTCTAATAAAGTCTTCAATCAATCAATCTGCAACACAATTGTATAACATATGTAGTGGACGGACCCCCCTGCTTCATCTCTCTCTCTCTCTCTCTCAGATACTAAACATGAAGTCGCTGGAATAAACTAGATTTTCTAATCCACAAGAAGACATGGTCATGAACAGAAGCCTTCCTTTATCAATAAGACAAAGCTATCAGCCACCATCAACTCATTTACGTACACATCAACCTGGTGCAGTGATTTATTGTGGAGGTTATCAATTAATCACTATAGCTTAGCCCCGATAACAACACAAAGTATTGTTATAAAAAGATATAAATAAAATCTGGTCACAATGAAGAATTTCCCCCATGAGAGAGAGAGATTTAATTCATACAAGCCTTATCACTAAAACACAACAAAACAAAACAGCTGCATTGATAATGAATTGAGGGTAATGGACACATGCACAGAGAAGTGTGCAGCTACTGTAAGCAATCTCTGAAAACTAAAACGTTTTAAAATCTGTTATTTTTGGTGAGTGATACCATTGAGCAAACAAAGTATTAATTGGTCAAAATGTTATGAAAGTTATTCAAATTCCAAATCAAATATAACATGGACATGTCCTCAGACTCCTCACTGCCACAGGAGCATATCTATGTTACCCGTTTACCTAACCCTAAGGTAAGTGGGGAACATGGGAGGACCTGGGAGGGGGTCATCGCCATATTGGCTTTGTGGTGGTGGACATCTTTGGCAAAATACCAGAACTCCAAAATGAGTGGACAATAATATTACCAGAAACACAAAGATATACTGTAGCCCTGAATGGCCATACATGTCTGTAACTCTGAGAGTCTTCAAATGAAACCAAATGGACCCTTACAGATCCATTTGGTTTAAAATGTCTTTCTATGAATTATACTGAATACTGTTTTAGGGACTAACTATGTTGGTAAATATTCCATAGCGTCTACCTCCCAATAAAAACCCTTACAAGGGTTTTGAGGACGACTGACCAGTCACTTCTTCTGGTCCCACCAACATGACTGAAGACCAGGGGGGAGACCGACAGATCATTTCACGCTGTAGCGCCCAAACTGTGGAACCATCCGACCTCCACTCCATGTTAAAGTGTCTCAAACCTTTGCCTGTGTTTAAATCACGTCTGAAAACTCATTTGAACTCCTTGGCTTTACATGGTTCAGAATGAGTTGCTGTTTCCGTTAGGTAATGTGTCTGTGTGTTAGACCCCCCTTACACCCTCTGTTTTACTATTAGTATTTTATATTTGTTTACTGAGTGTACTGTACAGTAGTAGTAGTAGATGAATAGGTTCATCGCTGTTGTTTTAAGTGTGCTGTGCTAAATAATAATAAATGAAGTGGATCATATTGGATTCCTTTCCTAAAACAGTTTCAAATACTTGTGTCCAAAAATAGTGTTACATGGTCATCAATCCTAACAAAGATTAGTTACACATTACATTTAGTTTTTCCTTTACTACCACTGTTTTCCTAACTATAACACTGTAACACTACACTACAGCTGTGGTTCTCAACCTTAATATCAGTCTGCAACCCCCAAAATAATCATATTTTAACTGTGAACCCCCACACCCTGACGAGCACTAAGAGTTAAGGCATTAGATTTTGTATATCAGGGTTCTATTGTGAAAATAGAAGTCTACACATTGTAAGCATGTAGATCGGCTATTTTCACAATTTTCTGCTCTAATATTTGACAATTTGGCCAATGTTTGTCATTTCAGAGGTATTAATTTCATTTCAGAGGCTTCCTTAAATTGTCACTTTAGAAATGTCCTATACAATGTTGAGTGAGAAAACAATGTTGTTGCACAATAAGGTAATCATCTGGGAACCCCCCAAAATGTTGAGAACCACTGCTCTACACTACAGTATCATCTTATATCTGCAGCGATGAATTTCACCATAATACACCCAGTCAATACTGAATCATGATGGGTGGCACTGTGTGCTTTCCATGATTGCCCAATTTTATGACCACCTTATTTCATTATAGATCATAATTTACCTTACCTTCCAGTAAGTATTTTTGAGACAATATAGAATCAAACTCTGTACACTCGTTGCAAAAGCATTATAAATATAGGCTATTGTTTTACTATAAATACTACATTTTGTAAAATTAGCTCCTTATAATTTAATTCACTGTAAAGGTAACTTTAATACAATGATACTTTCATTTTACACAATCAGCCAACATTCTCCTTCTTCAGCACATAATCATTTAGATTATGTGCTCAAGATAGCAATGATAACAATGCCATCTCCAAACAGTGGACAGTCTAGACACTGAAAATGGGGTTGGTATGACTGTGAGACATTGTTTAGCTTCGTTTATTGGTAAAATACTTACTGGAAGCCAGTGGAAGGTTTAATAGCAAATCATTTAACGCTATGTTCAAGACAGTAGGATTCACAAAACCTGGATCAGTCAGTCCCCCTGCAAGATTGCTCCAAACATACAGTAACTTTTTGTCTTTATCTCTTTGTCATTTATATTCCTTCTGGTTAAACATGCCAGGGGTTGAGCTCATTATTATTAAATTCAAACTAAGTACAGGTTACTTATTACACAATTACACTTTTGCTTTACATAATCAGGCAACATTCTTCTACTAAATGATCATGTGCTGAATAATTTCCCGTTATAGCAATAATAGTAATGCTATTTTCCAAGAACAGTGCAGTGGACACTGAAAACTGTTGGTATATATGACATGACTGTGTTGAGACATATAGTTTACGTTCATTGGTTTATGGATTTATATAGTTTTGGGGTAAACAAAAGTAAGCAAAACATCTGTGTGTATGTGAACAACATCACGCATGTGTTCATCATCATCATCATCATCATCATCATCATCATTCATTCTCCACAATCCACATCATATGACCACAAACATTATTCAACTGTTAGCAACACTACTAGCCACACAGGCTAACAGTAAAACACTCACTTTGTGCCGTTGTCAGTTGAACGTGACAACATCTCCTGTTTCTACTGGTAACGAATACGTTTAGAGCATTACAAGTACTCACCTCTACTTTAAATAGAAGCTTTTTAATAGAGATGCTGTTGAGAAGCTGCTGGAGACACGTTGCACCTCCTCAGAGCTGTTCTCTGTTATCAGCCTGTTCCAGAGCTGAGGTGCGTTCAAGATAAACTCTGTCAAAACAACACATGGGAGGCAGCTCTGAGTCTGAACCACCTAGAACAGTGTTTCTCAAACTTTCAGATTTCAAGGTCTCTCCTTAACTCTGACAGTGTACAAATGGAACCAAATAGGGTTTATTTGGTTCCATTCCATTTGTACACTAGTCTTGTTACTTAGACTTGTCTCAGTGTCTGGGTCCATTTAGAGCCCCCTAAGGAACCCACAGAGTCCCTGGAATCCACTTTGAGACCCACTGACAGCAGTGGTGGAAAAAGTATTCAATTTTTACTCAGGTAAAAGTATCAATAGCCTACTGCAATATAGAAATACTTTAACTGTTACAAGTAAAAGTCCGTAATTCAACATAGGCTATATATAGGCTTACATGTTGTAAAAGTAGTCCAACACCAAAGTCTTGGCATCAGAACTTAAAGTAGGCCTACTAAAAGAAAAAGTAGGCCTACAAAAAAACACTTTCAAGATTTTTCCAAAATATATATGATATAGCCAGGATATATGATATATTAATGGTTGGCTGGGGACCCCCTGGAATCCCCCCCTTAAAGATCCTGGGGGTCCCCGGACCCCACTAATAAGTAATGGAAATGATCAATTACCAAGTATTAGGCCTACTTAATTTATGTAATCAATTGATATGTTTTGTTCTGATAGTGATTTGCTATTAGTGTTTGTTCGGTTACAAGGGCTCCCCACCAATCCCCCATCTCTATAGCAAACAGAACATATATTTTCAGGTCGGGATACCAGTTTCATCCAATCAGGAGAGAGAACTGATGAATGAAAAGAGTTTTATAATGATGTTAGGAAAATGCTAAGGGTAAAGTGACCTGTGCTTTTCTAAATATTTGAGGTCATGTTTTGCTCAGATAGACTCACTTTAATGAGCCCACTTATGGCCAAGGGCCCACAAGAGAGGGTGGTGGGCATAGGTGGTGGGCAGATAAATTTGAAGATGATAAATTGATTCTTTCTTTCAATTGGATGAAATTGGCAACCCACCTGTAAATGTGTTGAGAGGACGAGAGCCCTGTTGAATTTAACTTTAACCTTTGTTTTGACTTCCAAGCTTCCAAGCAGCCCATGCACATTAATGCATTACTAATTATTCAATAATATGATTGGATGTCAAAGGTGTTCCTGAACAAGACACTTAACAGCTCTGAGCCATCTGAACAGCCATGCCATCAGCTGGGTGAAGTTAGAAAAGCAATTTAAAGAACTGTAAATATCAACCCACTTCCCTATCCGTTTCCATCTATCATGAAAACACATTGTGTAAATACCGGTACACACATGAATTAAATGCACAGGCACATGCACTGATGAAATAAACACACATAGAGGTTTCTTCTATTCTTCTATCCCAGGGGTGCCCACACTTTTTTGACGTGAGATTAAAATGACTAGCTCAGCATGATCTATAACATCCAAAATGTTTTAGCTGAGGGCCTGAGGGAGGCTTTGGAATAGCAGCACTGGCGTTACATTTTAGACAAACACATGCACTTACTGTAAGGGGTATGGAAGTGGTAGGTTGTGGGGTTCTTTGTAATGCTACTGACTCTTGAACAAAGTATTGCATTGGAGGTTTGCCTACTTTAGAAGCCATAAGGGAGCTGACAGGTCCTTCTTGATGTCATATTGACATATTTTTTTTATATTTTAATTATATATTTTTAGAGGCATGTCATGTGGTCTACCTGCACACCCTTGGTGATCTACTTTCTGGTAGATCACGATCTACCTTTTGGGCACCCCTGTTCTATCCCATTGAGGTTAGTCGGTCACTGTTGTAGTACAATATAATACAATGCCGGTCAATAGCTAGTCAAGTACTGCACTTCAGTATTTTATCATTAATCACATGAACCTTTGGTTATACTGTACAAAGGTGAGATAGAATGTATATTGTATATGCATTACATCAAGCCCTGTCTCAATTATTACTATATTTCTGGGATACGTTAACCAGGGTAATAACATATGTAAACACCTTGTATTAGTCTATTTTCATAGTAAAGAAGTTTGAAGTGAGCGGTGGTGCATGTGGCCGTGTGTGCAGCAGTTCATTTCAGGGTCGCGTGTGTGCGTGTGTACACATAGTCTCATAGTCACACACACACACACGCACGCACGCACACACACACACAGGAGTGGAGTGGTGTGACTACCACTCAACAATATTTATATCAATAATTTTAACCATAGAATCGAGCCATCCAGGACCCTGGTGAATTGTGATCATGAAACTTTGATTGTTAAAATATATATTTGAATAAAACATAAAACATGCATGTTACTGTCTGTCTACGCAGATATTCAATTATACACATATACATATACCACGGTGCAAAAGATTTCAAATGAAGAAAAAGGCTGCACACTCGTAACCATCATTTAATGAAAAAATCACACCCGTGTGAACTGAGCGGTGGTCGTGGAGGCTGTGCAACAGCACTACTGGGTGGGTGCAGCGGGGTTAGTGTGCTTTACAATGCTGTAGTTTCTTCACACACTCTAATTTATTTGACCCTAAAACATTCAGTTTGTTAATAATAATAATAATACTTGACCACACATGCTGACCCACCCTTCCCCCCTGTGTGTGTGTGTGTGTGTGTGTGTGTGTGTGTGTGTGTGTGTGTGTGTGTGTGTGTGTGTGTGTGTGTGAGAACAACAGCGCCCCTCCCTTAACATGTGTGGTCAGAAAAGGTACTGCAGGCTTGAGGCTACATACACGGACGGCCGGACGGCCGGACGGATGGATACCCACACACACGGCCACGTATAGGAGACGGTGTGACCACCGCTCAAAAACATTTATTGCTAGTACCTGAGACAAGGAATCATCTACAGTAAAAGCTGCTTGTGTCTGTTTTGTCAGTGGAAACATCAACTGATGTAACAGATTCTCAAACAGCAAAAGTGTTGACGGATTTAATAAAGGCATTTCAACTACAACGTTGGTAGAGTTTCTTAGTGTTTACTTACCTTTGAGTTTTATTCAGAGGTCCAAGTCTTGTCAGCCGTTGACAGTGTCTGAGAGGCAGCATTGCATTGGTGTTCTGTGGAGGAGAGTCACAACGTTAGAAATGAAATGAATAGAACATTGAACCAGGAAAGGCGTTTCTGTGATGATTACACCATAAACTGTACAAGCAGATTACTGTGTCCTCAGCCTGTGTTCAGTCAGTGTTACACCCTGAGTGATTGTGAAAAAAAACACCATGAATCTCATGGGTTTTATGATAGAACAGAGTTATGTCTGGTTATGAAATAATGGTAGCCAATCTTACATTATAGTCCTTAACCACTCAGTTAAGACCCGGAACACTATTATTACGCATTATTACTTTAACCATTATTTTAGGCTTTAACTATTAAAAAAATAGCAGATACACAAGTGCTTGTAAGATCTGCTATTTTTGAAAATGTTATAAATGTCTTCTAAATCCTTCTTCTAAATCAGTGGTTCTCAAACTCTTTCCATGTCAAGGACCCCCACAATCACATGTATTTGGCCGTGGACCCCCATCTCAAAATATGTTGTTGTCCCAGGGACCCTCCCAGAAGCAAATATTTGAGTTACAAATGTTTCGCTTTTAAAAAGATATATTCAAAGATTTGCAAAACATTTCACAAATTTCTCTAAAATAGCAGATCTACAAGCTCGCAGTGCGTGCTGTGAGGTTGTATATCTGCTATTTTTTCATAGTTAAAGCATGCAATAATGGTATATATATATAATATATATATGGTAATATACGGAAAATGTGTTGTGCCAGGGACTGGAAAAGAAGAAGAAAATGCTGCTGTTTTAGAGTGTCTGCAACTACGGACATTTCAATCAATAACTTACTAACAACTTATTTTAGGAAGCATGTTGTTGTTGTTCTCCATCTCCATCAGAACAGATGCTCCTCTGGCTGAAAAACAACCAATTGGATGACCAAACTCCCTCCACTCCTCCTCATTTAACTAAGCAGGGGTTATACCACCACCACAGCCAACCAGGGTTAAGGGGTGTGTCCTCATTTGACAGGCCAACCAGGGTTAAGGGGCGTGCCCTCATTTGACAGGCCAACCAGGGTTAAGGGGCGTGCCCTCATTTGACAGGCCAACCAGGGTTAAGGGGTGTGGCCTCATTTGACAGGCCAACCAGGGTTAAGGGGCGTGAACAAACACAGAGGTGGAGGAGGGGTAAATAGAAGGCTACCAAGGCGCCCTACACACAGTTGGGACAGCTATCGTGTCGTGTAGTCTGAGATTGAGGGGGGGGGTTGGGGCAGATCCAATGGACTCACACATATGCGTGAAACATCTTCTCCGTATCGTCTGAGAATGGCCACTGGGAACGCCGTACTGATGCATTGTCAATGGAAGGTTGTTTGGTGTTTTGTCGTTGCCGTGTCTCTAGCTCAACCACAGCCTGTCTTTTGGCCAAGAGACACAGCAACGACAAAACACCAAACAACCTTCCATTGACAATGCATTAGTACGGCGCCCCCAGTGGCCATTCTCAGACGATATGGAGAAGATGTTTCACGCAAATGTCTGTACGGCGCCTTACAAGTTGCTGCTACTCGAAACTGGTAAAAGAAAACAAAGCCTATCCTTACTTCCCCGACATTTCTATAATACAATTTATTTTTCATTGTGTTTTACGACTGTGTTTTTTTTTAAACAAGCCCAAAAGCTTTTTCTTTTTTTTTAGGTGTTGATCCTTTTAGTTGACCTTGTACCAGTGAACTGTATTATCAGTAAACTGTACCGTTTCAGTGACGTCAATACGTGCGCGTCACGCGTCTCTGACGCATTCACGTTGCCTAAAGACGCATTCACGTCAGTGTCCTTGGGTCCCATGGACGCATCCACGTTAAAATAATTTACCACGTCGCGAAAAAAATATATTTTAAAAAGTCCAGACGCCACCATTGTTCATGGGTGAAGGCATGCTACTTAATGCTATGTTAACACAAATGAAATCCGCGTAGAAGGTCTTAAAACAGACGATAGAACTAACGACAGTGCGTTCTATCGTCCACCGATGCCATTTTGGGCGACCGTAGATGGTCACAGAATTCAATGGGTGCCTGAGTTTTAGCGTAGCACCGGGCCGCTCTCTGACCATAGTGGCACAGGATGTTTGGTGATACACCGAAAAGAGTTCCCCCACAGAACGTGTGCAAGGCACAGCGCTGAAATATGACGTCTCTACACTGCAGCGACACAACAAGCAAGCAACACTTTATGCAGCTGCACCCATCAGAACTTGCATCAAAGCCCTGATAATATTTATAATAAATAATTGCTCTTCCTTGCGTTAGCATGGAGTCTGTTCTTTAGAGACTAGAAGCGGAGTTTTACAGAGTCCATGGAACGTAGTGGGGGCGCTCAGGCTAGCGCACCCCCAGGCTAGTGTAGCTAAGGCTAGTGTTAGTGTATTAAATGTGGAGCAGTGTCTGCCTCGCTCTCTCCCCGACCACGTCCACGGTGGTGTCGCATTAACGTGTATTTTGCGATCATCGCACACGACGGCGACGCTGCCATTAACAAGCGAGCTTTTCGTGTCAAGCATGCATGCAGAGGCAGGAGGTAAACAAAAGCATCCAGTCCATAGAGTTGATACAGTCAGGCAAGTCAACGCGCATTCGCGCACTGCTATGACGCTCGCATCAGCCCGTTCCAGCAGTGTTTCTCAATCAGTAGTCCGCGGACCTGACTAGCGCCGCATGCATGTTAATGCACAACACAGGCATGCACTCGTCTCCGACACACACACACACACACACACACACACACACACACACACACACACACACACACACACACACATACAAACACACACACACACACGGTCCTCTCACATATGGAAAACATTAACGCTTATAACGTTTTGAACGATTAAAACCTTTTTTGGGGGAAAAACTTTTGAAAAATAAAGAAAATATATGTTTTTATTTTTCGATAAAATAATCTTACAATTCCAAATTGTAAGATTTGGAATTGTGGTTAATTTCCTTCATACACATTTCTACGTAACATGAACATAACCATATAATAACCAATTCAAGTTAAATGCTGCACTTTGTCAAAAATGACATGACGCGTTGAATTTTTGTGGGACCCATAAAATATCCCTGGGACTCATCCGAAAGACCCCTCTTGGGTCCCAGGACTCATTACATTAAAAACCTATTAACATCACTGCCGTTTCCTATTCACACTTCTAATAAAGTCTTCAATCAATCAATCTGCAACACAATTGTATAACATATGTAGTGGACGGACCCCCCTGCTTCATCTCTCTCTCTCTCTCTCTCAGATACTAAACATGAAGTCGCTGGAATAAACTAGATTTTCTAATCCACAAGAAGACATGGTCATGAACAGAAGCCTTCCTTTATCAATAAGACAAAGCTATCAGCCACCATCAACTCATTTACGTACACATCAACCTGGTGCAGTGATTTATTGTGGAGGTTATCAATTAATCACTATAGCTTAGCCCCGATAACAACACAAAGTATTGTTATAAAAAGATATAAATAAAATCTGGTCACAATGAAGAATTTCCCCCATGAGAGAGAGAGATTTAATTCATACAAGCCTTATCACTAAAACACAACAAAACAAAACAGCTGCATTGATAATGAATTGAGGGTAATGGACACATGCACAGAGAAGTGTGCAGCTACTGTAAGCAATCTCTGAAAACTAAAACGTTTTAAAATCTGTTATTTTTGGTGAGTGATACCATTGAGCAAACAAAGTATTAATTGGTCAAAATGTTATGAAAGTTATTCAAATTCCAAATCAAATATAACATGGACATGTCCTCAGACTCCTCACTGCCACAGGAGCATATCTATGTTACCCGTTTACCTAACCCTAAGGTAAGTGGGGAACATGGGAGGACCTGGGAGGGGGTCATCGCCATATTGGCTTTGTGGTGGTGGACATCTTTGGCAAAATACCAGAACTCCAAAATGAGTGGACAATAATATTACCAGAAACACAAAGATATACTGTAGCCCTGAATGGCCATACATGTCTGTAACTCTGAGAGTCTTCAAATGAAACCAAATGGACCCTTACAGATCCATTTGGTTTAAAATGTCTTTCTATGAATTATACTGAATACTGTTTTAGGGACTAACTATGTTGGTAAATATTCCATAGCGTCTACCTCCCAATAAAAACCCTTACAAGGGTTTTGAGGACGACTGACCAGTCACTTCTTCTGGTCCCACCAACATGACTGAAGACCAGGGGGGAGACCGACAGATCATTTCACGCTGTAGCGCCCAAACTGTGGAACCATCCGACCTCCACTCCATGTTAAAGTGTCTCAAACCTTTGCCTGTGTTTAAATCACGTCTGAAAACTCATTTGAACTCCTTGGCTTTACATGGTTCAGAATGAGTTGCTGTTTCCGTTAGGTAATGTGTCTGTGTGTTAGACCCCCCTTACACCCTCTGTTTTACTATTAGTATTTTATATTTGTTTACTGAGTGTACTGTACAGTAGTAGTAGTAGATGAATAGGTTCATCGCTGTTGTTTTAAGTGTGCTGTGCTAAATAATAATAAATGAAGTGGATCATATTGGATTCCTTTCCTAAAACAGTTTCAAATACTTGTGTCCAAAAATAGTGTTACATGGTCATCAATCCTAACAAAGATTAGTTACACATTACATTTAGTTTTTCCTTTACTACCACTGTTTTCCTAACTATAACACTGTAACACTACACTACAGCTGTGGTTCTCAACCTTAATATCAGTCTGCAACCCCCAAAATAATCATATTTTAACTGTGAACCCCCACACCCTGACGAGCACTAAGAGTTAAGGCATTAGATTTTGTATATCAGGGTTCTATTGTGAAAATAGAAGTCTACACATTGTAAGCATGTAGATCGGCTATTTTCACAATTTTCTGCTCTAATATTTGACAATTTGGCCAATGTTTGTCATTTCAGAGGTATTAATTTCATTTCAGAGGCTTCCTTAAATTGTCACTTTAGAAATGTCCTATACAATGTTGAGTGAGAAAACAATGTTGTTGCACAATAAGGTAATCATCTGGGAACCCCCCAAAATGTTGAGAACCACTGCTCTACACTACAGTATCATCTTATATCTGCAGCGATGAATTTCACCATAATACACCCAGTCAATACTGAATCATGATGGGTGGCACTGTGTGCTTTCCATGATTGCCCAATTTTATGACCACCTTATTTCATTATAGATCATAATTTACCTTACCTTCCAGTAAGTATTTTTGAGACAATATAGAATCAAACTCTGTACACTCGTTGCAAAAGCATTATAAATATAGGCTATTGTTTTACTATAAATACTACATTTTGTAAAATTAGCTCCTTATAATTTAATTCACTGTAAAGGTAACTTTAATACAATGATACTTTCATTTTACACAATCAGCCAACATTCTCCTTCTTCAGCACATAATCATTTAGATTATGTGCTCAAGATAGCAATGATAACAATGCCATCTCCAAACAGTGGACAGTCTAGACACTGAAAATGGGGTTGGTATGACTGTGAGACATTGTTTAGCTTCGTTTATTGGTAAAATACTTACTGGAAGCCAGTGGAAGGTTTAATAGCAAATCATTTAACGCTATGTTCAAGACAGTAGGATTCACAAAACCTGGATCAGTCAGTCCCCCTGCAAGATTGCTCCAAACATACAGTAACTTTTTGTCTTTATCTCTTTGTCATTTATATTCCTTCTGGTTAAACATGCCAGGGGTTGAGCTCATTATTATTAAATTCAAACTAAGTACAGGTTACTTATTACACAATTACACTTTTGCTTTACATAATCAGGCAACATTCTTCTACTAAATGATCATGTGCTGAATAATTTCCCGTTATAGCAATAATAGTAATGCTATTTTCCAAGAACAGTGCAGTGGACACTGAAAACTGTTGGTATATATGACATGACTGTGTTGAGACATATAGTTTACGTTCATTGGTTTATGGATTTATATAGTTTTGGGGTAAACAAAAGTAAGCAAAACATCTGTGTGTATGTGAACAACATCACGCATGTGTTCATCATCATCATCATCATCATCATCATCATCATCATTCATTCTCCACAATCCACATCATATGACCACAAACATTATTCAACTGTTAGCAACACTACTAGCCACACAGGCTAACAGTAAAACACTCACTTTGTGCCGTTGTCAGTTGAACGTGACAACATCTCCTGTTTCTACTGGTAACGAATACGTTTAGAGCATTACAAGTACTCACCTCTACTTTAAATAGAAGCTTTTTAATAGAGATGCTGTTGAGAAGCTGCTGGAGACACGTTGCACCTCCTCAGAGCTGTTCTCTGTTATCAGCCTGTTCCAGAGCTGAGGTGCGTTCAAGATAAACTCTGTCAAAACAACACATGGGAGGCAGCTCTGAGTCTGAACCACCTAGAACAGTGTTTCTCAAACTTTCAGATTTCAAGGTCTCTCCTTAACTCTGACAGTGTACAAATGGAACCAAATAGGGTTTATTTGGTTCCATTCCATTTGTACACTAGTCTTGTTACTTAGACTTGTCTCAGTGTCTGGGTCCATTTAGAGCCCCCTAAGGAACCCACAGAGTCCCTGGAATCCACTTTGAGACCCACTGACAGCAGTGGTGGAAAAAGTATTCAATTTTTACTCAGGTAAAAGTATCAATAGCCTACTGCAATATAGAAATACTTTAACTGTTACAAGTAAAAGTCCGTAATTCAACATAGGCTATATATAGGCTTACATGTTGTAAAAGTAGTCCAACACCAAAGTCTTGGCATCAGAACTTAAAGTAGGCCTACTAAAAGAAAAAGTAGGCCTACAAAAAAACACTTTCAAGATTTTTCCAAAATATATATGATATAGCCAGGATATATGATATATTAATGGTTGGCTGGGGACCCCCTGGAATCCCCCCCTTAAAGATCCTGGGGGTCCCCGGACCCCACTAATAAGTAATGGAAATGATCAATTACCAAGTATTAGGCCTACTTAATTTATGTAATCAATTGATATGTTTTGTTCTGATAGTGATTTGCTATTAGTGTTTGTTCGGTTACAAGGGCTCCCCACCAATCCCCCATCTCTATAGCAAACAGAACATATATTTTCAGGTCGGGATACCAGTTTCATCCAATCAGGAGAGAGAACTGATGAATGAAAAGAGTTTTATAATGATGTTAGGAAAATGCTAAGGGTAAAGTGACCTGTGCTTTTCTAAATATTTGAGGTCATGTTTTGCTCAGATAGACTCACTTTAATGAGCCCACTTATGGCCAAGGGCCCACAAGAGAGGGTGGTGGGCATAGGTGGTGGGCAGATAAATTTGAAGATGATAAATTGATTCTTTCTTTCAATTGGATGAAATTGGCAACCCACCTGTAAATGTGTTGAGAGGACGAGAGCCCTGTTGAATTTAACTTTAACCTTTGTTTTGACTTCCAAGCTTCCAAGCAGCCCATGCACATTAATGCATTACTAATTATTCAATAATATGATTGGATGTCAAAGGTGTTCCTGAACAAGACACTTAACAGCTCTGAGCCATCTGAACAGCCATGCCATCAGCTGGGTGAAGTTAGAAAAGCAATTTAAAGAACTGTAAATATCAACCCACTTCCCTATCCGTTTCCATCTATCATGAAAACACATTGTGTAAATACCGGTACACACATGAATTAAATGCACAGGCACATGCACTGATGAAATAAACACACATAGAGGTTTCTTCTATTCTTCTATCCCAGGGGTGCCCACACTTTTTTGACGTGAGATTAAAATGACTAGCTCAGCATGATCTATAACATCCAAAATGTTTTAGCTGAGGGCCTGAGGGAGGCTTTGGAATAGCAGCACTGGCGTTACATTTTAGACAAACACATGCACTTACTGTAAGGGGTATGGAAGTGGTAGGTTGTGGGGTTCTTTGTAATGCTACTGACTCTTGAACAAAGTATTGCATTGGAGGTTTGCCTACTTTAGAAGCCATAAGGGAGCTGACAGGTCCTTCTTGATGTCATATTGACATATTTTTTTTATATTTTAATTATATATTTTTAGAGGCATGTCATGTGGTCTACCTGCACACCCTTGGTGATCTACTTTCTGGTAGATCACGATCTACCTTTTGGGCACCCCTGTTCTATCCCATTGAGGTTAGTCGGTCACTGTTGTAGTACAATATAATACAATGCCGGTCAATAGCTAGTCAAGTACTGCACTTCAGTATTTTATCATTAATCACATGAACCTTTGGTTATACTGTACAAAGGTGAGATAGAATGTATATTGTATATGCATTACATCAAGCCCTGTCTCAATTATTACTATATTTCTGGGATACGTTAACCAGGGTAATAACATATGTAAACACCTTGTATTAGTCTATTTTCATAGTAAAGAAGTTTGAAGTGAGCGGTGGTGCATGTGGCCGTGTGTGCAGCAGTTCATTTCAGGGTCGCGTGTGTGCGTGTGTACACATAGTCTCATAGTCACACACACACACACGCACGCACGCACACACACACACAGGAGTGGAGTGGTGTGACTACCACTCAACAATATTTATATCAATAATTTTAACCATAGAATCGAGCCATCCAGGACCCTGGTGAATTGTGATCATGAAACTTTGATTGTTAAAATATATATTTGAATATTTAATTACCGGTATATGATATACATTTAATAAACGCCCTTTGCTTAGCGGTTTAAATCTTTTTCTTTTTACAGAATGAAGGTTTTATGGTCATGAGTCACCAGGATCCTGGATGGCTTGATTCTAGGCTTAAAATAATTGTTATAAATATTTTTGTAAAAGACACATGGGGAAATTGTCACCAGTAAACCATGCCCACTGCTATTCCCTATACTGAATGGCACATGAACTAGTATCCAAAAGTATTAGTGCACGCTAACGCATGCAATAAGAACACAGAGCACTTCAGAATGCACAGACATAAAAGTTCAATATTTTGAGAAAAAAAAAAAGAAAAACAACGCTTTAATGTAGAATTTCAACAGTTATATTCAGTATTCTGAACATTGGAATAAACACGGTTCTGCCATCGCAGTGTCCTCTATAATATTGAAAAGACTGAAATATCCAGCAGAAATCGTGTCCCTCTTGGTTCAGGGTGTGTGCAGTCTTATCAAAATGTACATCTTAAAAAAAAAGAATATTTGGAAGTCCTTTTAGCTCGGTCGCGGGTTGAATTCTGGAAGTGGCACCACATGAGGAACAGCCGTTTGTCTGTGGTTCTGTGTCCCAAGATCTGACTGGATCCAGCCAGTGATCCTCACATAGCCAAGATGACCAGAGACCTCTGCCTACCAATACTAGAGCCTGACCCATACCGTATATCCAGGGGTTACCACACGTTTTTAACAATGAATTTTCAAAAGTATTAAACTGTACCAACATTTGTAGAGCTATAGCAATCATACAGTGATTGAGACTTACTCCAGTGCAGGGCTGTCACGATTATGCCATTTTACATGATTAATTGTCACTCAATTGCAATTAACATTTTAATTGTGTTTTTGTCATTGACAATTATGTTTCTGTTTGGCTTGTAGGCTTTGAAGTTGCACATGGCAGAGAAGACGCATAACCTAAATATACAAAGAAATGACTGACATATTTGACAGCTTTATACTTATAAGAACATTGATACAAGCTCACAACGCATCGCGGTGCGTTGTGAGCTCGTAGATCTGCCATTTCCACTATTTTTGAAGATGTTTGAAAATGTGTGAACATTTTTCAACATGGAAACGATTATGACAAAATAATTGCGATTATGTCAAATAATTGTGATTAGATGATTATGTAATAATTGTGACAGGCCTACACCAGTGTTCTATCAATGCACCGAGACAGACTCCAGCGAAGGAGTCACGTGACAAAAAAAAAAGAACAGATCTACAAGCCAACAACGCATCACGGTGCCACGTGTTGCTAGCTTGTAGATCTATTACAGTATTTTTGTCACACGACGTCCTGCATACATTAGGCGGCACCCACGCAGCTCGTGCAGCGCAGCATTTTGCCATGTTACATATTTCACGTAGTGTTAGGCATGTTTTGGGACACGTTTTCAAGCGCATCTACAAGCTCATCAGATCTGCCATTTTCAATTGATCCAAAAGGTAATGGATAGAATGATCGCTGAGATAATAATGGACACCAGACGTATGGGCAGGAGATCTGTGATCATCTAGGATCCAGGCGTGTGTCTCAGTACAGTCCCACACATCCACTCCATCCATTCACTGCTGGTTCATCTTGGCCGCCTCGGCTTTGATCAGAGAGATGAGCTCCAGGTTGATCAGGAACACAAAGCGTAAGCCTGCGATCTGAGGAAGACACAAGGAGTTGTTAACCCCATTCAGAATGGGTACACTATATTGTGTATCATTATTGTATGCTTTAACTATTGAAAAATAGCAGATATACAAGCTCACAGCTTGTAGATCTGCTATTTTTGAAAAACCGTGAAAATTTGAATTTTGACCCGATTCTATAAGTGTCTTTTGAATCCTTCTAAGATTTATTTTAAAAACCTATGTTTCTATGTCAGCAATCTGGCCAGCCATCGTCAAAGAAAAGGTCCTTTTCACTTAAATGGAGCTCAGATAGTCTGTTCTTGAGAGATTACCATGTCAGTGGTTCTCAAACTTTTTCATGTGAAGGACCCCCAAAATGACATGTATTTGTCCACGGACTTTGAAAATACATATATTCAAAGATTTGCACACATTTTCAAGACTTTTACAAAAATGGCAGATCTACAAGCTCGCAGCGCGGCACTCGGTGCCGCGCTGCGAGCTTGTACAGTATATCTGCTATTTTTCACCGGTTAAAGCATTCAATAATTCTAGGCCTAAATGGGTTAAAACCTTTCGTCTTGGGGCGCCCGCTGGCCTAGCGGCCCAGGCGGTGCATACCGGCATAGGCTCTAATGCCTGGCGACGTGTTTGCGGGATCGAGTCCCGTTCCAGACGACCGGTGTAGCCATGTTTAGTCATAGTAAAGAAACTAACGCACAAATTGAAGATGCATTGTATCTCAATATAATAATACGTGTGAACTCTTTAGGCCACAAAAACATGCATGAATATGAATCAATATTTCTTACCATGCTCCAACACATCCCTTTAAAAAAACGTTATAAAACTTTCGTCTTTGCAAGGTTTTGGACAGGTTTCCACCCGAGAACGACGATATACTATATATGCGATGACGATTCTTTACATAAATATAGTAAAACCTTGTGTCTCTATATTTCAATTTTTTTTACATTATTTCATAACTTAATTCCCTATTTTATACATAATCGTATGGCAGTGTCATGAAAAAGTAGTGAAAAATGAAATAGTGACACCAGGTTTCAAGTAGTTAAGCCGGTCGATGGGTTTTATACATATTTAACCCATTTAGGCCTAGAATTATTGAATGCTTTAACCACTGAAAAATAGCAGATCTACAAGCTCACAGCGCTGCGAGCTTGTAGATCTGCTATTTTTGAAAAAGTCGTGAACATTTTTGCAAATCTTTGAATATATGTATTTTCAAAGCGAACGTTTGTAACTCAAATTTTGCTTCTGGGGGGTCCCTGGAACTAAATATTTGGGGGTCCGTGGCCAAATGCATATCATTTTGGGGGTCCTTCACATGAAAAAGTTTGAGAACCACTGACATAGTAGTCTCTCAAGAACAGACTAACAGAGCTAGTTAAGTGAAAAGGACCTTTTCTTTGACGATGGCTGGCCAGATTGCTGACATAGAAACAGAGGTTTTTCCAAAAACCTTAGAAGGATTCAAAAGACACTTATAGAATCGGGTCAAAATTATAATTTTCCCGATTTTTCAAAAATAGCAGATCTACAAGCTCGCAGCGCGGCACTCGGTGCCGCGCTGTGAGCTTGTATATCTGCTATTTTTCAATAGTTAAAGCATTACATAATTCTAGGCCTTTAATAAACAGGCTCCATCTACATACCTCTACCACAGAGTTGTTGTTTAGCTTCCACTTGTTTCCCTGCAGGACGGGTCTGCCGTCTATGTAGATGGGCCGTCTGCCCTCGTTGGCGATGAAGAAGTCTCCGTTGTTCTTTAGTTTGATGATCCCTGAGAAACGGAAAACATATGAAAATACCATGAACCACAAGTCAGACCAGCTGCTGAACGGGGAGGATAAGAATGTAAAAGCCATAAATCCTTCCGTTTCCTAAATTAACTCCCCCACTTCATTGATCGCTGACTACAGCGTTACACAACAGCGTCAAGTAGGGCATTCACCAAATATTCGAATATTCGAATATCAAAGTCACTATTCGATGTTGTTCACCGAAGTAGAATATTCGCTTTTTATTTCTTTTATTTTCTCTTTAAAAAAGATATAGTTTATAAAGCTTGGCTAGATATTAAGTCATAAGAATTAGTTGTCAATGCCCCTGGTGGATGAATTTGTTAATACCAGGGGTTCTCAAAACCTTTTTAGGCAGTGACCACCAAAATAAACATATTTGAACTGGGGACCCCCACCCTGACAAGCACTTGGAATTGTAGGTATTAATGTGACTCGGTTCCACAGATAAATATTGTGAAAATAATCTACATGCTCACAACGCCTCACAACGCGAGGCGTTGTGAGCATGTAGATCGGCTATTTTTACAATGTTTGCCATCTTGCTGACAGTTTGGCCAGTCCTGTCGAATATTCGACTATTCGAATACTTTGAGGTAGAATAATTCGAATACTAAAAATCACTATTCGCCCTAGCATCAAGTCAGGTCTGCTACTTTTGATGGTTTTGAATTTGAATCTTGAAAAGTAACAGTTATGGATAATAGGTTTCCACCCGACAGAGACGAAATACCAATTTAATTGATCAGCATTTTTAAAACATTTCAGATAAAAATAGAACTGCTTTAATCAGTGTCCGTTTTGTTCCAACCCACCACCATGGGTGATGCTGCCAAATGGAACAGATTGAGCTGAACCCACAAAAACAACAAGCCTGAATCTAAAAAAACAATAACAAAGACTACACACTCATGCAAAATACCAGAGTGACAACGTTCTGGAAAAACCTTCATGCACAACGCATGCATCTAACTTTGATTTGAGATATTATTACATGTATCTGTTTGCTGAGGCTGGTTGCAGTACTGTACATGTATGTAGTAAAACACAGGTCTTCAACAGCGGTCCAGTGTTTGTTTTTTTGTTTTTATTATTATCGAAGTCGATTCTACAAATGCCTTCTAAATGAGCAGTTCTCAAACATTTTTGTGTCAAGGACCCCCAAAAAGCACGAGTAGTTGACAAAGCATTAACTATTTACATTAAAGGAGCTATAGTCAACTTTTCTTGAACGGATGCTAAAATAAATATGTTTCAAAAATATTTTATAAAAAAATAAGCTTCATATATGTCATAATAATCATTTTGGCCATTGTCGGACAGACACTTTGTTTACATTCTAGTCTATTCTTTGATAGTGTGAGACTAGGATGTAAACAAAGTGTCAGCCCGACAATGGCCAAAATGATTATTTTATCATTATTTTACGCTTTTTGTGGTCATTCTTTAATTAACACATAGCTTATTTTTTTATAAAATATTTTCGAAACATTATTTTTATTTTAGCATCCGTTTTTCAAGAAAAAGTTGACTATAGCTCCTTTAACTACTGTTGCTTAAGCCATTTGTAGCCTGTTCATGGTATGACTTGAAGATATTTGCCTTGGACACAGTTGTTAAAAAGGCTTTAATTATCCGAGTTTGCTCCAATGTCTTCCTTCTTTATGCATTTTGTGAGTTTGCAGTTTGCAGAAGAGTCCTTGCCATGAAAAAACCTTTGAGAAGCCACTGCTCTACAGCAGTGAGCATGGGTTCATGCACAGGCCAATAAGGCCATAACACAGGCATTATTATCACTTTATGTATTTATGGCTTTATGAATACACATGGCTGCTGCTATCACTTATGTGTTGTGTACATTTACAAGATATCAGCGTCATACAGTAGCTGCTGCTAAGTGTTGTCTCTTACTTGCACAAGAGAGACTGACATTCTTATTTCCTTTTTTTTAGCACGCACCTTATGAATATTTGATATTGTTGTCCTGTTATCTGACTTTATCCTTTTGTTTTCATTCCCTATTCTTATAGGGCAGGGGTTCCCAAACTTTTTTGGCTCAGGGCACCCTGATAAATATTATTTTAATCTGAGGCACCCCTACATTATAATTTTCTCTCCCAGCACGTTATATTTATAGCATGTCGTTGTTGTCGGGTGGAAACCTTGTATGTCCAAAAGCGTTCGTTTTGTATTTATCATCTATAAAATGTACTGAACTAGTGAAAACAGCCGATCTACAAGCACACAACGCCTCGCGATGCGAGGCATTGTGCTTGTAGATCGGCTGTTTTCACTAGTTTTGTGCGACGGTCTTGTATGATGAAGCAGGGCAAAAGACATGAGGAGATACAAGGTTTCTGCCCGACAGTGACGATATTTTAGTGATTATGTTGCGAGGAAAACGTTGAGATAACAGCCATTTTGGTTAGAACTGACTGAAAATAACTTTGTACTTCAAGTTTAAAATTATACAAAATAATATTTTTTCAAGTGTAAATTCCAAATATTATCAAATTATCTCGCGGCACCCCTGGACTGCCGTAACGGCCACACATGGGAATGTGCCACACATGGGATGCCTGATATATTATTTTTGAAGTGTATGGGATTCCCTTTTTCTCATTACTCCGACGCAGCCAATGTTAAGTGTGCAAAAGGACTTTTCTTTCAAACCCACTTTTTTAAAGGTGTAAACTTGTGGTGCGTCAGTAAAGTAGAGTTTATAGCCCCTCACACATCACCAGGTATTTTAAAGTCAGGACCCATGTTTGGGTTGCAGACTCATTTTTATATCCCCTTTTTGTGCCTTCCATTACAAATATATATTATTTCAAAAGACTTACAAAAGGTAAAAATACATAAACTTTCATCAATTAAACGAATTCCAACATATTTTAAAATAAATAAAATCATTTCCATTAAAAGAAATCCAACAAACTCAAAACACACATCCATAACATTTGTCGCTGCTCTACAATGGTAGAATTCACCCCATATATGACTCTACTGCACCCCCTGTCTCTTCAACATGGTAACGGCTTCTGATATGGGAATGTTATTATGATGATGTTCTGAAAATGCTTAGGTTAAACTGACATGTGGTTTGCTAAATATGGTTTAGGTAATGTTTTGCCAGGATAGATTCACTTTAATAAGCACACTTTGTACTTAGGACCAAGGGTCCAAGAAAAAGGGAGGGTTCTCCTTTACTCCTCTCCTCTCCTTTAATTGAAGTGTTTTTAGATCGCTTGGGTCAACCTAATCCTCATGCATAATTGGGGCAATTAGACAAACAGTTAGGGCTGTCACGATATGACATTTTACATGACAATTAATTGTCAAATAATTGGCGATTAACGATTTAATTGTGTATTTGTCGTTGATGATTACATTTCTGTTTGGCTTTTAGGCTTTGAAGCTGCACATGGCTATCATGACACATAACCTAAATATACAAAAAATATATATTTGACAACTTTATACTTAAAAAATAACATTGATAGTGGAAATAGCCGATCTACAAGCTCACAACGCGTCGCAATGCGACGCGTTGTGAGCTTGTAGATCTGCTATTTCCACAATTTTTTTAAATACGAACATTTTTCAACATGGAAACGATTATGACGATTATGAAAAATAATCACGATTATTTCAAAATTCACGATTAGACGATTATGTAGTAATTGTGACAGCCCTACAAACAGTTACTGTATGCCATAAGCATAACCCATTAAAAAAGAAGTAGTTCACCAAAAAGAATGACTTATTTTCTATCAATTACACCCCCCATGATGAAACCTTGAATTCATGGAGTTTTTATTTCATTTTGCCATATTCCTAAGCCAATAATTTGATGACCGGGCGATCATAATTAGTAATGAATAAAGTTAGTCCTTGACGGCTGGGCTACACCAGAAAAGGCGCATGCACGCGTGCACTGTCTGTGCGTGTGCGAAAAGCCCCTGGCTACACCAAGGAGGGAGTATATGTGTGAGAAACCAGGGAGTTTGTGTACAAAACTCATACGCGCACGCACAAAATAGAACTGATCCTATTTTTACAGCATGCGTATCCGGGGCTCGCGCTATCCGTGAGCCTGGTGTAGCCGACATCATTGATAGATATTGGATCTTTCCAAAACGCGCATACGCTCGCACGCCCCGCATACGCACTGACACGCGTGAAAAGGCTTGGTGAAGCCCTGCCGTTAAGCTCAGTCACTGGCTGTCTGGAATTCTGCTCTCCTCTAAGCAAGAGGTTTCCTACCTCGACTCTTACATTTTGTAATATATATTTTTTAAATTATTATAAGTCCTTCGTATTTTAAGCATTAGTTTATTGCAAGATACATTGTACCCCATCACTTCCAATAAGAAATGTTTCCGTATATTAATTTATTACACATGATATTGCCTTTTGAAATTATTGAGATCTCTCAGATCTCAGCAGCAAAGACATCACATATAACATTGATTCTAGACATCACATATAACATTGATTCTAGACATCACATATAACATTGATTCTAGACATCACATATAACATTGATTCTCAAACCTTTCATGCCCTGACCCCCCAAAATAATCATGTTAACTGGGGACTCCCACCCTGCTCCCGCCCCAACCAACCCTGACAAGCCCCTGGAATTGTAGGGTTTGAGGAGGCATTACACTCGGTTCCATAGTTCAAAATTGTGAAAATAGCTGATCTACAACCATTGGTAACCATTTGGTCGTCTGGAAGGCCAATAAAGAATCCAACTAGCTTATCAAGTGTCACTAAACCAGCTCTCAGCATGTTATCAAGTTAACCCATTTAGAACGGGTACACATTATTGTGTATCATTATTTTATGCTTTAACTATTGAAAAATAGCAGATATACAAGCTCGATTGACCCGATTCTATAAGTGTCTTTTGAATCCTTCAAAGGTTTTTTGAAAAACCTATGTTTCTATGTCAGCAATCTGGCTAGCCATCTTCAAAGAAAAGTTCCTTTTCACTTAACTGGAGCTCAGTTAGTCTGTTCTTGAGAGACTATTGTGTCAGTGGTTCTCAAACCTTGTCATGTGAAGGACCCCCAAAATGATATGTATTTGGCCACGGACCCCCATCTCAAAATATTTAGTTCCAGGGAACCCCCAGAAGCAAAATTTGAGTTACAAACGTTTGCTTTAAAAATACATATATTCAAAGATTTGCACACATTTTCAGGACTTTTTCAAAAATAGTAGATCTACAAGCTCACAATATCTGCTATTTTTCTATAGCTAAAGCATTCAATAATTCTAGGCCTTTGTCATACTGAAAATGATTGGACAATAATGTTATACAGCCATTACTGCAAGATAAAATAATATGTAGGAGTGTCGAGTGTTTAAATGTCACCTTGTTTCCGGGATATCTTCCAGGCGGGGCCTTCCAGTGACAGGTCTACGTCAATCTGTTTGTCCTTAGTTGCTCTGCCCAACGTAATCTGTGGGAACAGTGGAAAATTAAGTTAAGCAAACATGAACGCAAAGATAAGACAGATGACAGAAACACTTCAACAAACACGCCACAAGTCTGGCACCATGTTGGCGCTAGTGATGTGTCGTTCATGAGTGATTCGTTCATAAGAATCGAATCATTAGCATGACTCGTGAACGATTCGTTCAAATCCCTGAAATGGGTCGTTCACACTTTTGTTCACACCCCCGCCCCTCCCCCTAATAGCCCCGGCCGGCAGACAGGACGCGACGGCGGGCTGTACTCGCGACGTAATAAAAACACTCCCGCGATTGTGTTTTTCACGGGACGATCGCGCTATGAACGAATCATTTGAACAGGTCTTTTGAACGGATCATTACCGTGAACGTGAACGAAATGATCCGTTCACTGAAATGAACGGGATTGCCCATCACTAGTTGGCGCTGCTCTGTGTTAATCAGCACTGAATATAGCAGTAGTTCTCAAAGTGGGGTCCAGGGGACCCCCGGGGGTCCTTGATTGAGTGGGTTCCAGGGGACCCCAAGGTTGGGGAATTTTGGACTAGCCATTTTACCACGTTATTCTGATGTTATGATGTCCATGAGCGAATCCACTGCATCTCCAACCGCGAGCGGTGGGATTTAATGCTAAATTGCTTATTCGTATTGCTCGAACGCCATTATTGTTTATGAGCCGTGAAAATAAGTGCATCTAAAGGTAAGATAGCCTTGAGGTTCTAGGCCGAAGTTCTACACCTTGCTTGCCAAACTTTCCGTAACTCTAAACAACTCAGAAAAGCCAGAGAGCCGCTCTTTTTCGCAGCTAAACTCATCCGTGATTGTCGGCTCCGGTTCGGGAATAAAAAGGGGAACTCACCTCTCGTGATCTCATGAGGTAGCGAACCATCCTTCCTCTTAGTGCTGCTAGTGTCTGGTTGTCAAAGTCTGGCAGGTTCATCCCTGGAGGAAAACAAACCAACGCTTGAGTTATATGTCAACGCTGTATGTCACTTGACAAAACTTGTCGATCTACAAGCTGTGTGACATGTTGTGAGCTTGTAACTGAAATGTGATAGTAGTTAGTGTGGTTGCTATAGGCTAGTACTAGTACTATTCTACTATTGTATTCGGTCTGATAGTTGTGTTTTGTAAACTTTTTGAGTAATGTTATAAGGGTTGTAAGGGTGGATATCTTGAACAATATAATGTCCAGACCAGACACGATTGGTCATGCTTCGCTTGACATCCCAATATATGATTTGTTGTTGTTAACCTTTTTCTGACCTCTGATTGGACATCATATCGTCCAAGATATCCAGCCTTACAACCCGGATAACATCACTCTTTACAAGTTTTATTAAACCCATGGATTACAGGTGTGCAAATGGTGAGTATCTATGATGACGTGCTTGGACCTGAAGTCTGCTGGCCTGGTGGTTGTTCAACCTCCTCTTGGTATAGCGTAGTTGAAATTCCCAGTGGATTCCTCACAACTCACGTCAGTGCAAACACACTTGCACCCTTCTAGTTTATATTTGTTTGCAGACTGTGGGCCCTAAGGACCCCTTATCCTTAAAATGATTTGCTTTTTTCCCCCACTAAAATACTTCAAATAGCAGGCAAAGAAGGCAAAGAAGTTTAGGGATGAGGGGTGAGGCACTGTGTGTGGAATGGGGTTGCGTGGACGCAGCGTTTCACATCATTCGGATTCGGTCAAACGGAAACTCCCTCTTTCGCTCACCTTTTCTCTTTGGCTTTTAACATCATCTGAGATTAAAATGTAACTTTTTATTTTGCAGGTACATCGGTGTACAATTCCAGTTTAACGAACTTGTATATAACTTTCTTATTTTTCTGTGTACTGTCTACCAGGACCTGCCAGACAGTTAGCCTGCTTACCTGTGATACTGTCTACCAGGACCTGCCAGCGAGGCAGCTCCTGTTCCAACTGTCTGATCTCCCTCTTCTGATGGCGGTCTGAGATCATCAGCTCTGAGGAGGACGATACAGGGAACGGAGAGAGAGTGTTAAAACATGCCAGACCAGTGAGACGACACTACTAAAACCTCTATGAACACATATTTACAAAGTAACACGCCAACACGAGTAGCGACCATCATGTCAGCAATTTCCCCCCCCCAACACACACATACACAGACACAATTTGGTTAAATATGTGAGGCACACAGGGTAGCCATGTTTAGTCATAATTAACCCATTTAGTGCTTTTCCCGACTAAAGTCTGGATTTCAAACCTGGCCGTGCGGTGCTTTTCCCGATTCAAGTCGGGATATCGCTTTTATATTAAATAACAGTAACGCATGTTCATTGGGACCCGCGGGTGAAAGAAAACTCAATCTCCTGTGATCCTTTGGGAAAGGACGTCATCAGGAAGTGAATATCCTCTGTTGGTTTCAACGCAATGCTTTGACAGTAAAATGGCTTTATCTCGAAATCCATCTTCAGATCGCGTAGATCGTCGAGAAACGTTTTTTATTTATTTTTTGTTTTTTTACCGGCCTGTATCTAAGCGACAGACTGTTAGGGTAACAATGTTTCTTTTCTGTGTGAAAGAAAACAGGGAACTGTATCTAAGCGACAGACTGTTAGGGTAACAATGTTTCTTTTCTGTGTGAAAGAAAACATGTTGATCGATATTACAACATAGTGAATTTCCACAACATGGACACGGTGGGTCTTCAACATAAGGTACAATCAACGGAAAAACCCAGGCAGAAGGTGTCTAAATAATTAATTATATATAAAGAACCAAATGTGTTAAGAAACTATAACTAACACACAAATTGGGTTAGAACTCTAACCCTTACCCTAAACCTAACCTCAGTAACCCTAACTAAATAGTATTCTTAACAAATTCGTACAAATGAACCTTCTGACTAATGAACCTTCGGACCAATGCCATGGCACCCACAAAACATGCATGAATATGAATCAATATTTCTTACCATGCTCCAACACTTCATCCCTGCTCTCCCTATAGGATAAAGCCAGACATACATTAACTGTTACATCATGAGCAATGGACCTGTGTCAAATTAGAGCGAAACGCAATGATAGCTTTTCACTGAATTTTACTTTTCAAAAATATTCAATATTCAAAAATATTTCAGAAAAAATACAGAGGTGAAATGTTAAATAATAATGAGAGTAAAGACTATATCTTACTTTAACTTTGCATCATCGACCATCTGCTCTGCATCAGAGAAGTTGAGCACCTGGTCACCTTTAGGGAGAGGCTGGACTGAAACGACACAAAATCCCCAGATGATTAGCTTCATGTTTTCTAGTAACAAACCAACATACATTTTAAGTGTATACAGGGTATCTGCACATTTCAAAGTTTGATTGATTGATTGAATATTGAATATTTTTATTAGACAAAAATGAAGAACAGTACAAATATGATCAAGACTAAAAATAAATTGTACATTTTCAAATTGTACTTTTTCAAAAATAGCAGATCTACAAGCTCGCAGCGCGGCACTCGGTGCCGCGCTGTGAGCTTGTATATCTGCTATTTTTCACTGGTTAAAGCAGGCCTAAATGGGTTAAACACCCTGCCTAAAAGGAACACCTCAAATAAGCCCTTTACGGTCTTGTTTACGTTGGAGGTCCTTGGTATTCAATTCATGGACAACATAGCAACAAAAAACAATCAAATATCATCGCAATTATAAAACACTATCAGCAAGTTTCCAGCGTCTCATCGTGCATTGCGCAGAAGGTGGGCGGCAACATGAGCTTGTACCGTATGTCAGCTGTTCTCTGGATGTGTCTCACACATAATTCTACAGTAAATTCTTGCGGAAACAGGTGGATATGTACAGAGTAGGGGAAAATAGGGGTGGAGGTGAGGTAAGCTCACTTCTCGCCTGTCCTGAAAGGTGAATTTTCATGGCAGTTTTGAAGGAGGCCAGCGAGTTACATGTTTTAAGGGAAGGGGTCAAGGAATTCCACACAGTGTTGTAGAAGGAGAATTTACCTATATTTGTCTCATGGGTTTGTGTTACCATTTTAAGACCTTTTCAAAGGCAAACAATGAAGGGGCCACAGCCTGAAAAGGTGAGAGAAGCAGTGCATTAACTCACCACTCTGGTCATCCAGCAAGTAGTACTGCTTCAGCAGCTGCCAGTGGACCAGCAGACTCTTGGGCGTTCGACAAGGGTGCAGGATGCTGGGGTGCTTGTTCAACAACTCCTGAAACACCTCCAGTTTAGGTTGGCTAGTCTGTTGAACCAGAAAAACATGAAAAGAGTTTAGGTTGGCTAGTCTGTTGAATCAGAACAACATGAAAGAGTTTAGGATGGCTAGTCTGTTTAATCAGACATGAAAAGGGTTTAGGTTGGCTCGTCTGTTGAAGCAGACACATGGAAAGTTAAGGTATGATGAAGTACGTCACTCCATATTTTAACTTGGTGGTTTTTCGTTAATTAACGCCCCTACTTGATCGCAACACTAAAGCATCAAAAGTAGCAGATCGACCTACAAGTTAGTCAGCCTTTTAATATCATTTGTTAGAGTACTATATAGACCAATGTAAATCAACATCATCACACTTACAGAACCGATCTTGGCCAGTAAGGCCTCCTCAACCTGACTGAAGAGAGCTTTGCTCTGGATGGCAGCGATGGCCTCTGGGTGGAGCTGTCTCATAGCCTGCCATGCCAGTCTGACACACACACACACACACACACAGACACACACACACACACACACACACACACACAGAGGAAAGCAAAAGAACATTTCACCACTAAAACATTTTGTATACCTGGAACCACTTTAAGCATTATTTGATGCTTTAACTATTAAAAAATAGCAGATATACAAGCTCACAGCGCAGCACTCGGTGCCACGCTGATGTAAATATAGTATGATGTTTTATTCATATCGTTGCTGCTGTTCTACATACTGCCAACCAGGTGAAGAACTCAGACCGAGGCTTTAACATTTGCCGTTATGATATGAAATATCACAGACCATTAGGGTTCAATGGAAGATGTTTCAGAACATATTGCTAGTTTGACCATTTAAATGCCCTAAATTATCTTAAAAATAATAACCAAAAATAGCCTCTCTATGGCGGCTTGTAGATCGGCGATATTCGCTGTGCAACATGCTTCCATAGAAGACATGCAGATTGCAGACAATTCAATCCATGCTGACAACAGGCCGTGAATAAGAAAATGAGGTATGATAAAAGAATTATACAAAAATTAAAACACTAAGATGCGTTCTTACTTTGAAATGACAGGATCGTAGAGCAGCGCATACCAGCGCTCCTTAATCTCCCGTAACGTGAAACGACAGCTGAACTTCACCCCTAGATGAACCGAGGTCAGGTCTGTGGTCTGAAACATACCCACAACAAACAGAGACAGAGACAGAGACAGAGACACACACACACACACACACACACACACACACACACACACACACACACACACACACACACACACACACACACACACACACACACACACACACACACACACACACAATTATAAAACAGTTCAACTTATCATTATCCCTGACTTCTCTCACCTTGGATACATTAGTAAATGGTAAATGGTGCATTCATCTTCACATAGATTGTGCTGTGCATTACATTCACACACCGATGGCAGAGGAAACCATCCAAGGCACCAACCTGCTCATCGGGAGCAACTAGGAGTTCAGAGTCTTGCTCAAGGACACTTTAACACGAACTCTGGGGGAGCCCAGGATCAAACTGGGAACCCTTCGGGAATCCTCCGTGTTCTAATGACGGTTTCTCTACCCCTGAGCCATAATACATACATGCATCCATTTCCGTTTCCTTTTATATAAAGTTGGGGGTTTTCTTTTTTCTATAGAAGGATGCATAGCACACACACTTGTCTCACCTGTAACACAGCATTTATAAGCAGCAGGTCATCGGTGGGCTTCCACCTCCCCAGGTCTTTAGTGACCTGTAGAGGCTGCTTGCTCTTCTTCATCCTCTTGGCCATTGGAGGCGGGGTCACCACCATGGCCAGGGGCGGAGTCAGACCCGAGCTGGATTTTGTCACCTGACAGGAAGAGCATGACGGTGGAGATTAATATATTATATTTCTTAATAATTTCCCCCATTGACATGGAAATAACACTGTCTGCAGTTATGTTAACATAAGAGAATTAAATGACTTAGGTCAATTTGTGTTTTGAAACTTTTGACTTGGGCAACTGTAAACCTGAATTAAGTGACTTACTCTGGAAATAGTTTTTCCTGAGTCAATTTTACCAGAGGTGGCCAGTGTCACTAAGAGCTGATTTATGCAAACATAGAATTTTCCTCAAAAGATTACGTAGGTCATTATTTTGGGAAGGTGACTGTTTTGAGTGCTTTACATAGATTTTTACCATGTTCTGTTCTGTTGAAAGGTGCTTGCACTAGGTGTGCTACTGTTCAGAGCAAGAAATAAGTCAGAAATGTAAACAGCACAAATGTTATGGGGACTGACCTATGGGAAAATTGGGAAATTGACTCAGATTTTTGGCGATCGACGGACCCCGGTTTGTGTTTTGGAAAGTAAAGGTCACCCTAACAACTTAAATGGACCTTTCATAGTTGTCACCTTTTGTTTGGATGAGAGCTCGCAACTCCCAGAGCAGCGGCTCTAAATTGTGTTTGGACGAGAGAGCCGATTGGTTCTAACCTTTTTGTTTGGATGAGAGCTCACCACTGATTGGCTCTAACCTTTTGTTTGGCGGAGAGCTCGCCGCTCCCGGAGCATCTGATTGGCTGGTCCATGCCGGGCGGGCCCTTCACTCTGCTGGAGGACTTCACCAGACTGCTCTCCACCAGCTCATCATCAAACTTCTTCCTCTTTATCGACCTGGACACACCATCATGGATTAACCCATTCAGAACGGGTACACATTATTGTGTATCATTATTTTATGCTTTAACCATTGAAAAATAGCAGATATACAAGCTCAAGCTTGTAGATCTGCTATTTTTGAAAAATCATGAAAATTCGAATTTCGACCCGATTCTATAAGCGTCTTTTGAATCCTTCTAAGACTTTTTGAAAAAACCTATGTTTCTATGTCAGCAATCTGGCTTAGCCATCGTCAAAGAAAAGGTCCTTTTCACTTAGCTGGAGCTCAGTTGGTCTGTTCTTGAGAGACTACTATGTCAGTGGTTCTCAAACCTTTTCATGTGAAGGACCCCCAAAATGATATGTATTTGGCCACGGACCCCCCATCTCAAAATATTCAGTTCCAGGGACCACCCAGAAGCAAAATTTGAGTTACAAATGTTCCCTTTGAAAATACATATAGTCAAAGATTTTTCACACATTTCACGACTTTTTCAAAAATAGCAGATCTACAAGCTCGCAGCGCGGCACTCGGCACCGAGTGCCGCGCTGCAAGCTTGTATATCTGCTATTTTTCACTGGTTAAAGCATTCAATAATTCTAGGCCTAAATGGGTAAAATGATACAACATGTAGTTCCGACGAAGCAATCCGATTGGTTGAAATGGCTCTCTACCTGTGCAAATAATGTGCACTACTGCATGCATCAAACAAAGATTTCAGCTGTGCTGGTTGAGAAAGAGCTGAAGCGGCTAGGCTAGCAGTTTTCATGTGAAGTTCAGGGACATAGTAGCTAAACGAGGCATTACAAAATTTAAAGTTCCTATCAAATATCTTAATGGTACTATGAAATGAAGTTGATGACGTGTTATTTTTTTCTTTTTTTGTAAGGGCAACTGTTGTATAATCGCAATATTACACTCGAGGGTCTGCCTTATCATGGTTATTTGCACTTCAGCCCCGCCTACATTAAGCTCACGACACATTGCGTTGTGAGCTTGTAGATCGGCTAAAAACAGCAGATCTACAAGCTCACAAGCTTGTAGATCTACAAGCTCACAACAAGCGCTTGTTGTGAGCTTGTAGATGGGCTTTTTGGCAAAGAGATTTGGTAGAGAGTGGAAAAAAAGATTGTATCAAGTACAGTACTTACAGATCCGTTTTACCAATTACAGAGATTTTAAAATGGTACCGGATATGCAGCTCAGCAAATGGCGGTGGATGATTTCACGATACGATTATCGTGAGCGTTTTTTTATCACGGTAAACGATAATAGCGATTATCATCCCATCCCTAAATCCAAATGACTGAAAACAGTTGTGGCGAGTGGCGACTGAGAAGAACTTTAATCTATGAGTACAGAACAATAATGAATGATGTTATCGGGTCCAACCTGGAGGAACTCCTGCGTTTGGGAACAACTCCTCCACCTCCACCGAAGGCCTGTGTCGCCGTCCTTTTGATGTCTTTTATTCCCAACGACTCTTCGTCTTCTGATCGACTCTGAGCCCCGCCCACGGCCATGGATGCACCGCCCACTGATGCACCTGCCTGCATCTGGACACACGTTATAGAGGCACAGATTAATGTCAACATATTGTTAACCTGCCTGCATCTGGACACACGTTATAGAGGCACAGATTAATGTCAGCATATTGTTAACCTGCCTGCATCTGGACACACGTTATAGGCACAGATTAATGTCAACATATTGTTAATGTCAAGCCCTGTGTAGAATGTAGAATTGTTGTGAGCAACTCTTAAGACATACAGTGCACAGTAATTGACTGGGTTTTACTGTGGAGCATTATGTACAATTCCCTGCCATTTATGACCAAAGGTACATAGATATCAGGGGGGGGGGGCTATGTTTATAACATACTGTATATTTCAGATTATATTCAGTGTAGATCTGGGGTCTGAGGGCTTTAAGCAAGCTGTGAGGCAGCATGAGCTTGTAGATCTGCTATTTTCGGCACAGAGGGGAAAAAAGAGCAGACCAAGAAAGAGCCAAAGCCAAACGTGACGTTTATTTTACTGGTTCAAGAGGTTAAAATGTCAGGAAATACACACGAATCAAGCATATTAAGAGAGAATAGAATACCATTGTGTAAACAAATAAACAGAAAAAACTAAACTGGTTTAAAGTTAGTTAAATGCACTGTCAGTGTGAGTCTGCATGTCATGTTTGGTGACAGTCTGTCACATCATTATACTATCATCTTATCCTCATGTAAAACAAAGGCTAATATTAGTTAGCCTTTGTTTGTTTACATCATAACATGGCCTTGTGTTGTTATAGTGAGCGAGGGCCATCTAGCGACATGTGGCATCAACAAGACTCATAACCAGCATTAACAGCACATTGTATGGTTCATATTAATTAATGTTATAAGACATACTTTAACATAATGCTGTTCTTCCTGACACAGGCTCTACAGTGAAGTTATAGTAGGGTTAGTGCTGCTGCTGCTGCTGCTAGTTAGCTAACTAGCATGAAGCTAACAGCATTCAATGAGTCAAATAGAATGCTTACGTTTATGTCTAGAAACTCACCTTTTGCTCTTCTTTATATCTCCCACTCTGGAATGGTATAAATACTGTCTGTAAACATATATGAGGCTTCTTTAGCGAGTTATCCTAGCTAGCAGCCATCAGATGATTGCTAGACAGTATCTGCTGTAAAACAGGCTAACAACAACAACATTAGCATTAGCCACTACGAGCACGAGAGAGTGTTTTTTACTGGTGATTCAGTCAGAGTGTATGAAAGGGTGCGCTCGTTTTATTGTCCACGACATTGCAAGCGGCGCGAAGGCCAGCGGACCTTGGTCCTGCTCTTCGCCCCCGAGCGCCGCAGGCGCGAGTGGCCGCGAAGAGCGGGCCAGGGCCGCGCGGCCGGCGGAGCGCCGCGCGAGTTACGAAGCCGTGGTGAATGCAATCGTTATATTTATGCCCAGGCCGTAAGGCCTGGGCAAGCCCACGATACACGCCCGCGCAGTCCGGTGCGCATTTCCGAACGCACCCTTTCCCCACACTCGGACTGAAACACCAGTAAAAAACACCATCCCCTACGAGCACAGCCCAGCCTCCTCCGCTTCTTTTCCGGCGGACGGACATCCGCTTTATTGTTGGTGCAATATCGCCGCCTCCTGGCCAGGGTTGTGAATCACACAACAATACTTGTTCAACATGGTATAATATAAGTATAATATGATATAGCCTACTTCTGCTGCTCAAAATGCTTGATTGATGATTGGCATGATAAATAAAAGAATGTGTTTTACATTGCCAAAGCATGCACATAACATAAATCAAATGCATCAAATCAAAAATGTAAACAGAGACTTAATAACATCAATCCTAACAGCATGGCATGATAAATAATGTGTTTTAGGCTACATTACATATGACATTGATTGATTGATTGATTGATTGAAAACTTTATTAGAAGATTGCATAGGGAAAGGTACATGCAGTTTCATGAGTTTCACTGGTACAAGGTCAACTAAAAGGAGATCCAAGAATGCCTTTCAGCTTATTTACATATAAACCTTTATGTGTCATCAATAGCAAAGAAAGAAAGTTGTAAAAAAAGAAGAAAATAAATAAAATACAGTGGAAAAGTGGGGGTATAACATAACATGCATCCTAACAATAAGTGAATAACAAGCACTATAATGAACAGTAGACTCCTGTGCTTCTTTCTCACTCATTCCTGCTCCCTAAATTCCCTCATAATATTCCTCATGGTACCTCTTTTTGTCCCCCGCAGGATACTACTGTACTATGTCCCATATATACTTTACTGTCTGTCAGGGGCGTCAATTAGGTATGGCAGGGGTAAGCAGCTGCCATACCCTGGGTCCAGGTGGGAAAATAAAAGTTACATTTAAATATAAATCCATGAATATCTCTTTGTCTATCTGTGATGGTTATTATATGTGGTTAAATTACAGTAAAAGTACTACAAAGGCAAAATGTAACAAAATGATCACTTTAACAAGGTATTAGGCTATATTGTATTCTCCACACTTGTATTCTCCCCATCTTGACAGAATGGTAAAGGCTATATATAGTCCATGGGCCCGACGGGTTGTCGGTATCAAAAAGGTGGCAAAGGTTACCATGCATTTTTGAAAAGCTCTATATCTGTAGATTATATTTTGGTATGATAACCCTTTCTTAGACCCAGCTAAATTGGTGTTATCAGCCGCTGGAGTTGGTGTCCCATGAAATTTACATTACAGGGAAAAAAAGCAAAAACATTATCTGCTTTTAGTAGCATAAGAGGGGTCAAACTAGGGGTTTGTCATGATGCCGAATCCATTGCAAGCATTTGTTTTGCACAAAAAACATTCCTTGGGATATACATGGCCTCAGAATACGATGCATGTATGGGTGTGCATTCATGTTAGTCAGAGGCCTTAGGGTTTTATTTCTCATGCTAATCAGTCTAAAAGCGCCAAATTTTGCACAGATGTAGCCCAGGGCATGCTCTAATGATTTAGCTAGGGCGCCCGAGTCGGCGACCTTTGGGGTCGCCACAGCTCCAGAAAAACAATGGTTTAGTGATGAAAAGTGATGAGTCATCACTTTTCTGAGTTTTGTGGATGTTTTCTGGAGCCCGAAGGTCACCGACTCGGGCGCCCTAGCTAAATCATTAGATCATGCCCTGGGCTACATCTGTGCAAAATGTGGCGCTTTTAGACTGATTAGCATGAGAAATAAAACCCTAATGCCTCCGAATAACATGAATGCACACCCATACATGCATTGTCTTCTGAGGCCATTTATAGCCCAAGGAATGTTTTTTGTGCAAAACAGATGCTTGCAATGGATTCGGCATCATGAAAACCCCCTAGTTTGACCCCTCTTATGCTACTAAAAGCAGATTAATATTTTTACCTTTTGTCCTGTAATGTAATGTTAATGGGACACCAACTCTAGAGGCTGATAACACCAATGTAGCTGGGTCTAAGAAAGGGTTATCATACCAAAATATAATCTACAGATATAGAGCTTTTCAAAAATGCATGGTAACCTTTGCCACCTTTTTGATACCGACAACCCGTCGGGCCCATGGACTAATACCCAGGTTCCGCAGGTCAGCTGCACAGCCAAGTTTAGCTGTACTTGAACAACCGTTCCAGGCTGCCATATCCAGCCCAAGAAACCGTAGAAACGAAGGAAAAAATAAAATGTACTTCTTAAAATAAATGTAGGCTATCATGCCTGTTGCTAAGGTATGGCATGACTGGTGTCACAGTCATGTTGCCATACCTTAGCTTTTTCTGAACTGACGCCACTGCTTGCTGTACCTTCTACAATTTATGATTTGAATTGGACCCCGGTGTAAACACGCTGTTGTGCTTTCTTGTGGTAAAGACATCTCAATGAAAGGCAGCAGCAAACAGAAATGTTTCCTGAGAGTTTGTTCTATCTAGATTATGTGGTGCATTAAAAAAAAAGATCTGGATGGTTCATGATATCAGAAATGTATGTTGTCCCTAAACCCATTCAACAGGGACGTTCAGAGAATGTTAAAGAGGCAGGGGCTGACATTTCTAAAAGGGCCTTTTGGTGAAAATATAAAAAAATAGCAGACCTCCAAGCACGCGTTGTGAGCTTGGAGGTCGGCTATTTTCGGTGCTTGATATCACACTGCCTAATCAAGTTATTTTGCATTTCTTTCACCATAGTGAAAACTGCATTCATGGTCTGGAGAGCCGAGGGCACTTTTTACGGACGGATAAAAGGGAAGGGTCTCAAGCCTCCTTTTGATGTCTTTGTGTGCACGTGCCTGCCATTCAATGCCTTTGAAATCAGTTCTTTGACGCACAGGGAGCCAGTGTGAAACACTAAGAACTGCAGTGATATGATCCACATTTTCTAGGTAAGGACTGCAGCAGCAGCAGCAGCAGCAGCGTGTGAATCCATTAGGAGTCGCCTGATCGATTCTTTAGGGAGACCTGTAAAGACACCATTACAGAAGTCAAGTCTACTGGAGATGAATGGGCAGGTTTTATAAATCCTGCTGTGATGTAATAAGTCCTTTAATCGTGATAGTTTCAGGGCTCCAGCTAGATGTTATATGTTAGATGTTATGGAGATAAAGCCAGAGAGGCCACTGGCCAGACTGAGAATTGGACATGTGCCCTCTGCACATGTCCAATTCTCAGTATAAGGGCTCGGGTACAAGCGGACGAAATGAGTTTTCTCAGAAGGGTGGCTGGTATCTCCCTTAGAGATAGGGTGAGAAGTTCAATCACCCAAGAGAGACTTGGAGTAGAACCGCTGCTCCTTCACTTGGAAAGGAGTCAGCTTATAGGTGGTTGGGGCATCTAATACGGTTGCCCCCCGAGCGCCTTCCTAGAAAGGTCCTCGATGCACGTCCCACTGGGAGGAGACCCTGTGGCAGACCTAAGACCAGATGGAAGGATTATATCTCCAAACTGGCCTAGGAATGCCTCGGTATACTCCCAGGAGTGGGACTGAGTTACTAGGGCCCAAGGTGGAGGGGCCTGGAATTATTTTATACTTTAGCTATTGAAAAATAGCAGATATACAAGCTCACAGCACGGCACCGAGTGCTACGCTGCGAGCTTGTAGATCTGCTATTTTTGAAAAGACGTGAAAATGTGTGCAAATCTTTGAATATGTATTCTTTAAGCGAACATTTGTAACTCAAATTTTGCTCTGGGGGTCCCTGGAACTAAATATTTTGATATGGGGGTCCGTGGCCAAATACATTTCGGGGTTCTTTGACATGAAAAAGTTTTAGCACCACTGACATAGAAACATGTCTTTGAAGGATTTGAAATATTCAAAGACTTGCACAAATGTTTTAGATTTTTCAAAAATAGCTATTTTTCAATAGTTAAAGTACACAGGGCCCAGAATTTGGTGCGACACCCCTGCACACATCTATCACTATCAGAGGACAGCATCATCCATGGAACCAGAACCATCGCATCAGCCAGGCAACTGAAGAAAGGGTTTATTTATCCTCAAATCTGACCGTGTTATTTGTGAATCCCAAAGGAAATGTCATTAAATGGAACCAAATTGGACATGTAAAACATCCATTTTTGGTTAAATGTGTACACTCGTGAAGTTACAGACCTGTGAGGGTCCATTTGGTTCCTACTATCAATCATTTATAGCCTGGACCCTATGTTTTTGAATCAGTGATGTACACTAGGCCATTATTGGTTCTCAAACTTTTAAGGTCACGCACTAATAATCAATTTACATACCAGTAAGGAGCGACTTCACCCTAAAGGGTACACAACATGGGCACGTGCACATGGGCACGTGCACATAGGCGCGTGCACGCATCTGCCTGGCACCTTGGCATGGGATCAACTTTCCCTCTGCGTCCTAAAATAAATATTGGCACTTTGGCTACAGTGTGTGCGGCCGCTTCTTTGTCTTTTAAAGACTAATGGGATCAACTTTGACCCAAAAAGTGCACAGACCTGGTTGGTTGTTTAAGTGTTGTTAATGTTCTCCCAAATATGGAGATGACTGACGTCTGACATCACAGATGTTTGATGTCATAGACCCATAGCATAGACCACATGAGACTGACACAATATGTCCAGATATGGGCATTCCCAGATTTGGGCTTAATAGTGATTACATCAGAGTCAGAGATCTCCATATATGGACATAAAAGGGACAAGGACGAAGTTCATTTGCAAGTGTGTCTTGCATTGAGGTTGGTTGTTTAATTTGGACAAAATGTGGCCATATATATTTGCCCAAGCTGGGATGAGGTGTCACGCACTGTGACACACATGGGCTTAATATTGATGACATCAGGGATCTCCATATATGGGCATACAAGGGACAGGGACGGAATTCATTTGCAACATCATTGTGATGTCAGAACAGGCAGCTATATCCTTCTGCTGACCTGGGATGATATTGATGACATCAGGGATCTCCATGGGCATAAAGGGACAACGACGGAATTAATTTGCAACATCATTGTGATGTCAGAACAGGTCAGCTATATCCTTCTGCTGAGCTGGGATGAGGTGATGTCAGAACAGAAAAAGAGAGCAGGCATGCACATCCCCAACCCAAATTGGGCAGGTGAGCGACGACTAGTATAAAGAGAAATAGATAAAGGCTCACACACTGAGGGATCCAATGCAAAAAGTGCTTTAATGCACCAAAAAGACTGTGTGACGTTTCAAGCAACAATGCTCTTCCTTAGACTAACTTGTGAAACAGGAGGAACACCAATCTTATACCGGTATACTGTATGTTTGTATATGTATATTATATGAAGAGAGGGTGAGAATGGCTGAAGTCGTAAAAGTAAATGTAGCAATACCACAATGTAGAAATACAGTACTGTAACAAAAGTCCTGCAATCAAACTAAAAGTACAAAAGTTTGGCTTCAAAATGTACTTAGAGTATTAAAATGACAAAATGTGTAGCAGATCTACAAGCTCATTGTCGTAAATGGTAAATGGTGCATTTATATACTGTAGCACTTTCTATCCAAAGTGAACACTTCACATAGATTGTGCATTACATTCACCCATTTCACACACACACACACACACACACACACACACACACACACACACACACACACACACACACACACACACACACACACACACACACACACACACATTAGGCACCAACCTGCTCATTGGAAGCAGTTAGAGGTTCAGAGTCTTGCTTAAGGACACTTCGACACTAATTCTAGGGGAGCCCAGGATCAAACCGGGCACATTTTGGTTCCAAAGTGGCCGCTCTACCTCCTGGGCCACTGCCACACTTTAAAAAAAACTAAATAGTAAAATAGGGCTTAATTGGTTCAAGTGATTTGTAATAATGATCTGGAATAGAAGTATAAAGTATTGGAAAAATGGTAAAGTAAAAGTATACCTCCAAACCACTGAAGTGTTGCATTAATGATTGACCCATGCCGTAGCAGTGCCCTGTAACACACTGTCCCCATGGTCAGACTCCACAGTGATGGCTGATTCTAAGAAAAGGCTGTCTAGTCTAGTGTAATGTTTAAATATTAGTCCATCCACCACAGGTTACGTCCTAGACTGCATGGAGCAGTGTTCCTCAAACCTTTCTCATGTCAAGGACCCCGAAATTGATATGTACTTTGGCCGCGGGCCCGGCCCATCCGAAAAGTATATACTGTATATATATATATATATATATATCGTCGTTGTCGTGTGGAAACCTTGTATGTCCAAAACCGTTCGTTTTTGTAGATCTGCTGTTTTCACTACTTTTGTGCGACGGCCTTGTCTGATGAAGCATGGCTTTACTTTAAAACAGACACATTTGAAACTTGGAGATACGAGGTTTCTGCCCGACAGTGATATATATATATATATATATATATATATATATATATATATATACACACACACACACACACACACACACACACACACACACATATACATGTATATAAATATACATTTGCAGATATTGCCGTTGGTTGTTTATGTCATAATTGTAATTGTGCTTTGGCAACACTTGTCACATGTTATGACAATAAAGCCTTTTGAATTGAATTATACAAACTCATTGCTTATACTGTATATATCTGCTATTTTGAGAACCAATGACCAAAAAAAAAAAAAAGCTGACACTGGGAAATTCAATTTCATAATCTTGTTGTGGAAAGGAAATTGTCTTTAATTGAATGGGGGAAGTGCACAATACAGTACATTCATACAAAATGACGACTCGATAATAACACTGATGTAAACTTTTAAGTTTCAAAATATTGTCAACAAATAGGCGACATTTTGATGACATGTACAGTATACAGTAACAGTTTCAAATGTTTAAAAAATTTGAATAAATACATCATTCTTATAATCAGGAAGTCCAATATCATGTTTACAAAATGTAATTGTAATATTAGGCATCGGTTTCTAGATACTATAAAATGCAACAATAATAGATATAAATAAATAACAGTGATTTTGCATTGCACCATAAACATTTAAATATAAGAAAAGCCTGAGTTTAGAATAAAACATGTTTTGTGGGTTTTGAACAGTGGCACCAATCATCATGCTTTTCCTTAGCTCCAATCGGAAACCACTCCCTCCGCTATATAACTCCCAGATGAGATTCCACTCAGTAAGACGCCCAGATCAGGAATCACCAGAGAATATTGGCCGCTATGCATGATTTTACCATTATCTTTTACACATTGTATCCTAAAAGTAAAGGTCGGCCCGACGGCCCCCCTGCTCTCAGATATTTTACATTTTAGCGCACAGGAAAATCTAACCAACGGGTTGAAACAAGCGTTTAAAACGCTGTTTTATGCTGCATTCACACTGAGAGAAGCCAAGCTAATGGTTTGCTTGGTAATTCAATGTATTCTCTATGCAAACCAGCTTTAAAAAATTCCAAGCTTTTTTTCCAGCTTGGAAATTTTAAAAGCTGGTTTGAATAGAGAATACATTGAATTACCAAGCAAACCATTAGCTTGGCTTGTCTGTATGTGAATGAGGCATAAGTCAGCCTGTGCCATGTTTTCCCAATGCAATTTTACGGAAGCAGTAATACGCATTGACTGGCCACAAGCTGACTAAATAAGCGATTTAAAACATGCATAGCGGCCATTCCGGGCGATATTCACCGGTGAGTCCTGATTTGGGGCAACCCACTGAGTAGAACCTCATCTCGGAGCTATATAGTGGAGGGAGACGTTCCGAACGAGGCTAGCTTTTCCTAAACAGGAATAGTTTTCAACAGCTGCCATCCTTTGTTGAGATAAAAAAAAAAAAATACAAACATACATTTTTTACGCACCTTTCAAAAACTATGTCATTACTATAAGCACCATAACATAACTTTTTTACGCATCATAAGCACATTTGTGGCGTAAAAAGGGTTAAGGTTTAATACTACTTAACTCCGTTAATACTACTCCGTTGTGCGCCAGCGTCACGCATTGAAAAATAGCCGATCTACAAGCTCACAACGCGTTGAATGGCTATTATAAATCTGAGTTATGACCTGAGTATGACCTGAGTAGGTAAAATGTTTAACATCCTTATAAGATAAGACTAAGATACTTTTGAGTCCCCTTGTCCTGTTGGTCAATCTGGGAATCCGCCCACAATCTATAGGAAATTACATACTACTGTACATAATGTCAGACTTTAGGAAACAACACTTTACATGTATCCTATTCTGAGAATTAGAATAAAATAAAAAGTGGCAGATCGTAGCTAGTTTTGAATTTGAATCCTGAAAAGTAACAGTTTTGGAAAACTAAAACAGTGTGACAGACAGTCAGTCCTAAAAAGATCAGATTTGAGAAACAAATTGTCTTTGGCCTACAGTCTCAAACAGAGCCAATGACACAACTATACTCAAAGTGACCCTGTTGCTCAGTCTGCTCAGTCAGTAATCTTTCTCATCCTTTTCTTTTTTCTTTTTTGTTTTTTACCTCCCTGAAGCCTAAATGACGCTCTGCTACACGACAGTGTCTGTCGCGCGGTGAGAGACCTACAAGACAGGACGTCAAGGTACGGAGTTAGGGAGGGGCTTTGGGCCTTCTCTGAGCTGACAGGTGAAGGCAAAGATTGTTCATTTATGAAGATACACCATCCCAGTTGGAGCCACTAGAGGCTACATGGTACACAAACACTACAAATGGTCTCCTAAGTGGGCGCCGGCATCTGATGGCAAATCTCGCGAACATACAATGTTTACTGGTGCTGGATCCCGCGAGAGTAAGTTGCTGGGAGAGAGAAAGGTCAATAATAAAGTAGATTTTCTATTGTGCGGCTTGTGACAATCGGGTCCAATATTTAGTTCAGCGACCATGGAGCTAAAGAATGGTTCAGAAGCTGTGTTCGCGTTCACTCTCCCATTGGAAACAATAGACTCCAACCTGCTTTCTACCTCCTAAAAATCTGTCCGCCAACTTCACACAGATACGGGAAGTAAACCGGACATGGCGTGTCTTGCTATTTCCGTCTTGGGCGACGGTCTGCCACTGTGCCAAGGTGTTCCACCACAGCAGGTAGATCTGCCGCGCCAAGGTGGTCCACAGCTGGTAAGGTTAGGTTGCACCACACAGGTGGTCCACGGCGGGTAAGGTTAGGTTGCACCACACAGGTGATCACCTGGCCTTCTAGTCCTCTCTGCTGCCCAGGAGACATCCAGCAGATGTTCTCATTGGCTGTCGTGTGTCATGTGACACTGCTGTCTGTGTGAGGTCAGAAGGGTCAGTGTTCCACAAACTGCAGGTTGATGACGCTCTCCGGAACGAGGAGGGTCCGTGTCATGGGCTTCACGGCCTCCCCTCCTTCAGGGTCCGGCTTCACCTCGAACTCTGTCACGATCTGAAGAGACAAGAAAAATCACAACTCAGTTTTACTGCAATTTGTAACTAGACTTAGACAAGTCGTCTAGCTCGCCAAATAAGACATTTGCCCCCTATGTGTTTCTGTAAATATACTTTGACTGCTCCTAGCAGTAGTAGTAGTACTTATTATTAATCCACTCACCCTGGCGAGGGCGAGGTAGAGCTCCAGCTCGGCGATGCGTCGTCCAATGCAGCTGCGCTTCCCCACGCCAAACGGCACGGAGGCGTAGGGATGATGACCCTGATGACCCTGCTCTCTGTTTAGCCAGCGCTGCGGCTGGAAGGAGTCTGGGTCCGGAAACACCGAGGCATCGCGGGAGGTGGCGAAGTGGCACAATGTGATCAGAGTCTGCATGAAAGTAAAAGGTGTTGCACTGTTAGTAACATGGCCATGGCAAAGACTTGGTCTTGTCCGTGGCAAGTTTAAAGGACAACTCCTCCCTAAAACACTTCTAGGCTCATTTTCCTACTTATATTGATCCCAAGAAATGCCCGTTGTCCAGTTTCCCCAGCAGAACCCTGCAGCTCTCATAGCATAGAGTGGAGCCTATAAGCCTATCGCTTTTACACTATTTGTTGTGTTCAAAAGTGATTTTCTTTTTCATGAATGTCTTACTAGTTGTCATTACAAACACATCCATGCCTTGGTTGTCCCACACAAGCCACCACAATCTCATAAATCATGTTTTGGGGGGAGCATTCGGCACAGGTGCCAATCAAAGTGACTGTACTGGCCTATCACAGGGCATCTTTTCCGGGACTTGGCATAAGAGAATAACATCTGTTTAGCAGAGTGTGAGGGCTTGTGTGGGACAACGATGACATGGATGTGTTTGTAATGACAACTAGTACCACAATCATGAAAGATAAAAAACACTTTTGACCACAACAAATAGTGTAAAAGCAATAGGCTTATAGGCTCCACTCTATGCTATGAGAGCTGCTGGGTTTTGCTGGGGAAACTGGACAACAGGGGCATTTCTGCGTAATAGACCACATGGACAGTCTTTTGGGATCAATATAAGTAGGAAAATGTGTTTTAGGGAGGAGTTGTCCTTTAAGATAATTCTTTTTTACGCACCATTATAGCGTTCTTATTTTGATCATAAGACCCTATTACTGAATGTCAGTCTCCAGGTTTTCTTCTGAATATGTGTGACACTGATTAATGACACCATGGTACATTAGGAGTCCCAACTACGGTAGTAGTAGTGGATTTCAAATGTTTTATTTTTAAGGACCCATTAACAAAGGACCCAGTGTGTACAAATGGAACCAAATGGACCTGTAAGAAAACTATAGATGTTAGCTGATCTACAAGCTCACATGAGCTTGGTTCTGAGAACCTTATCTGAGTCTTATCTGAAACTAATCCAGAACCTGTGAGAGATACATTTCACAGCATTGGCATGGTTCACTTCAACCCTGTTAGTCTAAAAGAGCTCAATACGTATTATCCCATTATTTTATATTTTAGCTATTTTTGAAATATTGTGACATTTTTTTTTTTGCAAATCTTTGAATACACCTTTTTTAAGATTTGTAACTCAAATATTTGCATCTGGGGGGGTCCCTGGAACAACATATTTTGAGATGGGGGTCTGCGACCAAATACGTGTAATTTTGGGGGTCCTTGACATGAAAAAGTTTGAGAACCACTGGTTTAGAAGAAGGATTTACAGTAGAACACATTTAGAGACAGAATCGGGGTCAAAATATTCAAAGACTTGCACAAATGTTCACGATATTTTCACAAGCTTGTATATCTGCTCTTTTTTAGTAGTTAAAGCATAACATAATGGTAGAAGTACCAAGTCTTGACCAAGTCTTAATGGGTTGAGCAATCTGCTTTTCAAAAGGCAATGGGATGTCCACCCACACACCCACCAACATAAAAACATAGTCTGTTTTCTTCCCAGGGAGCAAAATGCAAAACATTATATATTAAAAGCTGCCATCCAGAACGTATGTATGAGTGAGCATTTTAATACAATATAAATACCACACATACTCCTCCAATGAGACATTAGGACATCTACAGGTTAACAAGTATAGTACTGCCTTAACCTCATAGGCACAAAAAGCCAAGCAGGGAATTTCCTCTTGGACGGAACAGTAGATATCGTACAAGCTTGTAGATCTGCTATTTTTGATGCTTTCATGTGACGCTGTAGGGCAGGGTTCCCCAATTAGTTTTCCCCAAGGGACGAATCATGTCTAGGGTACCAAGCCGAGGGCCACAGCATTGCAGGGGGTGACGGTGGCGCTCCCGCTACTCCAGCGACAGTTTAGATATCGTCGTTGTTGGGTGAAAATCTTGTATGTCCAAAACCGTTCGTTTTGCATTTATCATTTAAAAAATTATGAAACTAGTGAAAACAGCCGATCTACAAGCACACAACGCCTTGCACCGCGAGGCGTTGTGTGCTTGTTAGTGGGGTGCCTGGACACTCAGTCATTTCAAATTTGTGTTAAAGTTTATTTTTCACTTCCAATTTGTAGATTATGGTCTATAGAACAATTTTGGTTCGAGTGTCAAGACACCAGATTGAAGAAAAATATATCTTTTACCCTATTAACAAAAATAACCAAAATCGTAATTAAGATTTTTTTTACATGTCTTAATTTTCCCACAATTGCTTGTGCAATATATTTTTCTATTGCTATATCAAGTCAATACTGTGTGAGGAATCAACTGGAGTCAACTATTTGTTTTGAATATTCTGATATTTCACACAAATTAGACAATAACATGGTTATTACACTCAACATCAACAATACAGTTACATTTGTTTTAACTGTACCGCAATATAGTACCATTGGCTTTAACAACTACTAGAACAATATTTTAACAAAGAATAAACATTCTAATCTAATATACAGTCTGCTCTGGTCTAGCAAGTTCTCACAAGTACATTTGCACAGACGTGTGCATTTCAACATTTCTGCAACTGCACCGAGTGCAGGTTGGCATACAAGCACGTTTACAAGTGCACTTCACACTTTAATATATCCTTGGCAAGGGGCAGAGTGGTCCAAATGGGACCACTAATCCCATAATCAGTGGGACTGTGGACGGTCATCATGGACCTGAATGAACATATTCATGCAGATACATAGTTACGTGCTGTCGCCAAGGCGCTTGCTTGGAAGACGCTTCTGTTCAGATGTTGATCCAAAGCATCAGTTGGGGGGGAATCCTTTCCACGTTCCTAGTTTTATGTGAGAATTGTGTCATTCGAACATGATCAACATCATTGCCCACTTTTTTCAGCCTTGGAGATGCTTGTGTTGGAGTGTCAGCGAGGGTTACAAATTCTTCCATCAGGGATGGCACTTTGCGCATCACCTTGTAGCAGGATCGCTTACCCTGCCATGGATTTGAATGACAATGTGCTGTCTGAGCCAGTGAATGCATGGATAGAGCCATGGCTGCATGGATAGGCGATGGTATTCAAGGAGATCATTCTAGTAATCTTTCCAGCTTTTTTTGAAGGAGATCCAGATTTCCGCAGCCACATTCAGAGCCTGGATGTGATTTCTGTTGAGGAGGTTTCTGTTCAGAAGGAGTTAGTTGTGCCAATTGTTTATGACTTTTGTTATTGATGGTGGAGTACTGAAATTGGCAAAGGTTTCTGGGAAACATTGACAACAAGAAGGAGCTGTTAAGTAAGAAGGAACTGTACTCATTCCTTTCAAGTAAGTTGTTAACATATTCACAGTTTCCAGATGACAAGGATGTCTACATTACTGCAGGTGATCAAGTCCACCATGTTGGAAACAGTGGATCAATGCAACCATGAGGAAGCTGACACTTGTGTCCTAGTAGGCCTACATCTTCTCTATGCCCTCCAAACATCATCACTTGGGATGGTGCATACTGGTGACACAGATGTTGTTGTAGTGCTTCTGTGTAATTTTCATCACATCCAGGCTCTGAATGCGGCCATCTCTCTCTAGGTCGTCCTCAGATGAGCCTTCCATCGTCGCTTCCAGTCATCCCGGTTTTCCATACATCCGGCCAGCTCGCTGGTGCTTTGCGCTCCTGCGTCTTTCTTGAGTACATCCACATACCGGTATGTAAGTGTGGGACGTCCTCGTGACCGGTGCCCATGTGTTGGTTCCCACAGCACCAGTTTGCTGGCTGGCAGCTCCTGGTGTCTTTGTCAGTGTCCTGCAAGTCTCATTCTCCTGGCTGCTATTTTATCGCTCACCCTTAATATTCCAGCATACAGATTCTTGTTGCTGACATGTGAACTCTTGCTGATGTTGAGCACTACACGTAACATTCTGGTGTAGCACCCGTCTAGAGACTTCTGCAGAGCAAGGTCCAGCATTCACTGCCATATAGGAGAACAGACTCTACCATCGCATAGAAGAAGCTGAGTTTGGTTTGTCGGGGGAGGTTGGAGTTCCATACACTAGCCATGCCATTAAGGGCCCTCCGTGCAAGTGATTTCCTCACTTGAAGATCTTGTTCTGTTGAGTTGACCCATGAGCCCAGGTACTTGAAGTCCTTGACTCCCTTCAGAGCAGTGCCTCCTGTTGAATGACACAATTCTCACAGAAAACTAGGGATGTGGAAAAAACTCCACCCCCAACTGATGCTTTGGATCAACATCTGAACAGTCTTCCAAGCAAGTGCCTGGGCAACAGCACATACCGTATGTATGTATCTGCATATGTGTAGTACTCTGTCAATCAAAACCTCCACCGGCTGTCAGTCTGTCTGTCAGTCACACGTCACACTTTTGCCCTACTCATATCTCCGCCACCGTTGCCCCGATCCATGCCAAACATTGCACACACACTCCTTGGTTGCAAAACCACAACCTCCACCCATTTCTCACACATGGCCCTCTTCTAGCGCCACCATGAGGCAGATTCTTGCAAAACACATTTTTGGACACTGCTCCAACAGATTCTTCCCTAAAATCACACAAAGCGGTACACAGTGTCTCTATAGTCATGTCATCAACATGGATCAGTCCCATTTCCCATATTCCCTCCTGATTGGCTACCTTTGCCTTCTAAAGTTTGTGTATGACGGTTGCTTATCTCCCGATTAGGGAGTCTTACTGGTTCATTCAGGTCCATGATGACCGTCCACAGTCCCACTGATTATGGGATTATTTTGGACCATTTGGACCACTCTGCCCCTTACCAAGGATATATTAAAGTAAGTGCACTTGTAAAAGTGCTTGTATGCCAACCTGCACTTGGTGCAGTTACATGAAGGAAAAGTTGAAATGCACACATCTGTGCAAATGTAGGCCTACTTGTGAGAACTAGCTAGACCAGAGCAGACTGTATATAGGTGTTAGATTTATTTTGTCTTTGTTAAAATATTGTTCTAGTAGTTGTTAAAGCCAATGGCACTATATTGTGGTATAGGAAAAAAATGTAACTCCAATTGATTCCCCACACAGTATTGACTAGATATAGCAATAACAAATATATATATTACACAGCAGTTGTGGGAAAACTAAGACACAATTCCGATTTTGGTCATTTTAGAAATAGGGCAAAAACTATATTTTTCTTCAATCTACTGTCTTGACACTCGAACCAAAATTGTTCTATAGACCATCATCTACAAATTGGAAGTGAAAAATAAACTTTAACACAAATTTGAAATGAAAACAAAAAATTACATGTACAAGGAACTCCACTATGTGTGCTTGTGTGCCCGCGGGCCGCAAATGGCCCGCGGGCCGCCTATTGGGGAACCCTACTGTAGGGTATTCGTTCGTTTACAAAAAAGAAAAAAGAAAATGAAATCTTAGGTGTGGGCAATACAAGGAGAGCTATAAAAATCTAATTCCTACTCACATTTTTTGGAATAATATAACCGCCAACTTGGATGTCTCTTTCTGTGATGACCCTGGCGTTGGCTGGGATAACAGGATACAACCTGGAAAGCAAAAAAAAATTCAGTGTGCTTGTTGTGCAATAAAAGACTCATTATAAAGAACCTTTATAATGCATTTACGCTGAGTTCACACCAACAGCGAGTTGGAATGCGACGCACTGTGAGCTTGTGGTACTGCTATTTTAGTACTTTTACTTTTTGTACTTTAAGTATATTTTGATGCCAATACTTTTGTACGTTTACAGAAATAACACTTTACTTATTGTTTTTCTTAAGCAAAAAAGATTGCACACTTTTTCCACTACCGACTACCACTAAAATCCTTATCACTGTTGGCATGCACGTGCACACATAGACATCAAAGGGGGCTTGAGCCCCTGCCTTTTTATACGTCTGTAAAAGCTACCCTCTCCAGACCATGAATGCAGTTTTCACTATATGGTGAAAGAAATGCAAATGCCGCCTTTCCATGCCATGCCTTGTCCAAACTCTCCTGAACTTGAATGCAGCATCTTATGTTGAAAGAATTGCCCTCTCTGAGTAGAAATCCATGCCGCTACGCCACATCTCAGGTATTGACTTGATCATGCTTAGTTCAATGTGGTATCAAGCAACGAAAATAGCAGACCTTCAAGCTCACAACGCGTCGTGATATTTTCACCAAAAGGCCCTATTAGAAATGTCAGCCCCTGCCTCTCTAACGTTACTCTGCACGTTGGGGAGTAAACGCCCCTCATAAAAATAAAACACATCATGAATCCATGGAGTTGTCATTGACATACCTGAGCACTTCCTTGACCGTGGCTTTCATGAGAGGCATGCGGGCCACGTCGGCTGCATCGGCCACGCTGCGACCGTCCAGAACGGTCAGAACCTCCTTACGAAGAGACGCCTGGATGTCAGGGTGTCTGGAGAGCTCATACAGCGACCAGGAGAGAGTACTGGAGATCTGAACACACGCACACACACAGCAACAGGTTAAAGGTATATTCAGTGATTGTATTTCATTAAAATACATTTTTAATTGGTACATTTTCCATTCATTCTCCTCACTAGAATGTGTGCTGACCATATAAGGACTTCCACAATGGCCCGTGTTGCAAGCATAGCTAGATTCGGTTTTCAGAGGTGGCCAGCCAGTCCTCCACCAATCAGGATAGAGTATGGCTGTAGTTATGTTATATTTTTTAGTTATGATGGTCAAAATAAAAGTTTTGAGAACCACAGTCGCTCTGAATTAAGAACGTCTGCTAAATGCCTAGATTGTAAACTACCGAACTCATAAAATGCCACAGTCTCGTAGTAAATCAGTATCATACATATCCTGAACCTGGAGGCGTAAGCCTACCGATATTCAGTGATTGGGTCTAATGATCGAAACGAGAACATTATAATGGTGTAAAAAATCTATAAAAAACTAAACATTTCCACGCTGTAAGGCCAGTAAGGAACAAGATGACCCCTGGCCACTTTCATTATCACTGAATACACCTTTAAAACAGTGGTCTTCAACAGGGGGTCTGGGACCCCTAGGCCTAGGGGGTCCTCAGAGTTAGAACAGGGGGTCCTCCAAATCTTTGTGTGATAGAAACTTTTTTTTTATCGTTTTATATATCAACCACTTTAACCCTAGCTTCCATATTCCGAGAACTTTAGCTAAAAACAGCCGATCTACAAGCTGCAAGGCGTTGTGAGCTTGTAGATCGGCTATTTTCGGCAAAGAGCTTAGGTGTCTGGGGGAAAAAGGAGCAGACCAATTACAGAGTGAAAGGTCAAGTTAATTAAGTATTGACAGTTCAAGTGGTTAGATATCTGAAATGAACATGAATTCAAAATATACTGAAGATAGTGTTGTCAAACAATTAAACTACGGTATATGGGATCTATGAAAAGGTTGTGTGGGTGGGGGTCCCTGCTTCATCAACTAAGGGGTCCTTGGCCTAAAAAAGGTTGAAGGCCCCTGGGTTAAAATTTTGAACAAACATGGGAATGTTCTCAGTCTATTACTCTCTGCCTCCCAAAATGTGGAATGCCCTGACACCATTCATTAAAAGCTGTGTAACACTGGTCTCTTTCAAAGTTGGCCTGAAAAAACATCTATCAGGAGACCGGAGGTACTGTAAATGGGAGGTGTCATTCACTGCCAACGGTTTTTCCCTTTTCTCCTTTGTACATATCGTGTTTTGTATTTGCTGATGACATGTATTACTGTGTAATAGGGCATTCACCAAATATTCGAATATTCGAATATCAAAGTCACTATTCGACGTTGTTCACTGAAATCAAATATTCGTGTTTTTTTTTTTCTTTAAAAATATATATATATTTCTTCATGGTTTATAAAGCTTGGCTAGATAGGAAGTCATAAGAACCCTGACAAGCACTTGGAATTGTAGGTATTACATTTAATGTGACTCGGTTCCGCAGATAAATATTGTGAAAATAGCTGATCTACATGCTCACAACTGTGAGCATGTGAGCATGTAGATCAGCTATTTTTACAATGTTCGCCTCTTGCTTACTTAATATTTGACAGTTTGGCCAGTCCTGTCGAATATCCGACTATTCGAATATTCGTGAATGCCCTACAGTGTAAATGTGTTATGCTATGAATAGAATACACAGGACCACAATGGTGTCTTTTTTGTGTTTAGCCTGAACGTCTGACTGTACCACATCGTGTTGTTTACATTTCTGCGTAAAGTATTCAATCCCTCGATCACTCGATCAATCAATCAATCAATCAATCAATCAATCAATCAATCAATCAATCAATCAATCAATCAATCAATCCACCAATCACAGTGAAGCTGAGCTGAATGCCAGGTGTCTTACGGTGTCCACGCCGGCCAGCAGCAGCTCCGTCACGTTGCTGTAGACGGTCTTCATGGGCAGTCCCGTCTGGGACAGGAAGTAGGTGAGGTAGCGTCCCTCCACCTTCTCCCCGCGCTCCATCCTCTCTGCCTCCTCCTTCAGACGCCGGTCTATGTGACCTTTACCTACACCAGGGTAGGGATGGGACGATACGCGATATTATCGTTTATCGTGATAAAAAAAGCACTCGCGATAATCGTATCGTGGAGATTCCATTTATCGTGAAATCGTCCGATCCGTCATGCACTGGGATCAATTCACCTTTTATTTGCAGAGCTGCATATCCGGTGCCATTTAAGCCCTCTATAATTGGTAAAACGTACTTGATAGTCTTTTTTTCACTCTCTACCAAATCTCTTTGCCAAAAAATAGCCGATCTACAAGCTCACAACGCTGAGCTTGTAGATCTGCTATTTTTTGGGAAATGTTCCGCCCTAGGATAATGGAAATAATCATGTTGAACTGGGGAGTGGGGTCCCCCTAAGCTGACAAGAATTTTGACTTGGTTCGACAAAAAATAGCCAAATAACAAGAAGCTCCAACTTGTAGATCGGCTATCTTCCCAATGTTAGCCTCTTTCTTTAGAAATGTGCAGATACCCTGTATGTACTTATACTGTATGTTGGTTGGTTAGCTGTTGAGTGAGAAAACAATTAAGCCATTAAGCTAATCATCACCAAAATAATTTGGGGACCCCCAAAGGGTCCTCTTAAATGAAGTAGAAAAAGCTCTAAGATTGGGAACGCACTTCCATGTGATCATCAGGTAGTGTATGAGTTAATAGGTAGCAAAGTCCGCTCACCGAACTCAAACATGTGGTCCCAGCACCGGCAGAAGGTGTTCCAGGGCCTGGGGAAGAGCTGGTGCAGCCAGCGGGGCATGGCCATGGTCAGGAGGGTCATCACAAACATGGTGTTGATGGACTGGATGAAGAGCTCCGTCTCTGGAGGGACCACCGGGTCCAGGCAGCCCACCCTGGACTCAAACAGCACAGAGGAGATCCCTGTAAAACAAGCACAGGACAAGGAGAGAACATTACGGGGCGGCAGTGGCTCAGGAGGTAAAGCGGCCGCATGGCAACCAGAAGGTTCCCAGTTTGATCCCGGGCTCCCCCAGAGTTGGTGTCGAAGTGTCCTTAACTGCTCCCGATGAGCAGGTTGGTTCCTTGCATGGTTTCCTCCGCCATCAGTCCATGCACAATCTATTTAAAGTTCCTTGGATAAAAGGTGCTATATAAATGCACCATTTATCATTTATCCACTGAACTTGGACATGAACAATTTAGGCATTTAGCAGACACTCTTAATCCAGAGCAAGGACAGACATTGATGTAAGACATCAATACATCAACATTATACATAAAATGCTTAGAAATAGAAATACATAAATAAAAACGTAAGTAAGCTGTCCAGATCACACATGTCACACTGGTCTTCTTATTTTTTCACTCTCAACAAGTGCCTGCAGTGTTGTGCATTTGAAACTACATTGCAGTGAGTGCACATCATGAGGTGATCACTGCTTGCCTCCTGTGAATTGTTTTATTTGTATTTTTGTTTATTTCCTGTTTATTTCGTTGCTGAGTGAGGTCAGCAGATAAAGTGAAGTGAGTGAGATGAAAAAAACCTGGGTGAAATGTGCCAATCTCAACAGGAAACATTGGTATGGTCACATAACAGACAGACAGTAAACAGTAGGTAAATCTATCTCACCCTCCAGGCCAAAGAGGTAGAACTCGCTGGCGACGTCTCTGATGAGGCCGTGGCGCTGGCGACGGAGACGCAGCTTGGCGATGAGGTCGCTGACCACACCGTTCAGGGTCCGGTCGTACGCTTCCACCGCCTTGGGGCGCAACATGTGCTTCGCCAGGAGGCTGCGAACGGTCTGCCACTCCTCCCCTTCACTGAGCAGCAGGGGCGTCACAAGGGGGGGAAAAGTGGGACTGAGTTACTAGGGCCCAAGGTGGAGGGACCTTAGTTATTTTATACTTAAGCTATTGAAAAATTTGTAACTCAAATTTTGCTTCTGGAACGAAATATTTTGAGATGGGGGTCCGTGGCCAAATACATATCATTTTGGGGGTCCTTCACATGAAAAGGTTTGAGCACCACTGACATAGAAACATAGTTTAAAAAAAAAAACCTTAGAAGCATTTGAAATGTTTAAAGACAAATGTTTGCTATTTTTCAATAGTTAAAGCACAAAACAATGCGTAATAATGCGTTCGAGGTGTAAATGGGTTAAACTCACGAGGTCAGGAGTCCGTAGTGATGTCCTCTGTCTCTGCGGTAGTCCTTCCATGAGGACAGGTCGGACCTCATGGGGTGTTGTCCCTCCTGTCTCAACACCTGCTCTATGAGCGCCGGCTCGGCCACGTGGACCGTGAGGATGGGTCCGAAACTGGCCTTCCACATGGGCCCGTACCGCTTCAGGCCTTCTAGCTGAGAACACACAGGGGGAAGGGCAGGGGTCGTCAATATGTCCGCACACGGACACGTGTGTCCGTGGCAGGGACATGCTGGGCCCCTGATTCAGCCCGGGAAAAAGAGTTGGAGAGGCCCTCATTTCTTTTTTTTTTGTTATATTTCGTCGTTGTCGGGTGGAAACCTTGTATGTCCAAAACCGTTTGTTTTGTATTTATCATTTTAAAAATGATTTAAACTAGTGAAAACAGCCGATCTACAAGCACACAACGCCTCGCGGTGCGAGGCGTTGTGTGCTTGTAGATCTGCTGTTTTCACTACTTTTGTGCAACGGCCTTGTATGATGAAGCAGGGCTTTGCTTTGCGAAAAAATGTATACATTTGAAACTTGGAGATACAAGGTTTCTGCCCGACAGTGACGATTTACTTTGTTGGCCGCCCACGGCGCCCAGCCCCCAAAATGGAACGAAGGCTGACATTTTATTTAGATCTTTTTCCTAATGGCCGGCCTGGACCGGCCGGGAATGAACCGGACGTTCGGGAGTTGTCCCGCTTTTCCCAATGGCCAGCACGTCCCTGGTCTGTGGGTAAGACTTGTCTGTGTCCATGGCCAGGGGTGTCGCACCAAATTCTGGGCCCTGGGTACTTTAACTATTCAAAAATAGCAGATATACAAGCTCACAGCGCGGCACTCAATCGTGGCCTACATCTGGCCTACATATTGGCGCAAAGTGCTCAAAGTTTCGTGTAGGCCCAAAAGAAAACTGTCCACGCTCTGAAGTGTGGCCTGCATCTGGCCTACATCTTGGCACAAAGCGCTCAAAGTGTGTTGTACGCACAGGGTCACATTGGCCAAGCTCTGCAGGACGCTTAATGAAACAAACTCATAAATAGCACCACTCACTTCAGTTCACACTAGGTGTGACTTTTTGAATACACACATTATAATGTTCTTATTTACTGAATGTCAGTCTCCAGGTTTGCTTCAGAATATGTACCGTATGACACTGATTTTACTACGACACTATGGCATATTAGGACTCCACTAGTCTTTCAAGAACAGCCTAACTGAGCTCGAGTTACAATCAGGGGGAGAGTTCCGCTGATTTAAAATGAGCCCAATAGAGCATCGCAGTGAGGTGTCGGAAGCAAGCTGGCCATTCATATTTACCATAGGATTTTTCATTATCAGCCACAAAGTCGTAGCAATTCAATGTACACTTACCACTAGGCTGGTGGTTGTAAAATGGTTCCATATGCTCATGTAGAACCCCCGAGTATGTATGCAATCACTCTAGTTTTATTAAAAACACGTTTTAATCAAGATCGCACGGAGAAGAACTGCATTTCCCATGCTGCTAAACGTAAAAACGACGTCTGTGATTGGTCTAGCTTCTTCTTCTTTCACATATCTTGCGGTTACCGCGGAAGTAGCTTACTGCCCCCTGTCTGCCCGGCAGATTATTGCACATCAGCAGAACTGCGTGAGCGAATACTTTCTTTTACAAATATGATGCACTGTGTTAAAGATGACGATAAGAGAGTCCACAGAGATGACAATCACTACATTTCAGGCCATATGCTGGCCTGGACAACTAAACTGAGCGTGATTTAAGGGCTGTATTTCAGGAAACAACAACAACATTCGCAAGGCATTCTGGGAGTGTAGTTTCCGCGATTTTAAAAATAATGATGTACACAGTCTTGTACCCTGTCCTTTTTTTCAGCTTTCTAATTAATCTTTGCATTAAAAAAAATGTGAATATTGACATGATCCCTCTCCAGCCGAGGTGTTTTTGTCCAAGGCTTAAAAACGTTTAAATAAATACTTTATGAAATGTCTATGGAAGAAATGAATGCGGAAAACGCTTCCGACACCAGAGTGAGGACGGGGTGGGGCTTCAACTGCGATGCTCTATACGGAACTAAAACTTCCTATGATTGGCCGCTAGTTGCGCTGTTTTCCCCCTGGCCGGTTGCAAAAAGAATTGTTCTCCATTGGATCCCATTAATTTTCCCCTTTCGTGTTCTAACCTTAATTAACATTTTCATGAATACTTTATGGTTCCTATCGCTAGTTAAAAATTGCCTTTCAATCACGATGATATGCGTTTTGTGAAAATAAGGTCCCATTTATGTTCAAATTGATGATAAAGTTGCGGGGGGCGTGGCCAACTAAACTGATACCATCCGGCTGTGTTCTTCTTCGTGTGCTGTATTTCGGGAGGCTCCGACCACATTCTCCCATGTATCCCTGCGGTTGCACGTGACCGTTTTTCAATCTATGATGGCGACACCCATGCCAAGGACCCATATTGTGTCATTTGCGCTGCATAGAAACCAATGGCTTCGCTTTGTCCATATCTTTTATACAGTCTATGGTTACAACTGAGCTCCAGTCAAGTGAAAAGGATCGACCTTTTCTTTGACGATGGCTGGCCAGATTGGGACTCCACTAGTACTAGTGGTTCTCAAATGTTTTACTTGCAAGGACCCCCATACATCTTAGAGTTACAGACCTGTTATGGTCATTCAGTGTTAGCTCTTTATGTGTTTCTGGTAATATTATTGTCCACTCATTTTGTATGTTGAAAAACACTGCATGCATGATGGGGTGATGAGTTGACCTATAGCCTATTAAATTGAATGCTTTAACCAGTGAAAAATAGCAGATATACAAGCTCACAGCCCGGCACCGAGTGCCGCGCTGCGAGCTTGTAGATCTGCTATTTTTGAAAAGGTCGTGAAAATGTGTGCAAATCTTTGAATATATGTATTTTCAAAGCGTACTTTTGTAACTAAAATTTTGCTTCTGGGGGGTCCCTGGAACTAAATATTTTGAGATGGGGGTCCGTGGCCAAATACATATCATTTTGGGGGTCCTTCACATGAAAAGGTTTGAGAACCACTGACACAGTAGTCTCTCAAGAACAGACTAACTGAGCTCCAGCTAAATGAAAAGGACCTTTTCTTTGACGATGGCTGGCCAGATTGCTGACATAGAAACATAGGGTTTTTCAAATAAACCTTAGAAGGATTCAAAAGACACTTATAGAATCGGGTCAAAATTCTAATTTTCACGATTTTTCAAAAATAGCAGATCTACAAGCTCGCAGCGCGGCACCTGTGAGCTTGTATATCTGCTATTTGTCACTGCTTAAAGCATTCAATAATTCTAGGCCTGAATGGGTAAATGCAATGCTTGGTTATAAGCTGATCAGATTCGGCACAAACATGGGGATGAATTCATTCTACTGTTATGTCACCAACATGTGGAACGCCCTATGAACAGCCAGGGGTGTCGCACCAAATTCTGGGCCCTGGGTGCAAGAATGCACTGTGGGCCCCCCATGAATGTTCTTCGTAGGGGGAGTGGGTTTAACCCATTTAGACTGGGAACGCATTATTACCCATTATTTTGTGCTTTAACTATTGAAAAATAGCAAATATATAAGCTCGCACGCAGCACCGAGTGCCGCGTGCGAGCTTGTAGATGTGCTATTTTTGAAAAATCGTGAAAATTTGTGCAAGTCTTTGAATATTTTAAATCCTTCCAAGGTTTTTTGAAAAACCTATGTTTCTATGTCAGTGGTGCTCAAACTTTTTCACATGAAGGACCCCCAAAAATGATATGTATTTGGCCACGGACCCCCATCTCAATATATTTAGTTCCAGGGACCCCCCCAGAATCAATATTTGAGTTACAAATGTTCACTTAAAAAATACATATATTCAAAGATTTGCACACATTCCCACGACTTTTCAAAAATAGCAGATCTACAAGCTTGCAGCACGCCGCGCTGTGAGCTTGTATATCTGCTATTTTTCAACAGCTAAAGTATACAATAATTAAGGCCCCTCCACCTTGGGCCCTAGTAACTCAGTCCCACTTTTCTCAGTCCCCCCTTGTGACACCCCTGAATGTCTGCAATCTGCAACTGGACATAGACCTGGAAGTCTTCTAGCTGGACAAAATAAAGTATATACTTGGAAAAACTGTAAAATATACTGCTCCTAGTATTGATGATCTCTTGTATAGTATTGTACTGTATGCCTTTATATGTCTTGATGAATTGAATACACAGGACCACGATGGAAACAAGCCCTCCAGGGTTTTTTGTATCTTTTAGCATTAATATTACAATTTGCAAATTGATAATAAAGTATTCAATCAATTAGTCAATCAAAGCGTTCTTTTGTGGACAAATAAAGAAATTCACTTTTACATGCATCTACTAAAATAGCTAATATAGCCAATATGATTAAGTATAGCCTATAAATATAAATAGGTAATAATAATCGTCATACATTAACACTTATTTCTTTATAGAGAACTCTCCCTATATGATCCTGCATGCATTTTGCAGTGTGATTTAAAAGGAACCTCTTTAGATTGGGTTATATTATCCAGTCAAGACACCAGTAGCCTACAAAGGAGGACCCCAGTGTAAACAAGCCATATAGTGCTTTCTTTGGTTTAAAATCCTAATATGATATCCTATTTAGCAGACCTTGTATAATCTGAACTGTACTGTCCTGTGCTTTTCCTATAAGCAAACTGCTAATAAAGTATGCCTATTCAAACAATCAATTATTCAATCAAGCAAGCAAGCAGGGTTCCATGCATACTCCTCGCTCTGCAGTTATGCAAACATGCATAGGCCTACTAATATTACTGTACAATTATATTTTGTCATAATTACATTGATTTAACCACTTCCCTAGCATCCTTTATTGCGGGGAAGGCTTTCGCAGAAAATAGCAGATCTGCATTGTGAGCTTGTCGATCGGCTATTTTCAGCGAAAGGTTTCCAATTCCCCGCAATAACAGAAAACGAAAAATACACTAATATGGAGCCCTGGCCTGGGGCGACTCCACTCTCTCAAGGGTTTAAAGTCGTTAAACTGTCTGCGTGAACTTTTTATGTAATTACCTGCAACTCGTGGAGCCGCGACAGTCCCCGTTTGGCGAACAGATCCCAGGCGAAGCCGAGCACGGAAGGTCCTGGCATGTCGCCCAGGGTCTTGACAGAGGAGCTCCTGCTGGAGGTCTGGGTGGTGGAGGTGGAGGTCTGGGTTGGCTGGTGCTGTTGCTGCTGCTGCTGCTGCTGCTGCTGGTCGCTGCCTGCGCCCCTCACCAGGGCAGACGCGCTCTCAGCCCACCTCTCCATCCACTTGATGAGGGTGGGAGACCCGGACACTTTGAGGGCTTGCTGCAGCATCCTGCTGGTTGTCCTCCTAGCTGATATCATAGGGTTCTGTTGCAGCTGCTGCTGGATGGGTCTGGACTCTGGATGCTCATTATCTCAGCAGAGAGGATAGGGCGCTTGTATTTATAAGGAGCGGGTCAGAGCTAGTTAGACCTACCCACACCAGTCACTACACCACCATACATACACACACACACACACACACACACACACATACATACATACATACATACACCACCCAGCCATAAGCTGCTGCAGGGGACAAAGCTGTTTTTCTTTTTTTTCTCGTGTGTTACAGGCCCCGCCCACCTGAGCAGGGAATTTGGAGGGTGCGTCCAATCAGCGGGCTGGGGGAGAGCCCTACCCCGATTCACAGCACGTGGAGACGGAGGGTAAACAACACACAATGTATGTGCACCCCCACCATGTCTGTACTCTGTATGTATGTCTGCAGCTGATCTCTTTCTCTCTGCTCTCTGCTGTATAGGGACCTAAGGCGACCCCGCCCCCCCTCCTACACACACACACACACACGCACGCACGCACGCGCGCGCACGCACGCACACGCACACACACACACACACACACACACACACACACACACACACACACACACACACACACAGGGAAGGGAAGATAGGGAAACTACATTGCACGATTATTGTGTCAAAAATGATTGCGATTACATCTCGATAATCAAAATAATATGCGCTTAAAATGCCCTTTTTTAACCAATTGACCCCCCCCCCCCCTTATATTCTGGGGGGAACATTCACGGTGATGGTCATAAGGCCTTGAAAAGCAACATGTTGTGAGTAGATCTACTATTTTTGGAGAATTGATTTGTGTAGAGCGAAATAATAGTGTACCAAATGCAGTGTAGAGGGTTTAAATGTTAGGCCTACTCGATCAGGCTTTAAATGGTAGGCCTACTCGATCAGGGTTTAAATGGTAGGACTACTGAATCAGGTTAGATGGTAGGCCTACCAAGCCTGAATGTGCTGCTCAATTCATGTATGACTGTTTCACAATTTCACATCTCTGCCATAAGATTATTGTGAGTGATGTTTTTATCACGACAAAGGATAATACTGTTACCCCCCCCCCCCCCCCCCCCCCACACACACACACACTTACCATCTATAAAATATTCACATATGAACAGCTTGGCGGCTTAAATGGGGCAAATAAATAAACAGGCCTATAGTTACGGGTAATAGGCTATGTCAATAAGCCAGCATCCTGAAATAGCCTGGAAGCAAACTAATCTATTATAGATTGGTGTAGAGTCCAAAGTTAAAGCAACAATTCTTCTTAATGGATAAAGACTAGAGTTCACATACAAGTCAGACTTTTATCGGTTATTATCAATTGCTTTTATCAGTTCTTGATACAAATGATGCTGGCACCATGCAGTCCAAGTGTGGACGGAGGGCCATGACACTTTGATAACGGCTGTTGCTCATGAACTTGCTTGTTGTGCTTAGCGTATAGCAGGGGTCTTCAATGTTTTCAGGCCGAGGAGGACCCCTTAGTTGAGAGAGAGATGAAGCAGGGACCCCCAGATTCCATATAGTTTCATCGTTTGACAGCACAATCATCAGCGTATTCTGGATTCACGTCAATTTGTGTTTTCAGATATTTAACCACTTGAACCGTCAATACTCAATTAACTTGACCTTTCACTCTGTACTTAGTGTGCTCTTTTCCCCCTCTACACCAAACCTCTTTGCCGAAAATAGCCGATCTACAAGCTCACAACGCCTCGCAGGCGCAGCGCGAGGTGTTGTGAGCTTTTAGATCTGCTAGTTTTGGCTAAAGTTCTCCGAATATGGAGTCTATGGTTCAAGTGGTTAATATAGAAAGGGAGGAAAAAAAGGCTATCACACTAACTCTGGGGGAGCCCGGGATCAAACTCCTGGGAACCTTCCGGTTGACCAAGCGGCCGCTCTACCTCCTGAGCCACTGCCGCCTCCTGGCACATAAAGTACCTATCTTGAATGTAATAATGATAACAATGTGATAAAACATATAGGTCATGGCTCATGTCTTGTTTACCTTCAAATCAAGGCCAATAAAATCTTTATGATCTTAGTATATAGCTCAATACAGATGTGTTTCATAATAGAAGAATAGCACCTGAAAAAAATAATAAAAGATTGCCCCCCCCCCTCTTTGCCGAAAATAGCCGATCTACAAGCTCACAACGCCTCGCAGGCGCAGCGCGAGGTGTTGTGAGCTTTTAGATCTGCTAGTTTTGGCTAAAGTTCTCCGAATATGGAGTCTATGGTTCAAGTGGTTAATATAGAAAGGGAGGAAAAAAAGGCTATCACACTAAGATTTGGAGGACCCCCTGTAGTAACTCTGAGGACCCCCTAGGGGTCCCGGACCCCCTGTTGAAGACCCCTGGCTTAGCGTATACAATACCTGAAATGGTAAATGGTGCATTTATACAGCGCTTTACATGACTGATTGATTGATTGAAGACTTTATTAGAAGTTTGCATATAATAGACCAAGCTTGGCCTGCCCTACATGACAGTACAGTTCACTCACTGGTACAAGGCCAACTAAAAGGATAAACACAGCAAGAAAGCCTCCAGGCTTGTTTCAATTGGGGTCCTTTTTTAACTCATATAACATTGAATGACAGACAAATAAGACACAGAACTATGCATAAAACAACAAAATCAAACCTCGGTTCGAAGTGAAGCGGTGAATTTTTATTCTATGTGTTCTAGAGCTATGAAATCTGTGTTCTAGATCTATACATTCTGTGTTCTAGATCTATACTTTCTATGTGCTTTAGTTCTATATTTTTATGAATTCTGAATGAATTCATGATTTTATCTGGAGGGCCAGATTGTCATGTGAAGCTTGACCAATCCTCAATTCTGCATGCACGGGACAGACAAAGCCACATCTTGGAAGAGGCTTTCACCGCTTCATAAATATATAATAAAAAAAAACAGCCGTGATACAAAATAAGAAAATAAATGGTATTTACAGAAGAAAGGTCAGGGGGTTCAAGTTCACACATACATTCATACACCGAAGGCAGAGGAAACCATGCAAGGCACCAACCTGCTCATCAGGAGCAGTTAGGGGTTCAGAGTCTTACTCAAGGACTCTTCAACACTAACTCTGGGGGAGCCCGGGATCAAACTCCTGGGAACCTTCCGGTTGACCAAGCGGCCGCTCTACCTCCTGAGCCACTGCCGCCTCCTGGCACATAAAGTACCTATCTTGAATGTAATAATGATAACAATGTGATAAAACATATAGGTCATGGCTCATGTCTTGTTTACCTTCAAATCAAGGCCAATAAAATCTTTATGATCTTAGTATATAGCTCAATACAGATGTGTTTCATAATAGAAGAATAGCACCTGAAAAAAATAATAAAAGATTGCCCCCCCCCCCCCCCCCCCAACATCTAGTGGAATTTATAGAAGCCATTACCAATTCTTTGCTGACACGGGGCTTTCCTGACAAGTGCTTCTAGCACTTTAGAGAGAGAGAGAGAGAGAGAGAGAGAGAGAGAGAGAGAGAGAGAGAGAGAGAGAGAGAGAGAGAGAGAGGGTGAGGGAGAGACAGACAGACAGACAGACAGACAGACAGACAGACAGACAGACAGACAGACAGACAGATTAATGTGTATTTGACTGCAGACCCCCATCTGAAAATATTTTGTGCCAGGGACCGCCATACAAGATTTGTGCTGTTAGTGTGTGAAGTGGCCGTGGGACTGAGTTACTAGGGCCCAAGGTGGGGAAGTGGGACTGAGTTACTAGGGCCCAAGGTGGGGAAGTGGGACTGAGTTACTAGGGCCCAAGGTGGGGAAGTGGGACTGAGTTACTAGGGCCCAAGGTGGAGGGACCTTAATTATTTTATACTTTAGCTATCGAAAAATAGCTGATATACAAGCTCACAGCACGGCACCAAGTGCCGCGCTGCGAGCTTGTAGATCTGCTATTTTTGAAAAGTCATGAAAATGTGTGCAAATCTTTGAATATATGTATTTTTTTAAGCGAACATTGTAACTGATATTTTGCTTCTGGGGGGTCCCTGGAACTACATATTTTGAGATGGGGGTCCGCGGCCAAATACATATCATTTTGGGGGTCCTTCACATGAAAAAGTTTGAGCACCACTGACATAGAAACATAGGCTTTTCAAAAAACCTTAGAAGGATTTGAAATATTCAAAGTCTTGCACAATTTTTCACGATATTTCAAAAATAGCAGATCTACAAGCTTGTATATCTGCTATTTTCCAATAGTTAAAGCACAAAACAATGCGTAATAATGTGTTCCCTTAAACCCCCTCCCCTATGAAGAACATTCATGGGGGGCCCGCAGTGAATCCTTGTACCCAGGGCCCAGAATTTGGTGCGACACCCTTGTCGCCCCTATAGGCCTTGGCCTATAGGGGTCTAGTCTAGTGCGCTGTAATGGGAATAGACTCCTGTGTTCTTGGCTCCCTACCCCTCTGGCTCCCAAACTGTGGAATCAACTCCGCATTGATTGCAGTCAGAACTGCAGACTCACTCCCAATCACAAATCTTCAGCTGTAATCTGAAGACTCACCTCTTCAGACTCCACTTTAGACTGTAGCACTTTCCTTATAGCCAAAGGCTTATGCAAAGGGATAATTGCAATTTAGTTAGCATGTTATGTAGACAGGTCATTGTTGACCTGGCAACCTATAGTGTGTATAGTTTCAATGTACTTGTGTTTTTACAGATTTTTTTTATATTACACTGCTTAGACTGATGATAGGTTCTTGGTTTACCTATGATCCTTAATTACTATTTATCTTTTTATTTTTCTATAATTTCTTTATCCCACGATTTTGTAACCCATTTTCTCACCCAGTGCCAATTGCCTCGGCTGTAATCCTGGGCTCTGCTCTCCCTCTGCCACGCCTGGGGAGCCAAGGCTGGCCTGGGGGAGGAGGTATAGAAACCAGGATTACTGCGTGAGACACAGGGAGAAAGGCCCTTTCGCCAACCCCAATAGGGTATATGGCAGGGGCATAGTTCTGCCGATTTAAAATGACTCCAATACGGAAGTAAAACTTACTATGATTTGCCGCTAGTTTCGCTGTTTTCCCCCCCGGCCGATCGCAAAAAGAATTGTTCTCCATTGGATCCCATTCATTTTCCCCTTTCGTGTTCTAACCTTAATTAACATTTTCATGAATACTTTATGGTTCCTATCGCTAGTTAAAAATTGCCTTTCAATCACCATCATATGCGTTTTGTCGAAATTTGGTCCAATTTATTTTAAAATAAATTATAAAGTTGCGGGGGCGTGGCCAACTAAACTGATACCAGCCGGCTGTGTTCTTCTTCGTGTGCTGTATTTCGGGAGGCTCCGACCACATTCTCCCATGTATCCCTGCGGTTGCACGTGACCGTTGGCAGCCAATAGCATCCTTTGGTGCCTTTACAATCTATGATGGCAACACCCATGCCAAGGACCCATATTGTGTCATTTGCGCTGCATAGAAACCAATGGCTTCGCTTTGTCCATAATATTTTATACAGTCTATGGTATATGGGCGCTGATGACGCGAAGGAGGAAACACGGCCACAGCATCCCCCGGCGGGAATCGCGAGGCGACAGCGCTAGCCACTGCGCCACCGTGCCTCCCCCTAAATTACTATTTCTATGCATTTAATGTATTACCTCATGTTTACCGTATTTACTGTAGTCGCTCTGGATTAAGAGCATTTGCTAAGTTGTAACTAAGCCTCTTCGACCTACTGACTTACTTTCGACTTGCACAGCAAAGGCATCAAAGCACATATCGGCACTTACGTATTGGCCTTGACGTCAACGTTATGTCACAGCAGCCATGCAGCTGCGTCAACCAAACTCTCTTCTACTGAAGTTAAACGACATAATCAACTATATTAAGATGACGGAGTGAAGTCATATGACATTTAATACAAGAAATCCGATTAGAAGAATTACTCATTGCAGTTGAGATGTAGGCTATACTGTCAGAAAGATGAGATTAATGGAACAGGCATGACCGTAGAGGCGTATGGCGGTCATAACATACTGTATGACACTCTGTAAAATGCTGTTCATTCATCATCCATCTGTGACCGACATACATTTATACACCCAATGGCACAGTGTCTCCACCCCTAGATACCAGGGCATTGAACTGGTCAAATGTCCTAGAAGAGGTGGTGATATAAATAGACTATTATTGCAGCGGGAATCTTTTGGGATTTTTACCCTAAATACCATGTCTCCCAAGGGTGTGAATGAAGAGTTCTATATCAGCCATTTTTTATAATTGTCACTCTGTCTCTACATCTCTGGTGTATTTATATATTTTCTTGCATTTTTGTACATATTTTGTTCTCTATGTTGCCAAAAAAGAAGAAAGAATAACAAAAAAATAATAATGATTTTCTAGATTTTTAACTATTTCTTTTGTACTAATCATGTCTTATCTGCGTGTTCTTTTTCACTGTTGTGTATTGAAAAATGATGAACACTGTATCAATGTTATTAATTATATATATTTTACTTGGTTACCTTGCTGTGTTGTTCCACCCCCTGCTGACGTGACTTATGGGTGTCTCTATAAAAGTGGGTTGGTGACACATAGCGCAAGTTTTGACCAGATGAAGAGCTTGTAGCTCGAAACGTTGTCAATAAATATTCATTTGGAGCAGAGTGTGCGGGTTTCCTTTTCAATTGTACACCCAATGGACCACCATGGAAGTGATAAGCTCTTGAGCTTTTATATCCTTTTGGAAGACGTTCATGTATTATATGTCAACCAAAACATCAATCAATCAATCAATCAATCAATCAATAATCTCTTGAGTGTACGTGGAACTGTTTGGATCTACTTGCCCACACTCTGGGGTGACTACTCGTCGGGATGTATTACTGGTACTGTTGTCCTTTTGTTTTGTTTTTGCAGCACTTTGAGATTTTCACGAATGTAAAGTGAATTATGAATATTAAAATCCATGTATGAAGGAGAGAATATGGTTCAAGATGCACTTGACTGACTTCAAGTTTGAAAGATGACCTTTGACCTGTGAGATGAACACAATCAGCCGCTGTCTTCCGTTGTTTGTTTTTTAAACATATGTTATGCAACATATCACAATTCACCCCCACTTTTCTTTAAACTTATGTTATGCAACATATCATAATTCACTCCCACCTTTCTTTCGTGATCAGCTGATCAGAAGTTCTCACAGGAGAACTTTGAACGTACATACAGTACCTGCTCTAGTAATTTCTTGTTTTTGCTCACGGTTAGTTTTCAAACTTATCTTCTGATAAAGAAAATACGGCTTCAGCTTAAAGGGAGCGTACGTTTTTTCCACACACACACACACACACACACACACCTATACGTTTAACTTACACCCACCTGAACTGATGACTGAGTTAGACTTCTTTTCCGTCAACACATTCAGGTTTTTTTAAGACCACGCATGACCAATAAAACACTCCCATGACGTTTTAATTAATCTATAGCTCTGCCTGAAAGAGAAGGGGAGAGAGAGAGAGAGAGAGAGAGAGAGAGAGAGAGAGAGAGAGAGAGAGAGAGAGATTAATACTTGATTAGGTAGAAATCATAATCAAATCCAGAGGAAAGAATGGATGTCTTTGTGGTGATGTGGACTGATGTGGCACAGCTGGAGACCCTGCGACGGGGGGGGGGTGGGGTGGGGGTGGCGTGCCCGAGGGGGCTTTCCCTATGATATATTGTTGGCTCTGTGCCATGGGGGGTGTGGGTGGGGTGATGTCATTCCCAGAGGGACCCAGACTAGTGTGCTAAAGTTCATGGTTACAGTCTGTCTGTCTGTCTGTCTGTCTGTCTGTCTGTCTGGCTGGCTGATGGGTGTCATATTAGGAGTGTCCTTGAATTTAGTGCACACATATCTCTGCTCTCTGACATGTCACATTTTCATCCATGCCTTATCCTTAAACTCTTCACTATGTTGCAAGACTGAAGAGGCTTACAGTTTTAGAATGGAACCAAAGAGTTATTAAGACCAAGGATTTTTTTTCGTACAGTTTAAATGGAGTCTGTTCCAAGAAAGACCCTCCTCTCCTCTCCTCTCCTCTCCTCTCCTCGTATTATTAACACATTTTAAATAACTTGCAACGAGTCTATATTTATATATTTAATCATTTTTATTTGGCGCTTGACCTTGGCCTTCAGACGTCTTATGAAATAATCGACCGCATGTGATTCCTGCCCCCCCCCCCCCCCCCCTTAAACACAAATGTTTATGATTTATTAAAGAGTAAAGGTGTCACACTGATGATGGTGGTGGGGGGGGGGGGTGATTGACTATTACCTCATATACGTAAAGCTGTGGTGAATTAATACTTTAAAACTACAATATGTTGAATGAGTTAACATGTTTTAAGACTATTAAAGGCCTGTATGAGTGTATGTCTATATCAGGCGTGGGCAACTTTGATGCTGGAAATCGCCGCTATATATATCCACACTCACTCACACCACATTGCATATAGATACAGTCAAAATAGCAAAAATTGCCGACCTACAAGCTCAAAACGCGTATGGAGATCCTATACCCATATATATGATTATAACAGAAATTGATTGTATAGTAGAGGAGCCTATCAATTTCCGTACTTTTGGAATGTTAATTCTTGGAGACATACATATTCTCATTCTTGGGGTTCTCAAAATGCCAAAAAAACATGTCTCCAATTTTTCTTTTTGGGTTTAGCATGTGTAATTAGCAAAATTAGCCAATTAAGTGCCAAAAACAGGAAATGGCAATAACTTTGCTTCTAGTTAACTTATAAAGGTGATCTAAGAGTCTAAGTCCATGTTTGTGAGGTCCAGAAATTCATCTGTTACCATTGTGAGGTCATACGACCTTTCCTAATTAGCATAATTAGCATAAGTTATGCAAAAATGAGGTGAAAATAAGCAAATTGCTGCATTTTTTGTTTTAGTCAACTTTGAAAGCTTCTCACAGACTATAAGATGTATGTTTACAAGTCCAGGAATTATTATCATCCTATAAATAAATCATGCAACCTTTAGTCTGCGTAATAATTATGTAATAATCACACCGAAACCAGAATTAGCTATATTTCTTTATATATCACTCATATAAAATAAAGAACAATATGAGAAATGGTCAAAGAATTATCAGATTATTTATACTAATATTTACAGAGAACAGAGTTTCAAGTTTTGAAAACATATTTAAATAGAAGGGTCTCCATCTTCGTCTTCGTCATCGTCAATCCCCAACAGATGTGCCTTGTTTACATTACAACACACCTCTTCATCTGCCCCACACATGCACATCTCAGAGCAGTTCAAATTTTGAGAGCGACAAGAACAATGTGACATGCACTGGGATTTCTTGCAGCCACATTTGATCAGTTGGGTAATGGTGGCTGGAGCTGGGGGATCCCGTGTTGTGACTGGCACCAGTTGATCTCCCTCAGCCTCCCATCCATATTCAGTTGCTGGTGGCATCTGTGGGTTAGGTACGTGGTCCTGATACCATACCATTGCCTGGTAATGGGCACGGGCAATGGCTTGATGTAATGCTCCTTGTGTAGGTGGCAGCTTCTCGGCTTCTAATTGTTTCTTTGTGAATAACCTCCACCTGAGCTCACCAACATCCACAAGATTTGTACCAGGCTCGTACAGCTGGCAAACAAATGCTTCAATCTTTTTTTCCGTGTCAGAGCTGAGCTTTGTTGTAGTACCCAGAGTTGCAAATGCAGATACCACATCCACAGGACACCGTTGTAGGGCTTGCCAACAGGTTAACTTTCCCTTGCCAGCGAAATGGCCTGTCTGGTCAGCTCCAGAGAAGGCATGGAAGCCTGGTAAGGCTGAAGTCCTCGTTTTACCCAGTGCCTGCACTACTGGCTCCAGTGAGATGATACGTTTTTTGTTCCCCACACCGGTGATGAAATAGGTGTCCTTGCACAGCTGATGGTACCGTCGGATTGCAAGAACAAAGACATCAGTGTCCGGGGACTCAATGTAGAGCTGTGTTGCCCCTCTTTGGACAGCATCCAGGCTGTGCAGGATTATCCTTGTGTCAGCCTCTTCCTGTGAGCTGTGGAGATGTTTTACATCAATAGAGTTTGAGTGGACATCTTGCCTTGACGTGATAATGAAAATGTTGGGTTTCCCCTGGAAGTGTTGGAGGGCTTTCTTAGCAAGATAGACAGTCAGCTCATCTTTGGTGTGGATACTTGACAATAACTGTTTTTCTGACACCTTCCCTATTGGTGTGTTGTCTTCCACATGATAAGTGGTAGGGGGCTTGCCACCCTGGCGTTGCTTACGTGTGGCCTCCTTCAGTGAAGATGCAATATCATAGCGGTCAAATACTACATGGGTCTCACTATGTTCTTTGGTCTTCCTGTCCAGTAGGGCTATGAAGTGGTCAGCCCACTGGGAACATGTCTTGATCCATGATGGCTTTCCCATTGCCTGTACCAATGCCATTCCATCTATGACAGTTACACTTTTAGCCGGCAGGGGACAACTGTCAGTGGCAGCACTCTGTGGTTGCTGATCAACACCAACATCACCAGTCCTCTTCTCATTCTGCAGTTCCTCGAGAATGGTCATGAGCTTGCTCTTGTCTGTGCAGGGCCGAAGCTCACCAGTCACTGTGAAGAGGGCACGTGGTTTGGCAGTGAACTCATGCTGGCCAATGGCTTCTTTAAGGTTGATCTCTGACCGTGATCGAGCAACAATCAGCATTCGAGCAAACAGTGACCTGTCATCCTTCAATTCCACCACCTGGTCAGCGAGCTTGTGTTTCACAACTTTTCCTGCACTCTTCCACATCTTCAGTTGAACCTTTTTCATTCTGGCCCAGACACTGACTTCATTTTTGTTAATGCGTGCTTTCACAAAAGCAACATAGTTCTGCTGGCCAATTTCGTCTTGGCTGCATACATCTTTTTCCACGTGGGGTGGCATCACAACTTTTGTGATGATATTGGGTAGGTCTTTTCCATCATATGCTAGAGGATTCAAAGATGATTTGATCACATGCTTCAATCGAAGGACATTCTTTTCCTGCCTTGTCCAGACAGCCATGGACAAGTCATGGTGCTCCTTTCTTGTAGCTGTTTGTGTGCCAGCCATCTGGCATGCTTCTTCTGCAAGTCTACTCAGCTCTGGTGCTGTCAGGAAGAACCTATCCCTAGCACTAGCATTCTGAGTAATGCCCACAAGGCCTCCAGTGACCTTCATGATGCGATTGATGTGTTCAAGTGCATGATCCACCCCAATGGCGCAGAATGGTATCTGATTTTTATTGACAGTGAACTGCCCATTCATAAATTCTTGGTATATTTCTGGATCTGTGGTCTGCAGGGCCTTCATTTCTGCAAGGTAGACTGGAACCAACCGGGCATACTTCTGCTTGTCATGAGCAAAGAAGTATTTGCATAGCTCATCGAGGGAAGAAAGATGAAGTTCCCAGAGGCCATCACGGGTAGCACGAATGAAAGTGTATATCAGTAACACCATCTTCATGTAGCGCCGCACAAACTTGAAGAGGGGATTGTTAGCTTCCTTTTTCTTGTCAAACTCTGACATAGCCTCCAGGACTTTGTTGGACTCTAGGGTAGCTAGCATGGCCTGCTGCTCCTTTAACACCTCTTGATGGATGTGTTCAATACAGCTTTTGTCAACCAGCTGTGCCGACTCTGCACATGGACCCTCCAGGTTTGGATACTCTTTGAATAATTCTTCCACATAAAGGTCAAACAGGGCTTGAACTGTTGTCATGTGTGCTTCTAGGGCCCTCTTCATGTGCTTAGCTTCTAGGATCTGTCTTGTTGTAGTGGGGCCATATATATCCGCCTCATTCCAGGCTTCATCAAGCCCACTATCTTCAATGGTGTTGCCAGCAGCCCTCAGTGCTGTCATCACTGTGTGCATTTCACCCAGCCTCAGCACCCACTTACCCTTGCAGTCATCCCTGGTCATCTCTAGTTGCTTTGCACGTTCATATAGGGCCATGTCCAGTGTTATCACAGTCTTCCTGTCGGGGCCCATGACCATGCAGTTGATGTGTTGTGTCTGCTTCAACACTGTTATCAGTGTTTGCCATTCATGAGCTGGCGCTGCAATTAAAGGCAAGGCAGAGACCTCTGTCAAAGGTTTCTCGGATGCAACAAGTGAGTTATATGCTGACCAGGTAGGGATATGGTGATGCTTAACCTCGCTGTCAGCTGCTTGGTGTTGTGGAGGTTGGACTCCTGTGGCTTGGACTTTTTCAGAAGGCAGCTGGTCATTTCCAGAACTAGTGTCCATAACTGGAACTTGTTCTTTCCCAGTGGGCTGTGGTCTAACTGCTAAACCCTCAAGTATGTCTTGCTGGGAACCTGAAGAGGTTGGCAGGTCATCTGTTGGCATGGTGTCCATGACCTGGACATCCTCATTTTCAATTGTGCGCATGCTGAAGCGTGAAAGTAGCCAGACCATATCTTGGGCATAATAGGGTTTGATTCGTTCAAGGCCTGCCCCAGGTTTAAAGTCAGCAAAGATGTTGCCAATGGTAGCTTGTGTCTTGGGTGCATAGCATGGGACAAAATCTGGAGTAGTCATGTTCTTCAGGGAGCGGTCTCTTGCTTTCTGCTCATTTAGCTTTAGTGTCCTGGGTGTGTCTGTGGGCTTTTGTTTCTGTTGGTAGAGAGCAGTAGCGGTAGCATGGAGAGTCCTTTTACCATCGGGAGTATCTTCATTGAAATCGCTGTTATCCACAGCAAAATATATAAACTTCCCCTTTGTCATGGTTGCAGGCAAGTATACTCCCTCTTTTCTGGTCAGTTCTATGACTGAGTTAGCCAGCTGTGTCTCGAGCCTCAGGATTCGATTATAATCAACAGACAGGCCAAAGCCATGAAGGAATTCAATAAGCTTCTTACTTCTTGTGGACTGGTGAACAGTTATGCCGACAGCTAGCTGCTGTGGGCATTCTAGGTGATGTCTGAATGGTGCATCTTGGGATTTTGGCTTGTACATGACTTGTTGCTTTGACTTGAAACAGTATATAAGGTTCTGGCTTAAACCGAGAACATCTCTGTGGACACCAGCTGAGCGCACTGTCTCTGGTTTGATGTTTGTAGTTGGTCCTTCCACTACCCAGCGAATAAAGGTATAGACTATTTTAGGGACATGGCTTTCAGCATCATCAGTATTCAGTTTTCCATCAAATTTCCAAGGGTGTTTTGTCTGTTCAGCAATTGCATCTCGCAAAAATGAGGCACTATCAAAAAGTTGCTGAATATTATTTTCAAACGTCTTTTTCAATGCATCGTCCACAGCGTCACCACAACGTCTGGATAAACATACACGTTCAGGCTCATTGCGACGTTTTGCCTTTGTGAATTGGACATCGTCAATGTGAGAGGTGATTTTGTCCTTGATAGCTTGTATCGATGGATGTACATTGTGCACACCATTAGATTCAAGGATACTGGAGTAGACTGACTGGAGTTCTGTCATGGAAAGGATGTCTCTGGCCTGGAGTCTAGAGTGAACTAGGCTGATGAACTCAATGTCTGAGGCTACAATGCCAGCATTAGCTTCTTGCTTTGGAAGTTCTTTGGTTTCATCAGATATCTTTTTACCTCTTTGAACATTCTCCACCCAGCACTGGAGGTGATACTTGACATCAATTGCACGTGCATCGTCAGAAGTTATAGCAGCATTCAGCTGAACTTTCCACTGCTGGTTGTTGCTTGCTTCGACGGCTTCTCTCAGCTGTTTGCCTGCACTGAATGAGGAAACCTCATGAAGAGGGTGTTTTGTCTCTGTCTGACAAAAGAAGCACCGGTCTGCACTGGCCACAGCTGCTGCTGAACGAGTGTAGCGGGTCTCAATGGAGGAGGTGGATGGAGTCAATTTAGCTGCGGGTGTAATGGATGGCCGTCCAACCTTTTTCTGAAGAAGCTGACTCTTACCTTCTTTACACGCTTTATCATGGCGAGCCTTTGCACGCTTCAGGTGTTCAGTATTGCATGTGGATCCATAGCAATTCCTGTGCCATGAAGCTTTCTTTTGTTGCAGATGTTCTGCACTGTAAGGTTGTAGTCGATTGCTGATCTGTGGGTATTCAGCATCAGCATACTGTCCTCTCTCGTGGACAAAATGAAGAAATTTGGAATATGCTTCCAATGATGGTTCTTTCACCAGACCATCCTCATCTTTGCTCTGACACCGGATACATAGTAAAAAATCTGTGTCATGTATTTCTTTTGTATTGGATAGGCTCTGTGCCATCTTGATGCAAGACCTATTGCTCTTTATGATGGCATAAAATCTGCAACACAAAAAATGTCACACTGGGATGAGTGCAATGTGTAATTCTTATCAATAATTCCTTAATCATGTCATGCACAAACTAAGCAATATAGTGAGTTACTAAGGAGTCAGCTGCTCCATCTTAAAATTACCTGGTGCTTTACAACTATGAAATGAGTATTTGCAAGTTAGCTAGAGCTGCATTGGTTCATAAAATGGATTGTTGACAAATGTTTGATATATTAAGTACTCTTGTTTCTCCCTAGCTACTAAAGTAAGCAAATAAGAAGTTACTGTATGTACTATATTGAGAGCACTGACCTTTCATATGACGTTGAAATCAGAGCTTGTTTTCACGGTATGGGATTGTTCAGTGATGGAGGTTTTACTCTGTCTTCCACACATGCACATACTGTGAGAAAAAAAAGGATTCCACACATGTTAACTTACAAGAAAGGGAATTCTTATATATGTAATAATAACATTATCATCAACGTTTCAGTCTATGACACCTTCATTGAGACTAAAAAATGGGAACACATGCACACACCCAAACAGATTTTTGTTTTCCTAGTAAAATTGTGAAATAGCTTGCCTGTATTTAGATGAGAAGTGCTGTGCCATCTTGATACAAGACCTATTGCTCTTTATGATGGCAATCATGGCATCACATCTGCAATACAAAAAAATGTCACACTGGGATGAGTGCAATGTGTAATTCTTATCAATAATTCCTTAATCATATCATGCACAAACTAAGCAATGTGTAGTTACTAAGGAGTCAGCTGCTCCATCTTAAAATTACCGTATGCTTTCCAACTATGCAATGAGTATTTGCAAGTTAGCTAGAGCTGCATTGGTTCATAAAATGGATTGTTGACAATTGTTTGATATATTAAGTACTCTTGTTTCTCCCTAGCTACTAAAGTAAGCAAAAAAGCAGTTATGTACTATATTGAGAGCACTGACCTTTCATATGACGTTGAAATCAGAGATTGTTTTCATGGTATGGGATTGTTCAGTGATGGAGGATTTACTCTGTCTTCCACACATGCACATACTGTGGAAAAAAAGGATTCCACACACTTGCAAAAAAGGGAATAGCCTACTAATATATGTAACATAATAACATTATCATCAATGTTTCAGTCTATGACACCTTATAGGACTAAAGAAATACACACACCCAAACAGAAAATGATTTCCTAGTAAAATTGTAAAGTACAATTTTGTAGATTACCTGTATTTAGATGAAAAGTGGCCTGTATTGCAGTGGTAACAACAGTGAGAAATCTTTTCTTTATCCAGTCCGTAATTCAGATCAATTGTTCATTTCTACAATTTTACTACGTTTAATGCAGACCAGAAACACCTTATCCTTGGTTAGTCACTGATGGAGTGTCCAAGCAGCATCATTCAGGTGTTTTCAATAACTTTGATTAGCTTGATCAGCTGTGATTCCTCACAGCTGAAGCACAGTTGCATGACTTAATCTATGGGTATACAAACAGAAAAACAGGTATTTTCCTACTTTCAGACGAATTAATAAATCATGTATACGATTATACTTTGACAAAAGGTTGCATGATTTACTTAAGGCAGGATAGGACTTTCTAGACATGTAAACATACTCAATTAGTCAATAAGAGTCTCAGATCATCTCTCCAAGTCAGCTAAATGTGAAAAATCAAGCAATTTGCTTATTTTCACCTCGTTTTTGTATAATTTATGATAATTATGCTAATTAGGAATGGTTGTATGACTTCACAATGGTAACAGATGAATTCCTGGACCTCATAAACATGGACTTAGACTCTTAGATCACCTTTATAAGTTAACTAGAAGCAAAGTTATTGCCATTTCCTGTTTTTGGCACTTAATTGGCTAATTTTGCTAATTACACATGCTAAACCCAAAAAGAAAAATTGGAGACATGTTTTTTTGGCATTTTGAGAACCCCAAGAATGAGAATATGTATGTCTCCAAGAATTAACATTCCAAAATTACGGCCAACAGAAACTGATTGATTGGCTCCTCCACTAGTAGCTCTCAACTAGTTCTTAACTCATTCAGAGCCCCAGACATTAACGGATAATGGACATTAAAGATGAGATCCCCCGTCCACCTCAATGTTATGGATGTTATGGACTATTTTGTGCTCGTGGAGCCGTGATGATGCGAAATCAGCGACGGATTTCGTCTCCGGACCGCCGGCGATTCTTCTCGGTAATGTACTCGCCGTTACAGTAATCTATTACTTTTCCCGAGATATCCCGTGAATGGCACTACAGATACTCGAGTACATTTCGCGAGACATCTCGCGAATGGCACTAGATGAGTTAATAGGTGTAACTTTGTCAGAATCCATGTTTTGTTTGTATATTATTTTTTACGAGCGCAACTGAAGGAGCAGGAGAAGTAGAACAGATTTTTTTCCCCAGCTGGGAATACGTTTGCAGGAACACCACACAGTGGCGAAAAAAAAGACAACTTCCGGGGGGAAAAAGTGAGTGTGTTTTGGTGCGAGCGTTGCAGTTACCTGGCTCCCCAGGAGTTAGTGTTGAAGTGTCCTTGAGCAACACTCTGAACCCCTAGTTCAGGGGCAGTGTTGATTTCGTCGACTAAAACTATGATGAGAAATGTTTGTCGACTGCGTTTTTTTCACTGACGAAAACTACATAAAAACAAAATAAAAACTAAGCTGTCAAGACTAAAACTAAGACTAAATATATTGACAATTTTGTCAACAAAATAAAAACTAGCCTAAAACGTTAGGAAGGGACTAGTGTAGAAGAGAGTCATTTTATGTTTGGTTGCCCTCAGGTGTTGCAGGCTGAAAATAGCAGATCTACAAGCTTATTTTCAGCACGCAGTCAAATGCAAAATCAGTCATTACAATGGCATCAAGGCCTGCCAAAATACATTTTAGTTGACTAAATCTGTCGCCATAAAATCTTATGATATTTAGTCGACTAAAATTAGACTAAAACTAATACTTTTCAGGTGACTAAATTATGACTAAAACTAAATCAAAATTTGCTGTCAAAAACAACACTGTTCAGGGGTTAGGGTTAGGGTTAGGGTTAGCTAACCCTAACCCTAACCCTTCAACGTTTTCAGGCCAAAGACCCCTTAGTCGAGAGAGAGATGAAGTGGGACCCACACCATAGATCCCATATCGTTTCATCGTTTGACAGCACAATCATCAGTGTATTTTGGATTCCTGTCAATTTGTGTTTTCAGATATTAACCACTTGAACGGTCAATACTTAATACACTTGACCTTTCACTCTGTACGCCTGCTCTTTTCCCCCTCAACACCAAACCTTTTTGCCGATATTCTCTGAATATGGACGCTAGGTTAATATAAAAAAGGAGAAAAAAACGTTCCATCACACAAAGATTTGGAGGACCCCCTGTAGTAACTCTGAGGACCCCCTAGGGGTCCCGGACCCCCTGTTGAAGACCCTTGCCCTAGTTGCCCAAGTTGGTGCCTTAAGGTTTCCTCTGCCATCGGTGTATGAATGTCTGTGTGAATGGTTGAATGTAATGCACAATCTAAGCGCTTTGGATAAAAGGCGCTATATAAATGCACCATTTACAAAAGAGCTGCCTCTTGCCTCTGGTGCCAACCCCGAGTTTCCCGAGTTTGAAAAGGTACTACCGCTGTGCCAACCCCAAGTTTCCCGAGTTTGGGCCGTTTTTGAAAACCTTTTTTTTTTTTTTCAATTTTTTTTTTCAAACATTTTTTTTGGACCTCCAGAAATGTATTAGGCATGATCGTGATCGCGAAATTGCATGTTTAACCCCCATACCAACCCATTCTTTCAAACATGGCAGCCATGTTTGTTTACATCTGAAGAAAACATAATGGCTAATAAATCATGAATGCCTGAACGGATTTCCAAGCAGATTTTTTTGTTTGAAAGCTGTGAACAGTGTGCACACACGTGGTGCATCATCTAGGCATGGGCGTGCACTTTTTACACAATTGCGCAATTACATGGAAGTCTATGGTAACCATGGCAACGTGGGACATTGAAGAGAAAAAATCATAGCAACATAAGTGTTAACAAGTTGGGGGAGAGGTGGGGGGCTCTCCTCCCCTTTAAAGTCATTAACATTCTAATCTCAGGACAACAACGTGCTTTTTGATAGGAAGCACACAACTAAGAACCATGTCCTTCCCTTTAGTGTTAACTTAATCTAATCTAAATGAGTTTGTATCCATTTGTAAACTCTCTGGAGTTACACATGGATTTAACACAGAGGGTGTGTAATGTCACTATTGGCAACAATCAGACAACACTCACCTTGCTTGGCCTCAAATCAACTAGTTTAAACATTAATACGCTACGTTTTGCACTATGATGTAATGTTTGGTGGATACCATTGTATAGCACATGGCAATGTTTAATTGAAGAGTGGCTCCTCATTCAATGTATAGTTTAAAAGTGTGCATTTCGGTGCATTTCTGTATAGCACCCATTCACACAAAGAATGGAAACTGTGCATAACCTGCTCATTGGAAAAGAGATTGTCTTGGGTAAACATAAGTGTTAAATAGCTCCATATCGTGATAGTGATCATTTTTATAGAGTATTTGTTTAGTAACAGTGTTAAATAGCTCTATATTGTGACATTTTGCTATAGTGTGTTTGTACAGTAACAGTGTTAAATAGCTCTATATTGTGATAGTAATCATTGCTATAGAGTGTTTGTTCAGTAACAGTGTTAAATAGCTCTATATTGTGACAGTAATCATTGCTATAGAGTGTGTGTACAGTACAGACTCCAACTTTCGCACACGGATAGCCCTGCCGTTACTGTACTTGCATGATGTACAGTTGTACAAAACAACATTTTAGAACCGACGATCCAACCAATATGCCCATAAAAGAGGACTGAGATAATAGAGAGATCTCCATATATGGGCACATATCCGTTTTACATCATACTGACACTCATGGACTTGGTCCTACTGATGCCGTCAGTGTTCTCCATATAAATGGATCTCCATATATGGGTATCAGGGATCACAAACCAGGCTCAATCCCACCAAATCTTCCACAAGATCTTATTTTTCCTTGATCAGAAATTTGTGAAGCGTGCAAGACAGTACAACAATGCACTGTCAATGGCAAGTTAGTCGGTTTACGAGAGATAGCTATACCTGGAAAAAGGACTACATCTAACATCACATACGCCATATGAGTCAGCTGACTTTTTCTTTACTGATTATATTGTTTTTTAGATTGATATTCATATGCATTTGTTATATTGTTGTTGATGTGCTGACATATTATCTTGTTTATTATAGTGATGTATTATCTGCTTATTGTAAGTCGCTTTGGATTAAAAGCGTCTGCTAAATGCCTAAACTGTAAACTGAGTCTGCAGAGGTGAGGCTGTAGGGAGTGAGTCTGCAGTTCTAACTGCAGCAGGTTCCACAGTGTGGGAGCCAGGAGGGAGTGTAGAGGATGGATCAGGGAGGAAGGTCATGTGTCAAAGGTCTGTTCACTGTAAACACAAAGCGTTGAGCAAACACTGTGGAGAGACAGAGCAAATACACTGAGGTGATGAGATGTGTACGTTCTGTATGTGTCTGTCTGTCTGTATGTGTGTGTGTGTGTGTCTGTATGTATGCATGTATGTATGTGTGTCTGTACTGTATGTATGTATGTATGTTTGTACTATGTATGTATGTATGTGTATTTTTGGGTGTGAGCTTGTAGTTCTTGTAGTTATATTCTGAAAATATCTGTGGAACCGAGTCAAACTGTAAATGTAAATCCCTACATTTCCATGTACTTGTCAGGGTGGGGGGTCAGTTCAAGCTCAAATCTTGTATGATGACAGTCTTGTATGATGAAGCAGAGCTTTACTTTAAGAAAAAAACTCACAAATTTGAAACTTGGAGATACAAGGTTTCTGCCCGACGATATACTCTATATGTATATGATATGAACTCTACTCAACTAACCACAGGCCAGGGTAAATGGTCAAGCAAATAGGCAGACTAGGATTCCAGGTAAACATCAAATAGCATCTGTCTAAATAACATTTCATGGCATCTGTGGACAAGCAAACAGTATGTCTGTCTAAATAACTAGCATCTCTACAGTACTAAAAACACAGACAAAACGTTGGGAAAGTCTTCAGTCCAGACAGAGCTTGGGTACGCCTGGTAAACCATCCCTGTGAATTCACCACTGGGATGTTTTATCAGGCTACAGCTAGGGAGCCGGAAGGAGGGGGAAGAGTCTTAGGATGCTTGAAGCATTATTGGTCAAGATGGTGACCATGACCTTGATACTGCCTCGTACTGTCAGTCAGACTCAGAGTTGGTTGGTCGAAGTGGTGCAGAGGCAGGGGCGTCAATTGGGTATGGCAGGGGTATGCAGCTGCCATTCCCTGAGTCATTCCCTGGGTCCAGGGGGGAAAATAAGTTACCTTTAAATATGAATGTCTCTTTGTCTATCTGTATTATGTTGTTAAATTACTGTAAAATAACTACAACATTTAACAAAATGGTCACTTTAACAAGGTATTGTGGCACGTTTACTAACATGCCAAGTTTAGCTAAACAACCATTCCAGGCTGCCATATCCAGCCAAAGAAACCGTAGAAACGGGTGGAAATAGAATGTACTTCTTAAGGTATGGCAACATGACTGGTGTCTTGCACGCGCGCGAAGTCATGTTGCCATACCTTAGCTTTTTCTGAACTGACGCCACTGTGCAGAGGGGTGTCTCAGAATACTTTTATACAATTTGGAATTCATCCATTGACAATACTTGTACTGTTCTCCATTGTTGTCTAATAAAATATTCAATCAATCAATGATTTGCACTGTACTAGAGAGTTTTTTTCCATCAGACTCGGTGAACAATAGAAACAGTCTGCACTCACAACAAGGTGAATTGTCTTAGAATCTTTTCATTTACCGCAGCATCAGACAAAATGCCCTGTTTCGGCTACTCCTTTACGTTGATGATAATGGATTGCATTTTCTTTTAACATAAATCTTCTCTTCTGATGGTCCCTGGCAAACATGTTCAGATGGAAAGCAGCCAGGGGGGAAAGACTTTCCATGGAAGAAGAGATGTGACAGTGTGACATCTGACATGTACTTTGGAATGATTGTTGACAGGGAGCCAAGACCGACGGAGCGTTCGTTCGTTCGTTCATTCACAGAAAAGCATTCGGGTCTCAGTTATAGGAAGAGCTGCGTGATCTCAGTCACAGTTGGCTGCTGATGGAAAATCAATTCCAGGACAGATGTATATCAGAGCTGACCCAAAAATGCGTGCTTTCTACAGTAATACCACATGTGTAAAATGTGTCCAATCCTCTGAGCACCACACCCTGTAGTCTACAGGTTCTCAAAGTGCGATCCGGGGACCCCCAGGGGTCCTTGAGGGAGTTTGAAATTAAAATGGTTGAGAATCACAATTTACGACTAGACATACTGTTCCTACGAAACAGTGTGGGCTCGCTCGTGACTATACGCTGCAGCGTGCTAACTGTTATGTGAAGCTCAACCAATACTCCAGCTAACACCACTCCCAGATTTTTTTCCCACCAATTGCGCCTCAATGGCTAACGGAACACGATATGTGGCAGAAATAATGACGAAACCATAGTGTTTTTTTAATTGAATTGTACTGCACAATCTATGTAAAGCGACTTGGACAAAGGTGCTACATACTGTAAATGCACCATTTTTTCATGTGTCTGTGGCAAAAGGTTTTCTTTAGAATATGTACAGGTATGACACTGATTTACTATGACACTATGGCACATTAGGAGTCCTGCTAGTACTAGTGATTCCCAAATGGAGTCCTACTAGTACTAGTGGTTCCCAAATGTTTTATTTGGACCCCCTTAACTCTGAGTGTTCAAATACAACTAAATGGACCAGGCCTGTCAACTCTCCTGGATTTCCCAGGAGTCTCCTGGATTTTGAACCCCCCTCCTGGGAATCTCCTGGATTGGCAAATCTCCTGGATTTCTCCTGGATTTTGTATCAAAATCCCAAAATTCACCAGAACACAGGAAATGACATCTACTATGTTAAAAATGTTCAGGGGGAGGACCCCCAGACCCCCCGCTTTAAGTACCATGCATAGTAATACATAAGGACCGCAGGAATACACAAGAAACGGAGGGTGAGATAAATTTCGTCCGGTTTGTCCGGTCTGACTCCCGAGCCTCCGTACTCCGGATGATTTAGATCCGTATACGGACGCTTACGGACAGCAACCAACTTGACGGACTGAACGTACACTAGATGTATCCGTAGCAAGAAGTACCCACGGCCACCGTTATAAAACATAGGTGCAGTAGTGATGAAAATGACTTTAACTCTGCTCTAACAGCGGTTCTCAAACTGTGTGTCCCAATAATAAATATATTTTATCAAGAAACGGAAAAAAGGTTGTTACACAACCACTTGAAGAGGACGCCTCGACTCTACTCATCACGCATCAACAGTCATCAGCTGAGCACAGACAGCGAGGCACACAAGTCACAAGAAGAGATGATGATGCGGCTCATTTATTACTTGGGAATTATGTTCAATATATGAGCGGGTGTGTACGTGTGTTTTGTTATAATTAGCCTACTCCGGGTCCGCATCCATGTGGTTAAATTTGTACCCTCGCGGAGTTGCATTTACCGCGATAATGTTGCAGACAGACAGCAGACCCAGTCCAGACGTATTTTTTACTGTATCAAACATCACGGCGGGTCAGAAATCTGTGGTTCTACATATTTTGGCTAAATGCTTCGTTTTTTACACGTGTGAGAACCACCTTCATGTGGCGCGCGGACGCAAACGGGAGCAGAATTGGAGCGGAGAGCGGGTCGGCACATAAATAACGTGCATGTCTAGTATGAATGGCGACGCAGTTACCGTACGTAGTTCCTCACCCAAAACGTACACAAAATCAACCATACGTAACTATAAATGGCCCTTTAGAGGTGGGGGCAATGCATGCAAGAAAGAGCATACAGATATTCACTTAAGTAATGACTTAAATATGAGTCAGTCATTATTAAAGATGTCCTTTTGCTTCAGTCATCAAATCTGTACACCAACATTTGGCATTTTAAGGCTGAAATTGTACCCATGCTATAAAGCAAGCCTGATAAAAGTATCAAACATGCACAAAATTCACCAGAACACAGGAGATTAAATCTACTGTGTTAAAAATGTTCTGGGGTAGGACCCGCTTTAGGGGTGGGGGCAATGCATGCAAGATCATATAGATATTCACTTAAGTAATGACTTACAAATGAGACATCATTATTAAAGATGTCTTACTTTGCTTCTGTCATCAGATCTGTACACCTACATTTGGCATATTAGGCTGAAATTGTACACATGCTAGTAAAGCAAGCCTGATAAATGCATCAAACATGCACACAATTCAACAGAACACAGGACAATATATCTATTAATACGTTTTGGGGAGAGGACCCCCCAGACCCCGGTTGGGGAGTTCCGCGCACGCCCCAAAAATAAATCTCCTGGATTCTGACAGTCCAATGTTGACAACCCTGAAATGGACCAGTTATGGTCACTCAGGGCTAGCTCTTTGTGTTTCTGGTGGGGCATTAACGACTTGTGATTTTTGCAAGTCGACTCAGTAAAAAGTTGAGTTGAAGTCGACACACGACCCCCCAATTATTTTGGGGGGTCCCCAGAAGATTAACTTAATGTGCAACATTGTTTTCTGTTTTTTGCAACTGTAAACCAACCAACATAAAGTTTAAGTGTATAGAGGGTATCTTCACATTTCTAAAGTGACAATTTAAGGACTTTTTAATACCTCTAAAATGACAAATTAAACATTGTCCAAATTGTCAAATATATAGAGGCAGAAATTGTGAGAATAGCTGATCTACATGCTGCGAGGCGTTGTGAGCATGTAGATCTGCTATTTTCACAATAGAACCATGTTATACCAAATGTAATGTAGCACTGTAATATTGGATCATTCCGTTCTTGACAATAAGCAATCCTACTGTTTGAATGCTGTACAGATGCACACATCAAAGCACAGCAAAAGTAATGATAGAAAAAATACAAAGGATTTTTTTTTTACTTCGACTTTTGACTTTCTCTGGTGGGAGTCGACTTGTGTAATGAAGTCGACTCAGTCGACTTTTTCGTTAATGCCCTAGTTTCTGGTATATTATTGTCCACTCATTTAGTATGTCTGTGTAAAAAAAATCATTTTGACAAAAATGTTCACAAGCCACTTAAAGCTAGCATGGAGATGACCCCTGGTTAAGCTTTTTAAGGACACCATCGGGCAAAGTCCTCATGATGATATAAACATACGGTATGCATTAATTTAGCTATCTCTCTAGATTCACCAGTTAATGACCGCATGAATGCATTGCATTTATAGTATTTATATATTTAATGAATGCGCTGCATTTATAGCACAGGCTGCTCCAGCACACGTGCATTTCCATTACCGAGGCTGCATGTGCCGTCTTGTTCTGAACCACTTAAATCCTCTAATCTGGTGGTTCTCAAAACTGTTTCGTCTCAGGGCATCCTTGTACATAACCTTTTCATCCACGGCACCCCTGAATTACATCGTTGATTTACAGCACCTTACATACATGTCAAATATGTTAATCTTTCTCCCTGATACAGTTAATGCGAGGAAAACATATTAGGACAGATTGAAAATAACTTTTAGACTTGGTGTTTAAACACTTAAAACCCCATCATCCCTATTGTGGGGGGAACATTCATCAAACAATTAGCCGATTTCTGAGACACCCCTGCACTGGCATCACGGCACCCACTTCGAGAAGCAATGCTCTAATCCAGGGGTCTTCAACAGGGGGTCCGGGTTCATCTGTCTCTCAGCTAAGGGGTCCTTGACCTATGTTGACCACTTTTTTCCTTCTACACCACATTCGGGTGGTAGGAACATTCGCCGATCTACAAGCTCAAAGCGTGACATGTTGAGATAACGATAACATTGCGCGCCAAAAATAGCCAAACTCCCAGCTATTTTGGTAGGCTACGATGGAACATAAACAAGGCCCTAGTCAGCCACACCTCCAAACCCGCACCATCCCCGTTCCCTGCCATCTGCCACACTTCAAAATAAGTTACATTTATATATAGTCAAACATATACTGTACATAGGTTGTTAAGCTTCTTTCATGCTGTTGGAAATATGATTTGCCTTTTCATCAGAGATCACACAGATAACAATTCAGACAATGTCCCAACAAACAAAACAAACACTATATTTATTTTCCTGTGCTTTACATACTGCTATTAAAATAAAAAGGCTCCAATCATCACACTTACTCCTCTTTATTCAGTATATTTACTCCTTTTGTTATAATGTTTGTACTAAAATAAAAAGGATTAATACGCCAGATATTTAAAAAAGAAAAATCGTCAATGAAGTTCAAGTGTTTTGGTCATCTATGTACAGTGATTCTCAAAGTGGGGTCTGGGGACCCTCCATGGTGTCTTTTAAGGGGTTCCAGGGGGTCCACCGGCAAAATGAGTTCATGTAACCTCACGATGACTTTAAAGCTATTTTATACTTTATGATTATTTAGCTATTTTTGGAGAAATATAACCATTAAACAATAAAATAAATTAACAACACAAATCTTGGCCCCAACACAAATCTTGGCCCCGGGTTGGCCACCTCCCCCGGCACAAAATCCTCTCAGATTGGGAGGGTCCGCAGCCAAATTCTTATCGTTTCTGGGGTCCTTCACATGACAATGTTTTGAGAAGCACTTATCCACCTATGATCCTCCCGGGGCGGAGGTTTTATTAAATCAGAACACCACTTCTAAACCGCAAAGGTCTCTAGTTAGGATCTTCTACCCTCCGGAACACGGCGAGGAAGTTCTTCCCGCCGTTCCTCTGCACCTTCTTGCCCTCCTCCGTGCAGGTACCCAGACGACTGACGATGACGTCTCCGACCTGTCAGAAACAACCAGCACGCGTCGAAATGATTCACTTCCACTAGCATTATAAACCCATTCAGAACGGGTACACTATATTGTGTATCATTATTTTCTGCTTTAACTATTGAAAAATAGCAGATATACAAGCTCACAGCCGCGCTGTGAGCTTGTAGATCTGCTATTTTTGAAAAATCGTGATGTTTCTATGTCAGCAATCTGGCTATAGCCATCGTCAAAGAAAAGGTCCTTTTCACTTAAATGAGCTCAGTTAGTCTGTTCTCGAGAGACTACTATGTCAGTGGTTCTCAAACCTTTTCATTTGAAGGACCCCCAAAAGGCCACGGACCCCCATCTCAAAATATTTAGTTCCAGGGACCACCCAGAAGCAAAAGTTTAGTTACAAACGTTCGCTTTGAAAATACATATATTCAAAGATTTGCACACATTTTCACAACTTTTTCAAAAATAGCAGATCTACAAGCTCGCAGCGCCTGCTATTTTTCACTGGTTAAAGCATTCAATAATTCTAGGCCTAAATGGGTTAAGCATGTTCATGATGGACTGGATTACCAAAACGGACACACGTACTGTACATTCCCCCAGATGTTCTGAATTCAGAGCATATGGTCTGGTTTATAGAGAAGACTGTTCGTGTCAAATATTTGGTAAAGGTTATTTTGATTGCAATTCGTACAATGCTCAAGTGAATTATCAACGTGTCTAACCAGGTGCACTTGTTTGAGGAGGTATTAAAGGAGGCGTTCTGACCAAAACATGACCCTGCCTGAATGTGCATTTTTTCATAAACCTTCCAACCTTGTTTGGTGGATTTCCCTCATTGCTGCCCCTGTTCTGAGATCTGCCGACCTCTCCCCACAGCTAAAACGGGCTCTTCGTCATCTCCCAAATTTCGGACGCTCCAAAGTTATAATTTTTTTAATGAATCGTCTATTTACGGTTCCAATAGAGGCACAGGCTCGCTGTTATCCAGTACTAGTAATCCATTGCGAACAGGGCAGTGGAGACTCACTTCTTCCAAGCATAGGAGCCCAGCCGGCCCGGATGTCTCGCGAGAAGGCGAGAATCTCGCCTGGGCTAGGAAGCCGTCTCTGGCCCGTTCTCATGTGTTTACTGCTGCTGATGTACTAACAGCGAGTCTGTGCCTCTATTGAACCGTAAATAGACGATACATTAAAAAACTAAACAACTTTGGAGCGGCCGAAATAAGCGCTTTTGGGAGATGACGAATAGCCCGTTTTAGCTGTGGGGAGTGGTTGGCAGATCTCAGAACAGGGTCAGCAATGAGGGAAATCCACCAAACCAGGCATATTTTGGTCTGAACGCCTCCTTTAAGTGTAAGTCAAAGTAGTATAAGTCCCTCAAAAACAATGCAGAGGCATTTCAGCTTCATACAGAACTTTCCCCTTTCCTCTGATTTAGTTTTCTCAGCAAAAAGCACCTTGATCTAATTTTTCCATCAGCCTATGAAGATAGATAGATAGATAGATAGATACCTTTATTATCCCAAATCTCTTGCAACAACAGACCTGAGAATGAGATAATAAAACCTTGTGGTTCTTATCATACCAGTTGTTCGTCTGGAACTCGTGTGAACAGTGGATGTTCAGTGAAGTGCTTCACTATCCAGATGTGGACCTCCTCCACATCTGTGTTGGTGTACACCAAGCCCTGCAACCAATCAGAACACACCAGTTAAGAATTGGACCCCAAAAAATGTAGTTGGCATGATAGCAATCGCGAAATTGCATGTTTAACCCCCATAGCAACCCCATCTTTCACACATGGCAGCCATGTTTGTTTACATTTTAAGAAAAGGATGCTAGTTCATGAATGCCTGAACGGATTTCCATTCGGATTTTTTTGTTTGAAAGCTGTGAGCAATGTGCACACACGTGGTGCATGATCTAGGCATGGACATGACATGATCAGTGCACTATGAATTACATGGAAGTATATGGAGACGGAGGCATCTGGGACTTCGAAGGTATTTTCAAAAGGCGGGGTATAAGATCTTCATTGAAAATAGCAGATCTACAAGCTTAGGTTTAAACAAGATTTAGGACGCAAGCCCTAAGCATCTATACTTTAGACTTGGCAATTCTGACTCCCACTACAGATGGCAAAGAAAAAATGTGTGTGTGTGCGTGTGTGTGTGTGTGTGTGTGTGTGCGCGCGTGCGTATATACACACATGCACGCACACAGAGTATATAAAATCCTCCTCAATCAAGTTTGACTGAAATTGCTCAAATTACTTGGGCAGTGTTCCCCCAAAGAAAAAAAAAAAGAAAGAAAGTAAAAAAAGAAAAAAAAGAAAAAAAAAGTATAAATAACCCAGAGCCGACACAGAGGCTAATCACCTGCGTGTCACTGCTGTTTGCTTTGGAGTGCAGACAAGATAGCCTTACAAGAATATGGATTTCTTGGAAAATTCAACAATGGCACAGACTTCCACTTCACTGCGTGTTAAAGTTGACCCTTCCCACTGAGGATAGGATGACCAGTGCTTCTCAAACTGTGGGTCAGGACCCCCAGGGGGGCCCCAAATGAGTTTGGGGAGTCCCCCAGACGATTAGCTTCTAATGTCTCAGCTCTCACAATTCTAAATGCTTACTAGGGTGTGGTGGGGGGCCTGAAAAGGTTGCTGCGTATGATAAGCAGAGCTTGTATATCTGCTATTTCTGAATAGCAAAAGTGTAAAATAATATGGTTAATGTGGTTAACCCATTAAGAACTGGAATTATTTTATACTTTAGCTTTCGAAATATTGCAGATATACAAGCTCGCAGCACAGAACTATTTTTGAAAAGTCGTGGAAATCTGTGCAAATCTTTGAATATATATTTTTAAAGCAAACATTTTTTATTTTGCTTCTGGGGGGTCCCTGGAACTAAATATTCTGAGATGGGGGTCCGTGGTCAAATACATATCATGTTGGGGGTCCTTGGCATGAATAAGTTTGAGCACCACAATCATAGAAACATGGGTTTTTCAGAAACCTGTTAGGACTTAGGAGACATTTATAGAATCGGTCATTATATTCAAAGACTTGCACACTAGATACAGATATCTCCATATATGGGCATAAATGGACACAGGTTAGGGTTAGGGTTAGGGTTAGATGGGCCATCTGGCCAGTGATATAGATGACATCAGGGATCTTCATATTTGGGCATAAAACGGATTCTGGGGAATACCCATATATGGACTTTTACATAGGTGATGTCACCTGTGATATCACCTGTGATGTCACAGTGATGTGTCAAGGGAACCAACCCATAGACTGTAAAAATGTGTACACAGACGGCTTCACGTCTACTACACGCTAGTCTCGCATAGCCAGACAACTATTCCACAATCTCTGAATGCTATATAGAGTCTGGAACAGCAGCTCCCGAACGGTGAGTAATGGAAACGGGCATTACCGTGTAATTTCTGCTAAGCAGCAAGCTAAACATGTTTATATGATTTTTATTTATATAATGATAAACGTGTGCGATGTGAGACGGAAACGGAAGTGACGAGGAGGCTTCACTTCCGCTTTATCTCGCACTCATCGTTTCTATTCCGGTTTGCCAGACTGTAAGCTGGGAGCATTTTGCAAATCGCGGAGGCAACAGTCTGGCCTTGCGAGACTAACTACACGCAGACAAGCTGTGACATTTCTCATGGTAAACTGTGACCTTCGGTCACAATTAAGAGTTAAGAGCTACAATCTATTTAGCTTTGTTTCGCTGGCGGATGTAAACAGATCTTCACTGCATGACGTAACTTCCCTTAACCGCAGCACTTCCGCCACTTCAGTTATGCAGCCCACAGCGGACATTGTGTCCAGGGTGGGAGGGCCCCGAGTGTCCCGCTCCATCATCAAAGTTGCTGTACTCACCCCTATCCTCAGAGTGTAGGCGTACTCTGCCAACAGTGTTGGACTGATGATCCTCCACTTGTGCTTTGTCTTCTTAAAGTGAGGGTCCGGGAACAGGAAGAACATCTTACTGAGCTGAAACACACACAGGAAGTACATCTTACTGAGCTGAAACACACACACACACACACACACACACACACACACACACACACACACACACACACACACACACACACACACACACACACACACACACACACACACACACACACACACACACACACACACACACACACACACACACACACACACACACACACACAGAGAGGAAGTACATCTTACGGAGCTGCCTGAAACACAGACAAACACAGCAAAAAAAAAGGTAAAAATGATAAGGTGTAAAAACATGTCAGTTTCAACGTTATCTGACCTTGGGAGTAGAAAAAACAAACAAAACACATCTGTTCGCTCCTGTCAATAAATGTGTACGTTATTATATAAGGGAATCTTTAAGTTGCTGTCACCTTTGTCCACCATTTTCATCAGTGCTGGACAAAGTACTCAATCCGAGTGCTGGAGTAGCTGGGGGGGAACTGGTAAAGTTTGTGCACTTGGTGCAAAGTTTTTGATTTTTGGTATGGTGCTAGGTATGGGTATAAGGTTTTCAAAAACCATCGCAAACAAGTTGGGTTCGCCCCCTAGTGGTCTGTTTGCAATGAATCAAATATTAGATATGACAGTATATGGTTCAAACCCCAAATAATTGATGAATGTGCTGGTTGAACACCAATGGTATAATTCTGAGTTCTATTAAAACAGTAGCCAATAGCCAATTGTACAGTTTTAAAACATAGATAAACCTGCTGATGTAGGATAGCATTGCAGTTTCTGTCAGATCAATTGATTTATAGTTGATGCATCAATTTCAGGAAGTATAGGGCAAAAAAGGGCCGGCGGTTCGAATCCCGTCTGTCGCACATCCAAAACACCAAAGGTGACTAAATCGTACAGACATTAAACAGAAATGGCTACAGAATAGCTTTAAATAGCTGTATGTTTCTTTTCCTCTTTTTCCTCTCTCTTTCTCTCCTTTTCTCTCTCCCCTCAATCTTTCTCCCCCCCCCCCCTAGTTGGCACAGTGGCCCCCAGCTTGGTTATAGGACAGAATGACTTGCGCCTCCGTTTCTGTCGCATCCTATCTCCATGTCCAGCAAAGTCTGACCAACCCCACACCCTGCACTTCAAACCGGCACCGGCCGAACACCACTCAAGACCTGGAACAGGGTTGTGGTCACTGTCCCAGGTGGCACCCAGCCGACACAAGCCCAAAACGTGACACAAAAAAATTCACATCACAGAGATATTATGATGTCATGTGAAGCATGAAGATGTTCAAAAAGTTAAATTACACATCATGTAAGTCATGTGCACGCCCCCATATGCCCTAAAGGGAGAGGTCGCTTCTCGCCTTTAGGGAGTCTTACTGTTAATGAGATATTGTGATATCACGTGAAGCATTATCATCAACTAGAAATACTGTTCCTAAGAAATAGTGTGGGCTCGTATGTAACACCATGTATGGGCACAAAGATCTACCCTTTGGCTGCACCTCATTGGTTAAGGGCCCTGCCTTTGATAGATTACGTCATTTTGAGGAGAACTTGACAGATAGATTACGTCATTTTTAGGAGAACTTGACTGGTAGGTTTTGTCATCTTGAGGAGTACATGACTGATAGATAAATCAGCCCACAATTATGCAAAAGGTTAAATTCAACATCATGTAAGTCTATTGAATGTGGGAAAGATACTGGTAGCCTATAACCACCTAAACCTAACCTTAACCCTAACTCTAACCTCAGTAAAACTAACACTGGTGAATGCTAACCTGGTGAATCTTATCCTGTTCGGACCAACGGCAGTTCGAACCATAGGGCAGTCCCAGAAAATGTGTGCACATTTTTGAATATATGTATTTTTAAAGCAAACATCCTTGACATGAAAAGGTTTGAGCACCACTGACATAGAAACATGAGTTTTTCAAAAACCTTGGAAGGATTTAGAAGACACTTACGTATAGAATCGGGTCAAAATATTGAAAGATTCAAGATTTTTCAAAAATAGCAGATCTACAAGCTTTATATCTGCTATTTTTGAGCGGTGGTAAACCGCTCCATAGAGTGGCTGGACGTGTGTCTGTAGCCACTTTTTCCTCAGCGTTTTGCCATAGCAATGTGTGTGTGTGTAGCCTGTATTACATCACCAATTACATCCTAGACCTATATCCTAATCTGATGACGTTATGCAAGCACGACCACCGCTCACTTCACATTGGGTGTGATTTTTTAATAGATAAAGAATAAAATAATGCGTTCCCAGTCTTAATGGGTTAACTCCCACTATAAGGTTTTTTCCTTTTTTTCCCCTAAAAAAGGTACATGCGGAAATTTGGTCTGGTGATGTCATCAACGTGTCTAGGTGAGCTGCTGGTTACCCCGGAACTTGGAAGTAATAGACCTTTTGTCAGCCTTCTGATTGGTCCCTGAGACTCCCTGACTGGCCAACCAGAAAAAACATTCACTTTTTGCTATCGGGGGTGGAGTTTGTGCAGTGGAGAATGTTGCTTCAGCCTTTCAAAAACTGTCCGCAGTGCGGAGCACGGCAATCGCCTGGTACGGCCGCGGCAGTAGGGGGCGATCTCGCTCATCATAATGAATAAGCTTCAACAAACTAGTTCACATGGACCTTATCAATGGTCTAACTAGTTACGATTGGGTACATATATTTTAAATGGGCAGAATTACGTGTATGTGAGGAGAACAGATTATAGTTCTCCTCTTCCTACCCAAGATTCAATGCGCTTTCTATTGCTATTTCTATTCTCTCTCTGATCCAGAGGATTAAACTAATTAAAACATATATTTTCGGGGGGAAACTACTGTTTTGCTATGTAATTACTGTACCCTTTTCTTCCCTTTTTATTAATATCACGTAGATGTGTTTTTTTTGGTACTTTATATAGCTGTAATGAGGCTATGAACAAAAAAAAAATCCCATCCACTTCCACTATAAAAGAATCTGCAATAGTGATTCTGTCCCACTGGGATTAAACACATTAAAACATATATTTTCGGGGAAACCCCCTGTTTTGCAATGTAACTACAGTACCTTTGTCTTCCCTTTTTATTAATATCACCTAGATGTTTTTCCTTTGGTACTTTATATAGCTGTAATGAGGCTATGAAAACATAAAAAAATCCCATTCACTGCCACTATAAAAACAATCTGCCCAGGGAAAATGTCCCATCATAGTAACAGGGCAGAATGGGGCGGGATTTGCAAACTAGTCTATTGGTGACCCATAAACTAGCGTTGTTGCCGTTGAGATCTCTATTTTTCAACTTTTGAACACCCTTTACGTCTGTGTGTGGGCTTTACAAATATTAAACCAATGAAAAGTAGTAAAAAGACTAAACCTCCTACAGTAACTCCATTGGATCCTTAAACTGTCAGTCAAACCTCCCACTTTGAACTTAGTTTATTTTACCCCATTTGACTTCGTCATTCTAATCAAGGACTTCCAACTTGAGCGGTATTTGCCTGGGTAAAGTGATGATAATAATAATGACACATTCAAGTATCTGACAATGTATACAGTCACCGTACAAACTTTGACGAGGCAGTGTTGTGTTGTTCTTGAAAAAAATATTTAATTTCCTGAAAAGGATTTGACAAAATAATTATCTTATTCATAAATACATTATGCCGCAGTGCTGTAAGTAAATGTACTTTAGCTACTGTCCAGCATTGTTAAGTTTCATAATGTCTTAAAAGTCATCAGTATTTTGCAGCTCTCATTATATGCACTAGTCAGTTATTAAGACATCGTCTGGATCGTAAAAGTGGAATTTCCCTCCATATTTTTCCCCCTTCCCTAAAGTTCCCCATGGCACTGCTGTCTGACATGACGTATATTATATTATACTATATCACCTCTGACAGGAGGACAGAAACCTTGTATGTACTAAACTAAACCTTACAGGCTTCACTTAAGTATAGTTCGCTTGTTACCCTAAGTCGCTTTAAATTAGACATATCAACTTTGGTCAATCTAAACTGTACCCGTTTTAATTGACGTTGATAATTCATGCGATGGGATTCTCTCTTGATCGTGTTGTTTTATTCATTTACGCATTTCGCATTCTTATTTTCTTTTGCACATTGTTGTTGTTTTGTAAAATGTGTAAATTTGTTGTAATCTCGGCACCGCTGGGGGAAAAAAGGGCATCAGCCCTCAAGTGTGTTTCCGAGAATTAAATAAAGGTTGAAATGAAATGAAAAACCAGAAGAGAAAAAAAGAATTGAGTTCCAAATGGATCTAATTAGTAGTTATTGTTTAGTCACAACTACTCGTCATTACCAGGAGGTTTCCATGCAGCTAAATTAGTTAACATAGTGACAGCATTTTAACCACTTTAACTATATTTTATACTTTTGCTATTCCAAAAATAGTGAAAATGTGCACACACCTTTGAATATACTGTATATACACAGTATGGTTTTTTTTAGATCTTTTTTGGGCCCTTTCCTGCCTTTATGTATAGGGGATAGTGAAGATAGAAAACAGGAAACAGGGAGAGAGAGAGAGAAATGGGGAGAGACACGCAGCAAAGATCGTCGGGAGCGGGATTCAAACTCACGTCGGCTGCAGGCTGCACAGAGCCTATAAGTGGTATGCGCCTGGACCACTAGGCCAGAGGAGGCCCCCCCACAGCATGTATTTTTTTAAAGGCAAACATTTTTAACTCAAATCTTTGCTTCTGGAAGTCCCCAGCACAATTATTATTTATTTATTTTATTCCACGGCCAAATTCATATCAATGTTGTGGGGTCCTTGACTGAGAACCACTGAAGTTGATGTATTCACTGACAAAAAAAGAAATAAAAATCACACCCAATGTGAAGTGAGAGGTGGTCGTGCTTGCATAACATCTTCAGACTAGGATTTGAGTCTAGGATGTACAGGCTATGCTACACACACACGTTTTGCTATGGCAAAACGCTGAGGAATAAGGCTACAGACATACGACATATGACATAACTAGACAAACATGATGCTACTCACACACATTTTGCTATGGCAAAACGCTGAGGAAAAAGGCTACAGACATACGACATATGACATCACTAGACAAACATGATGCTACGCACACACATTTTACTATGGCAAAACGCTGAGGAAAAAGGCTACGGACACACGCACAGCCACTTATAGGAGCGGTTTGCACCGCTCAAAAAAAGAAAAAGAAGCAGATCTACAAGCTCAAAACGCTGCGTGAGACGGAGCTCTGGTCTGGAGCTTGTAGATCCGCTACTTCTGCTACTTTTATGTGACGCTGTAGTACGGCGTAGTCGTTAATTTATGATAAAAACACAAAAAAAGGTTTGTGTTTTGGAGATAAGAGGTTTGCTGGCCGACAGCAACGAGTGCGCTGCCAGAACAGCCGGCGGTCTCGACCGATATTAGTCTGGCAGCTAGTAAGGTTTTTATTAGTTTAAATAAATAATGTCATGTTAAGACAGAATAATAATATGGAGGATAATCACTGGGGACTTGCCAGAGCCTCAGGGGGGCTTTTGGTTTGGTTTCCACTCCATCAGGTGGGAAAATATACAAATTAAAAATGTCAACTTTAATTTGTGCTATTTTTAGGTTTAAAAAAAAAAAAGAGTACCTCGGAAGAAAAGAAAAAGGGACTTCTTGGAGGATTATACTGGCTATATTGGTTGTAATCTCGGCACTGCTGGAAAAAAAAGGTATCAGCCCTCAGTGTGTTTCCGAGAATTAAATAAAGGTTGAAATGAAATGAAAAAAACAGAAACAAAACACTGATGCGTTTATTTCATTTGAGTTTTAAAGACTGCTTGATGTCTCTTAGACATTTTTAAAAGAGGTGTGATGGATTTTATATGCGAATGGTCTATTGCAGCACTTAGAGGATTTTGAAGGCTTCCAAAATAATAATAAAAAACATTGATGGCCAGATTTACAGTATGTAAAAAAATAACCTTTATTAAGAAATTCAAACATAGATTTACCAGCTTGTACATCTGTTATTTTTAATTAGTCAACGTATGAATGGATAAAGTGCTTAAAATGATTGTCATCATGACCATGGCTGTATGAACACATTTTGCTGGGGACCCCCTGGTAACCCCTCTCAAGGACCCCCAGACCCCACTTTGAGAACTGCTGTTGAGTGACATAGACGACAGACCATAATCACGCAGCAAACGGAAAAAAACGCACACGGGCCTGTGTGCAAAGACCTTAACTCTAATGTATGCTAAGTATGTATGTACAGTGTTCAGATTCATTACTTTATTAACCATTGTGTAATACACATAGGAATTTGCTTTGGCATACTACATTTTCATAGCCTGGAGCCAGCCTGTTCGCTCCGTTCCACATTTTGTATTGTCTCCCCGCATAAAATGTGGAACGGAGCGAACAGGCTGGCTCCAGGCTAACATTTTTGCATTCAAATCATTTTTTCACATATAACATAAACAAAAACAAATAACAGACAAACACCAAACAACACCGACAGAACGCAACACGTAGTCACCACAGCAGCCATGGGCGGCGCTATCTGTGTGTGTGTGTGTGTCTGTGTGTGTGTGTGCGTGCGTGCGTGCGTGCGTGCGTGCGTGCGTGCGTGCGTGCGTGCATGTGCGTGCGTGCGTGCGTGCAATACTCCAGAAAATACAGGAAGGTATTTGAGGTAAAGTTATGATTTTATGTTTGCCTCATTTAACCCGGGCACTGTAAGCTCACAGTGTGTGAAGTCTAATGCACGTTTCAACAAGTCATACTTTCTTTTTTTTTTACGCATCAGAAGCTAATTGGAAAGGATAAATAAATACTGTAGTGCATGCATGGTCCTATTAACTCAGCTGATGTGTCTGGCATGTGTTCAATAACCCCCATTGTTGTTAACAAATCCTGGCTATATTAAGCAGCTCTTGGCTCATGTCTGACTCCAGAATGAATTAAAAGCCAGGAGTCAGTCTAGGATAAGCCATCCATTACTGAATGGTGGCATTCCACACTTTCTGGGCTCATTTGAATGTCTGGCTTATGTGTGTGCACTGCACACAGCCACACACCAGACCGTTTATAAATCGTACGTTTCAATATTTAGATATTGATAGAACCTGAGCTTCAATTAGTTATAAGCTGGTGTTAATCATCTTGGGGAAAGATCCTAAAATGCATCCCTCAAAATTTTACATTTAGGGCTGTCACGATTATGACATTTTACATGATTATTAATTGTCACTCAAATAATTGCGATTAACGATTGAATTGTGTTTTTGTCATTGACCAAGTACATTTCTGTTTGGCTTGTAGGTTTTGAAGTCGCATATGGCAGATATGACACATAACCTAAATATACAAAGAAATTACTGACATATTTGACAACTTTATACTTAAAAAAAGAACATTGATAGTGGAAATAGACGATCTACAAGCTCACAACCCGTCGCATCACAACGTGTTGTGAGCTTGTAGATCTGCTTTTTCCAATATTTTTTGAAAATGTTTGAAAATATATAAACCTTTTCCTTTTCATGGAAACGATTATATGACGAAATTATTGCGATTATGTCAAATAATTGCGATTAGACGATTACATGTTATAATAGTGACAGGCCTAGTTACATTTCGATTGTTTGCTTTGGTCAGCGTTCCTTGTGGTTCGTGTCTGATCTGTGTCTGTGTGGAGTTCAATCTAATCCTTTAACATGAAGCACAAACAATTTACAACAGAGGCTTCCCACAGACAGTCAGGCACTAAGTTGTGTGAGAGTTGTGTGGGGGAGGCGGGGGGCAGAGACAGCACAATGCATTGCGGATGGAAGTCTGGTGGTTTGAAGTCTAGTGAGAGTCCTGTGGTTGCACAGAGCACCATCCAACAAGCACACAACACGCACTAGACTTCAAACCACTAGACTTCCATCCGGAATGCATTGTGCTGTCTCTGCCCCCCGCCTCCCCCACACAACTCTCACACAACTTAGTGCGTTCCAGTGTGAGTGCAGCCTTAGGCATTCAGCAGACTCTCTTAAACCCATTTAGGTAGCATTATTGAATGGTTTAACCAGTGAAAATAGCAGATATACAAGCTCACAGCGCGGCACCGAGTGCCGCGCTGCAAGCTTGTAGATCTGCTATTTTTGAAAAAGTCGTGAAAATGTGTGCAAATCTTTGAATATATGTATTTTCAAAGCGAATGTTTGTAACTCAAATTTTGCTTCTGGGGGGTCCCTCGAACTAAATATTTTGAGATGGGGGTCCGTGGCCAAATACATATCATTTTGGGGGTCCTTCACATGAAAAGGTTTGAGAACCACTGACATAGCAGTCTCTCAAGAACAGACTAACTGAGCTCCATTTAAGTGAAAATGACCTTTTCTTTGAAGATGGCTGGCCAGATTGCTGACATAGAAACAGGTTTTTCAAAAAATCTTAGACACTTATAGAATCGGGTCAAAATTCTAATTTTCACGATTTTTCAAAAATAGCAGATCTACAAGCTCTTGTATATCTGCTATTTTTCAATAGTTAAAGCATAAAATAATAATACACAATAATGTGTACCCGTTCTAAATGGGTTAAACCAGGGTGGTTTACATAGCAAGTTAAACAAGCGGTCAAATGCATAGAGACAGTGTTTAGTGCCTCGGTAATCTAGGATCATAGGTAAACCAAGAACATATCATCAGTCTAAAGTCTCTAAACATTATAATGTAAAAAAACGATATACAAACAAAAGGTAGTTCCGACGAAGCAATCTGATTTGTTGAAATAGCCATCTACCCGTGGTGATATTGAGCAATATGGAACGGTCTCATCAAACAAAGAAATCAGCTGAGCTGGTTGTCTGTCCCAGCACTATGCAGGCGGGCAGCTATGCTTGCAGTTTTCATGTGAAGTTCAGGGTCATAGTAGCTAAATGTGGCATTCAAAATGTACACATTTCGATCTAATATCTTAAAGCTATACTGTGTTGCTCAACTAGTGGTCAGAGCTGTATAGCAAACCGCGGTCGCGTCCGCGTCTTTCGGACGTTTAGAGGGGTCCCTGGTTCCTGTGCGTTTAGTCATTCCGGAGAAACGGACTCCTTCACCCGAGTATATGTTATTGTTATGTTGAGGCAAGCTACTTCCTGAGAAGTCAGCAAGATGCACCTGTGATTGCCGGTAGTGTACCATGTGTTTATGATCCGCGATATGATTGGCCAACGTATACACAACGTATACAGATGATGCAGATGACGTCATTTTGCCGCGAAATTCTCCCCCCCTCACGGCTCATAGAAAACATATAAAGAGAAGGCTTTAGAAGCTAAAATTAACGGAGTGGGGGTTCTAAAACTTTAGCGATTTAACAGTTAGGACAATTTTAAGATTTGTTTTATAAAAAAAGTTACATGGTAAAACTTTAATTAGCAGCCAGCTCAAAATGCGCCGCTTTCTCACCGCATTTTTGAGCTAGTGGATCTGCTACTTTTGATTCTAACTCAGGGGTCTTCAACAGGGGGTCCGGGCCCCCAAGGGGTCCTCAGAGTTACTACAGGGAGTCCTCCAAATCTTTGTGTGATAGAAGCTTTTTTCCTCCATTTCTATATTAACCACTTGAACCCTTGCGTCCATATTTTCATTTGAGAACTTTAGCCAAAAATAGCAGATCTACAAGCTTGCAGATCGGCTATTTTTTGCAAAGAGCTTTGGTTGTAGAGGGGGAAAAGAGCAGACTAAGTACAGAGTGAAAGGTCAAGTTCATTAATTATTGACGGTTCAAGTGGTTAAATATCTGAAAACACAAATGTACATGAACCCAAAATACACTGATGATTGTGCTGTCAAACGATGAAACTTCATCTCTCTCTCGACTAAGGGGTCCTTGGCCTGAAAACGTTCCCTGCTCATTCTCATTCGATTCACACAAAGAAACACGCAAAGTTCAAATATGGAGATAAGAGGTTTCTGCCCGACAGACTGCTGAAGACATAAAGAGGAACAGTTACAGTCCATCCTCCTCATGTGTTCCAGGACATGTCAGATAATAACTGCTGATGAAAGGTGAACATCTCTGCCAGACAGAGTCACATACACACAGTCAGGGGCGTCACAAGGAGGGGAAAAGTGGGACTGAGTTACTAGGGCCCAAGGTGGAGGGGCCTGGAATTATTTTATACTTTAGCTATTGAAAGATAGCAGATATACAAGCTCACAGCGCCACGCTGCGAGCTTGTAGATCTGCTATTTTTGAAAAGTCGTGAAAATGTGTGCAAGTCTTTGAATATATGTATTTTTTAAGTGAACATTTTTAACTAAAATCTTGCATCTGGGGGGTCCCTGGAACTGAATATTTTGAAATGGGTGGTCCGTGGCCAAATAAATATCATTTTGTGGTTCTTCACATGAAAAGGTTTGAGCACCACTGACATAGGAACGTAGGTTTTCAAAAAACCTTAAGAAGGAATTGAAATATTAAAATACCGTATTCAAATGTTCACGATTTTTCTAAAATAGCAGATCTACAAGCTCGCAGCGCGGCTGTGAGCTTGTATATCTGCTATTTTTCAATAGCTAAAGCAAAGAATAATGTGTAATAATGCATTCCCTCCCCCTATGAGGAACATTCATGGGGGGCCCGCAGTGAATCCTTGTACCCAGGGCCCAGATGGTGCGACACCCCTGCACACAGTACATATATGCTGTGTCATCAGAAATGGAGCCTGGCCAGTGGCCATCACGCTCCATAAACCAACAACATATTAAGGCCGATAACGATAACTGGCCTTCATTCCAGTCGTAACGCTTTCAACTTTAAAGCAGACAATGTGCCTTTGAATTAAAACCGCACTAGCTGCCTCCATACATCACTTTTAACATCTTTTCCCAATTCCCCCCCACATATTTTCCACAGAGGAGCTCCAGTCCAAGGCTTTATTACTACCTGATAACATCACAAGGAGAAAAAAAAAGTCTTAGTTCTCATGTCTGAGAAAACGTTGATGGAGCGTCGTCCCCACTCTCCAGGCCAAGGAGCACATCGTTGTTGTCGGGGTGGAAACCTTGTATGTCCCAAAACGTTAGTTTTGTATTTTATCATTTTAAAAATGATTTAAACAAGACTGCGCCTCTAACGAGGAGCAAACATGCGCCTTATATCAAGTCATCTTTTCTGTACGTTTTCTTGTAAATCCTTTAACATATGTGATTGACGTAATCTTTTCATCTCTTCTTTAACATGTTTGTCCACTTTAAACTTGTTTGGGTCAAAGTCAATTACGTGTAATCCAGTTAGACTTCTTACTCTACTAAAAGCAACATAGGCTTGTCCGGCATTAAAGCGTGAGTCTTTCATAGATACTACAATGCGGTTTACAGTTAGACCTTGTACTTTATGAATTGTGAGAGAGGATGACACGGGAGTGGATTTTCAGTCCTGTCCCGTCCCACTCCCGCAGAAAAAATCCTGTCCCATCCCAATCCTGGGCCAGAGTAAAAAAATAAATCCCGTCCTGTCCCACTCCTGTACAATGTCTCCTGGTCCCATCCCGCTCCTGGTCAAAATCACTCCTGTTCACATCCCGCTCCCGAAAAAAAAAATTAATAATAATAAAATCGTGCAGATGTTTTTCTATTTTGATCCATATTATATTTGATATCATGTTTATTATTATATAACGTATAATTTTATAATGTTCGCAGTTCAAAGACCTCACTTTCCTGTGCAATTTATTTCTGCGATTTGATGAACTGGTCTGGGATGATTCCCGCTCCTGCCCACTCCTGTTGATTTTCATTCCTGTCCCGTCCCGATCCTGGCATTAATACAAATTTGACTCCTGTCCTGCGGGAATCCCACGGGACACACGGGACCTACGGGAATTCCTGTCAAATGTCATCCTCTATTGTGAGTGCCCATGTTAATGGACATTGGGTCCTTCTTGAAGACCCTGCTTTATTTCTTCCATGGTAAATGATAGATTGATATTTATAAATTGGGATAGCTTCTGGAAAAGTTGTCTTATAGCTGCTGTTAGATTTTGCACTAAGTCCTAAATGCATATCTTCAAATTTTACCAGTATTGCAAAAACCTTCTGAGTTTCGTCGTGGAAATCAATATGTTGAACCAAAAACCTTCTGAGTTTCGTCGTGGAAATCAATATGTTGAACCAAACCTCTAGATTTCTGTAATTATCATTTCCGTTATCTTTCTGGTCTTCATTCGGTCTGACTGTCAACTTCTTTAGGAGATACAAATAATTTGAAATGAAATGTAAAAGGCAACATTAAAATGATGTTGTTCTGAAGGCAGTTACTCAATGCTGTTCAAAGGGTAGGTTAAATGATATACAAAGAGCACTGCTAAAATGATGCTCTGAGGGCCCTTTTGTCAATGCTGCTTTGAGGGCAACTTACAGTAAATTAAATGCAAAGACCAATAATATTTTCTTGACTTCCTATTTACAAAACTATTACAATTACGTTTCCATCTCACAGACATGAGGTCTATTATACCGTATCAGTGTTTCTCCATTATATCAGACATTTTCATGTCAAGGACCTCCACACTGATATGTATTTTGCAGGGGACCCCCATATGTACATATTTTTGTCAGGGACCCACAGAAGCAACGGTTTGAGTAAAAATGTTTGCTTTACACACACACACACACACACACACACACACACACACACACACACACACACACACACACACACACACACACACACACACACACACACACACACACACACACACACACACACACACACACACACACACACACACACACACACACACAGAAACAGACCAGATACGTTTCTCCTGCGTTTGTCCCACTCTCCATCTTGTGCTTTCTATTTGACCAGAGGGTCATTTCATCATCATCCTAGTTCAGTGTGAGCTTTGGACACTGGCCAGTGTCTGACCGGTGAGGTGAACAGTGAGCTCTGCTATAGGGCTGTCACGATTACAAATTTAAGTTGACGATTAATTGTCACTCAAATAATTGCGATTAACGATTTAATTGAGTTTTTGTTGTTTTTGTCAATTACATTTCTGTAATTCGACTGATTATCCTTTGTGGGATGATAATCAATCAATCCATCCATCAATCAATAATCGGTCCTCCCACACAAATACTTTCTGATATAAACAATAAGGCCATCACACGCTTGCCACTTTCAACAACAAAAGACACTGATAATCCCCTGTATCGCTACTTCCACCTCATGCCATCTGGGTGAAGATACAGAACCTTGAAGTGGGAAAAGGTATGGTTTTAGCAGGAGTTTTGTCCCTGTTACAGTAGGTGTTGTTTTTGTTGTTGTTTTCTAAACAGACTTGTGAAGACAAATATCCCTTCGGGGAAAATAAAACGTATTATTACAGTCGTGAGTGTAATGCGAGGCGTTGTGAGCATGTAGATCGGGTATTTTCACAATTTCTGACTCTAATATTTGACAATTTGGCCAATGTTTAAATTGTCATTTCAGAGGTATTAACTCATTTAATGCCACCCTTTCACCACTAGAGGGGGCCCAGTGTGCCACAGACAATCCCATAGAGATATGCTGGTATATGCAGAAGCCCTGCAGCCATGACTTGCCTAAACACTTTCCTTTGTGCATGTACAGGAAGAGGATGAAGTTAGCTTGAAGTTAGCTATTGGCTACCAAGCATTTTAAAAGCCTTATTTTCGTCAACTTAGCCATGATTAAACCTTGCACACCTCATGCATGGGAAAAAAACAGAGAAGAATGAGCTCTAAAAAATCCAATGCAATCCTGGATTGCATTGTTGTGGGTTTGTGCAGTTTGTTCACAGCTTTCAAACAAAAAAATCCGATTGGAAATCCGTTCAGGCATTCTTGAGATAATAGCCATTATGTTTTACACTGTTGTGAGCTTGGAGGTCTGCTACCTGAGTTGTATGGGGGTTGTATGGGGGTTAAACATGCAAAATCGCGATTGAAATCATGTTCACTAGTTTTGATGGGGTCCAAAAAAAAAAAATTCAAAAAAAATTTTTACATTTTTTTTTTTTTTTTTTTTTTGAATCACGTGTATATACGTGATTGGCACTGTGGGATGCGCTAATATATCACGTGTATACACGTGATTGGCACAGAATGAGTTAAAAAGTGCTTAAATTGTCACTTTAGAAATGTGCTATACACTTAAACATCATGTTGGTTTGATTACTGTTGAGTGAGAAAGCAATGTTGTACATTAAGTTAATCACCTGGGAAACCCCCAAAATAAATGTAATAATTTAAGGGGACCCCCCTGGGGGTCCCAACCCACAGGTTGAGAACCACTGCCTTAGAGAAGAAGTTGGGCAAGTACTTCATGAACAAAGTACCTACCTAGTACCTACCTACCTAAACCTACCTGCCTACCTAAACCAACCAACCAACCTACCTAACTACCTACCACCTACACCTACCTACCTACCTACCTACCAACCTGAACCCACCTAGCTACTGCGGTGAGAGTGAAAGCCTACCTGTCCCTTAGAGAAGAAGTTGGGCAGGTACTTCATGGCGTTGCTGCGGAGGCAGGCTATGTTCTGGTAGGCCCCCGGCTGGGAGTTCCTCAGGGAGCGGATGCGGTCCTGGACATAATCTGACACCTTGACCCGGATCTCCAGACCCAACATCAGCTGCTCTGGGAACAGTGGAGACAGTTCCACTGTGACGCCACCAGGGGGGAGTAGACACGGTACACAAGAAAACATAACATACAATCAATTTACAATTTAGGCATTTGGCAGACGCTCTTAATCCAGAGTGATTTACAGTAAGCAAGATAAACATGAGGTAATACATCAAATGCACAGAAATAGTCATCTATGGCCATAGGTAAACCAATAACCTATCATCATCAGTCTCGGGTGCCAACATTAGCACAGGGGAGGGTAATCACTGGCACACTGGCAGAAGTTTGAGAGAGGATTTTTATTTTTAAATCAAATGTTGTTTTAAACGTGGTCAATTAATATAAGTCACCTAATTTGCAGCAAATTACATCCTGCACATAATTCTACATTCATTAAAATTCTGAACTTTGGGGAGGGAGACGGGGACCCAAGGAGATAGGTGGGTTATTTCTCTGATGATCGTTATAACAATGTCCTGACAATCAAAATATGTCCGGATTTTTTATGGGATGTCATTAAAATGTATGTTGATTGTTGACATGGCACACTGACTATCTAGGAAAATGAAAACACTGCACTTCATTTCAAAAAGGTTGCAGACCCCTGGTCTATACTATATATATTTCACACCAGAAATGTAGCTACTAGTACATAGAACTTAGCATGCTTTCTGGCCGTCTACAGCTGTAAAGTTGTTTACAGCTGCAAGGTTAACGAGTTGGGAGGGCACTTGACATCTCCGCGTCGGGTGAAACTAAAACTGACTGATGGCAGCCAGCTTATTTAATTTATAATTATAATAACAATAATAGGGAAAGTATAATTATTTAGTCAAAGGTTCGCGTCTTGATATGGGCCCCTGAAATCAGTGGTAGCGACTTCATGAAATCCATGGACGTGCCATTAGCTTCACCTACCTAAAAGCCCTCCGTATCCACGTCTACCTACCTAAAAGTCCTCCGTATCCACATCTACCTACCTAAAAGTCCTCCGTATCCACATCTACCTACCTAAAAGTCCTCCGTATCCACATCCGATGTCTGCGAACTCCACCTGAGCTGTTGGTGACCCTGGAGGTTTGTCCCGCTGCCGCTGGAAGACCTCTGGGTACAGACCTGACCAGTCCATGCTGTCTGGACTCACTGGACTGATGAAATAAAGAAATATTAGTTAGTAAAATTATCTTAATGTTCCATACTGTCTGGACTCACTGGACTGATGAAATTAAGAAATATTAGCAGGGTTCCCACACATCTTTACCAATTAATTTCCAAACCCTTTCCAAAGCTTTTCCAGAATATTTAACCCGATTTCCAGGACTATATAACAATAGTTCAGCTCAATAACGAGTCGCTTACTCCTATGACCAAAAGACAGGTAGTGTATGCCAGTGGTTCTCAACCTTTTCAGGCCGTGACCCCCGAAATAATTGTGTTTTAACTGGGGACCCCGGCACCCTGACAAGCACTAAGAGTAGAGGAATTTTGTATAACACGGTTTTATTGTGAAAATAGCCAATCTACATGCTCACAACGCCTCGCAACGCGAGGCGTTGTGAGCATGTAGATCTGCTATTTTCACAATTTCTGCCTCTAATATTTGACAATTTGGCCAATGTTTAATTTGTCATTAACAAAAAGTATTAACAAAATCAATAACCAATGCATAGCTATTTTTTCCAGGACCTTCCAGGACCCTTGATCAATTCCAAAACGTTTCCAGTACTGGAAAAATATAATTTCAAAATATTTCCAGGAATGTCATGACCGTGGGAACCCTGTAGTTAGTAAAATTATCTTACTTTTCCATGCTGTCTGGACTCACTGGACTGAAGAAATGAATAAATAAATACTAGTTAATAACAATCTTTACTTTAGCTAGTAAATGATCTTCAAGTTACTGTCTGGGCACACTGGACCAATGAAATAAATGAATATTAGTTCAGTCCATATTGTCTGGACAGACTGTACTGAAGAAATAAATAAATATTAGTTAGTAAAATGATCTTAAAGTTCCATACTGTCAGGACTCACTGGACTGATGTCATAATAATGAAATATCAGTCTCTGGACACACTTCAGGGATTCACAGCAATAGTAGTTAACATCACCACCATTTTAAACATGATCCATTTGTATGCTGGTGGCTATTCAAAAATAGCAGATCTACAAGTTTGTACACCTGCTATTTTTGAAAATATTGAAAATGTTTTGACATGAAAAAAGTTTGAGTCCCACTGGTTTAAAAAGCAATAATATCATCATCAGTGTTCCTACTACTAGTCAACTACAGGGTATCAATAACATCATCCACTAGGCAACCATAGGGTATCAATAATCACTCACTAGTCAACCGGGCGCAGACCTCCATTCAGAAAAGAAAAAACCCACTTAACATCCCCATTCAGAAATACCCCCACTGAGGTTAGGGTTTTGATTGAGAATTGATTGAAGATTTTATTAGAAGTTTGCATAGGAAAAGGTACAGTTTCATGACGGTACAGTTCACTGGTACAAGGTCTACTAAAAGGAGATCCATGAAAAGAATAAAGCTTATTTCCACAGGAAACCATTTAAGTATCTCATATAACATTGAATGACAGACGAATAGAACACAGTACTATGCAGTAAAAAAAAAAAAATGATAGAACAAAAAAAGAAAAAAGTTAGGTTAGGGTTAAGGTTAGGTTTAGGTGACACCTCCATTTAGAAAAATGGAAGTCAATCTTCTGAATGGCAATGTTTCTGAATGGAGATCTCAGATGTGTGAATAACACCACTCACTAGTCAAACGTGTGGTCTGCCATGGGGTTAGAATGAGCTCTTTGTCTGTAGAAACGCTTCTGTGGCATCGATGTGCTAGTCGCCATCTTGTATCTTGTTGCGTTAAATGTATTAAATGTTATGTGTTGTAAAGATAAGTTAATAACAAGCAGCTCCACTTATTAAAGTTCCAAAAACGGTTAAACCACGTTGTAAACATCCAAGAAGGAACTACAGCCGGGTCGCATGTATATTACGTCAATCAACAACATGTGACGTTCCTGGGCCACTGGGTTGCCAGATTCTGCGGTGGTAAAGCGTAAAACAAGCACAGCAGCGACTATTCCAGCGTTGCCAGGTCTATTTATTATTTTTTTGGGCTTGTTTTTCTGTAAAGTGGTTTAATATTTAATTGCATATTTTTGTGGGTTGTTTGGGGGTTTGTTTCTAATGTTTAGTTACTTATTTTGGGCTTGCTTCCTAATGTTGTTTAAACCAGTGGTTCTCATTCATGGCAAAGGACCCCCAAATGAATTTGTATTTGTACGCAGAGTTGCAGACCCCCATCAAAAAAAGGATTTTGTGCCAGGGAAGCTCACACGCTGTGAGCTTGTACATCGTTTATTTTTTAAATGTATGTTTAGAAATTCTTGACTTCAACAATACAAATCTTATCAGGGGGACCCTAGCTGCCACAAACTCTTTTTAGATCGGGCTCCAGGCATGTGCACACATAGACATCAAAGCTTCAAAGGGGACTTGGGCCCCTGCTCTTCTATCCGTCTGTAAAAAGTGCCCTCTCCAGACCATGAATGCAGTTTTACTATGGTGAAAGAAATGCAAATGCCCCTTTTCCATGCCATACCTGAAGGCAGCATTCAAGAAAATTGCCTTGTTCAAACTATCTTGAACTTGAATGCAGCATCTTAACGTGGAAAGAATTGCCCTCTCTGTGTAGAAATCCATGCCGTAGCTACGCCAAATTCTGCAGTATTGACTTGATTATGCTTAGTTCAGTGTGGTAACAAGCACCGGAAAGTGCTTGTTGGCTTGTAGTGGAACGTTTCGGTCATGGGACCTTCCTCAGGCTTGGGGATCTTGATATGAAAGCATTTGAAAACCACTGCTTTCAATATGGAACAATACTAGACCAGTGGTACTCAACCGCCTCACAACGCCCCACACTGCGAGGTGTTGTGAGCTTGTACAATTTATAATTTACAATTTAGGTATTTAGCAGACGCTCTCAATCCAGAGAGCGATTTACAATAAGCATACATCAACATCAATAAAAGGTAATACGAATTACCTTGAATGCATAGAAATAGGACGGCGAGGAGTCTCGGACGAGTGGATCGTTGTCCTGGTATTTTTAGCGAAGGTTCTGTCAGCCTCCCTGTGTCAGCTGATCTGAGTGAACAGGTGGGGTTGTAGGGGTTGATCAGGTTTTGGAGGTATGGAGGTGCCATACCTTTGGCTACTTTGAAGGCCAGCATTTTGTACTCTGTGCGGGCAGCAACCGGGAACCAATGGAGGGAGCGGAGAAGAGGGGAGACGTGAGAATTTCGTCTGGTTGAAGACCAATCGTGCTGCGGAAATTTGGATCAGTTGGAGAGGATTAAGTGCACATGCCGGGAGGCCTGTGAGGAGAGCTGGCTGTCCAGGACCACACCAAGGTTCTTAACAGTTGGAACTGAAATCACCAGGGTGTCGTCTATGGAAATAGTGAGATCTTGCATGAGGCAGAATGCTAGAGGGTCATGTTCTACTTGCCCAAAGGTCATGCTCACTTGCCCAAAAAGTAAATCATCCATTAACCATTAATTCATTTAATAACCGTTCAATTTAACACTTATACTTTCTGGGGCTGTGCGATACAAATATGTCATACGGTACCTACTTTTATATGCCAAATACCTACATAGCTATGAATATGACTATGGGTTCACACTTGTTATTTTATATTTTTAAGTGTAACAAGTGATAACAGCAGATTATGGGTAAACTGGACAGCATTTTCTCTCGTCAATCTGGACCGTGGTCTTTGTCTGCAAGGAAGCCAAGTAAAACAAAAACTTAAGAAAAGAGTTCAAGTTTTGAAAGTAACATTTCTCGTAACACGATATGCATCAGGAATGTACCTGTAGCAGATGTCTTGTCTGCTATACATTCATTCATTCGTTCATAGTTTGTCCTGGCTGATTAAGTTGGTGACACCTTGTATTTCTCTTAGTAAACTTTATTAGATTAATACTTTGGCCACCCACTTGAATCGAATTCAGTCTTTTTTCACACACACCTCATATGAAACACAATAATCCATCATGTTTCGTATTTATCGCGGTGATGTTACTTTGTAAGATGAAACAGTTCTTTAGAGAGGTACAAAAATTCAAGTTCAAATACAAAACCCTGGAAACATTCATGTGTTGCCATTATGAGGATGAGCACTATAAACATGTCCCACAGACACTCCCAACAGTCGATTATTAACATTAATGTATGTATACCCAACCCCCCCCCCCCCCCAAAAATAGAAATATACAAATAATAATATTAATGAAATAATGTGTAGTATGTCAATGTGCAGACTTAACCTAGGTCTAAAGCTCAGAGTGGAAACCAGAATTTGAACCATAGTACGGAAGCAATGTCCATCTTGCGTCCTGAAATAAAATAAAACAATGTATAAATAATAAATAAAATAGAGGCTGCGAGTATCAATCATTTTCTTAGCGATTATACTTTTCGATGAACCGAATAATCGAAAAGTGCATTTTCAAATATTTGGGCACTTTTTTTCCAGTATCAATTCAGGGGTCCGACCGTCCTTCACATGAAAATGTTTGAGAATTATTGGCTAAAGCAAGTGAAAAAATAAATAATAATAACAGTTTCCTCTGACACATACAGACAACATAACAAAATATAGGCCTACTTCGGTTTCTAACTATGTAGATGTGTCAGACTCATCATAATATGACCTGTATCGTCGTTGTCGGCTGGAAATCTTGTATGTCAAAAACCATGCGTTTTGTATTTATCATTTTGGAAATTATTTAGAATAGTGAAAATAGCAGGTGCGAGGCGTTGTGTGCTTGTAGAACTGCTATTTTCACTAGTTTTGTGCGACAGTCTTGTGTGATGAAGCAGGGCTTTACTTTACGGAAGAACGTACAAATTTAAAAACTAGAGGTACAAGATGCAAGGTTTAATGTCCGGTGCATTGCTGTCGCTCAGATCTGGGAGATAATGGTTGTGTTTTGACAGAGTGAATTACAAGGGAGAGCGAGCAGCCATTGTTATTGGAGAGCGAGCAGCCATTGTTAATAGGTCAGTGGGATGAGAAAGAGCAGCTTCAACAACAACATTTATTGTAATTTCCCCCCCACATAATATGATATGAACACAAACATGGAAAAACATTTTTCTTCTTTACAAAACCCAAAAAAGGTTTGATAAATGTCATATTGGCAAAAAGAAAAAGAGGTTTTCATACAGCCGTTTGATAAGAATCAATGCTGTATCCTTTGTCAAATTTTAGCTTATTACTTTTTTCTTTTTTCAGAGTCTTTGATAATAAGCTTATTATTATTTTAACTGAGATAGAAAGGAGCCTCCTCTGTCTCTTTCTTCACATTTCAGAAATAGGACATATTCTGCGTCCATAATACTCTCCTGTTATTGTTCCCTTAAGGCCAATAGTATCGTCTCTGTCGGGCGGAAACCTCATTGTGTCCACAAAAAAAGGATAATTTTCAGGATTCAAATTCAAAATCGTAGATCTACAAGGATCTGCTACTTTTGAATCTTCTGTTTGATGCTGTGGTTAGCCTGGAAACCTGACGATTCTGTCACTGCAAGAATAAAAAATTGCCCTCTGCAGATTTGGCCTGCCACCGCTCAGTTGTGATTGGATTTCACTCCCTCCAATGTAGTGAGGAACCAATCAATGCCCAGTATGCAAATATGGGGCGGCTTTATCAACATAGTTTTTATTCCGCACCTTGGAAATGCAGGTTCCACACATTAGTCTATGGCCATGAAAGGTTCTGATCAAGTAGGGCATTCATAAAAAAAAAAAATCCCACTGTGGGGATGTTAAAATATGGGTACAAAGAGGTTTCTACCCGACAGCGACGACATACTTCATCCGACGTCGGAAAATCGCAGAAAAGTTCGAAAAGGTTTCGGAAAGGCTTCCCGAACTGCAGTTCGGACAAAGTCAGGACATCTGGAGGAGGTGCATCGAAAAGTCTGGGAGCGCCCGCTGTTCCCGAAGCTTGGAATGACGTGGATTTGTAGGTGATACGTATCCTATCACGTTCCTTTCCCAAGAGAAGTTTGGACGTCGGTCGGCGTATGAACCGTGCTTTATTTCCCCCCAGGGGTCCTTGAGGGGCTTCCAGGGGGTCCCCCAGCAACATGTGGAAACATTTAAACCACCAATTCAACCCAATTTATTTTACTTTAGTCCATCTGTACCACCGTACGAGGTCAGAACGTGTCTCGGCGCGGTGTTGACTTTGGAAAAAGCAGCACGAAAAAGTTTGAACATTTTTTGAATAATATTGTGAAAATAGCTCGGCTATTTCATTATTATTTATTGCCTCTTTCTTATATTATTAGTTGACAATTTAGCCAATTATTTCAACAGTTTTTTATAGTATAGTTTGTTGATTACTTTTTCTTTCTCCCTCCCCCCCCACACACACATCTTTTTGAAGTATTAAAACGCTCTCAAAAGTCCTTACATTGTCATCTGGGACACCCCCCTCCAAAAAAACAAAAAAACAAAACAAAACATGTGGGGTGACCACCCTGGGGGCTCCCGTTACACAGGTTGAGAGCCACAAGTCCTGTAAACGGACCAGTCCAGTATACCCGAGCCCCCCCCTCACTTCCTCCTCCTGTCTCCCATCATCAGCAGCCCTCATACGGTGGTGACCCTCATGACCACCTCCTGGTTGGCGCTGGCCGCGAGGTGCGTCCCGTTGGCTCTGAACTGGCTAAGGATGTGCAGCAGGGTGTAGCCACAGTGGTGGCTGAGGAGAGTCCTTCTGACGCGCTCGCTGGCCGCTCCCCTTCCCCCTCCTCCTCCTCCTCTGTCCCTACCGTTCGACGACGACGGGTTCCGACCGCCGCCGGAGGAGGAGCGGGCCCCTCCTCCCCCCGCGCCGCCGCCACCGGAGGCTCCGCCCTTGTTGAAGTTGGAGCTGAGGGCGTCGCCCAAGTCTTTAGCCTTCTCGTAGTTGAGGACCTTCCACTGCTGGTTGACGGCCTGCCAGCGCTTGAAGATCCGGTAGACGGAGGAGCCCTCGTGGATGATCAGGCCTGGGGTTCAGACAGACGGACACATACAGTACTGTCTGTTATTACCCATTCGTTGTCAGTCACACAATTCCCTGATAACACAAAGACTCTGTGATTCCTTTTTTTGTTAGTGTGGTTGCTATAGGCCAGTGTTTCTCAACCTTTTTTCTGCATGGGCACACTTTTCTTGTCCCAAGAATCCATGGGCACAACAACATAACAGGGTGTAAATATCGCCACTGTCGGGAAGAAACCTTGTATCTCCAAGTTTCAAAAATGTGTACGTTTCTTGGCAAAGTACAGCAGATCTACAAGCATGTATGTGCTTGTAGATCGGCTGTTTTCACTAGTTTAAATCGTTTTTAAAATGGTAAATACAATACTGGCTTTCAAGCAGATTCAAGGGGCACACTTGACCCTTCTCAGGGGCACACAAAAGGTCCCCAGGCACAGTGGTTGAGAAACACTGCTATAGGCAACACACTACTTTATTGTGTCCGAGATAATTTTTGCCAGCAAAGTGAACCTGCTTTTTGTATTCTTGTGAAGCATTTGGTCATGCTTCACACTAGATTGTAGCACGGGTCTTCCCCGATTACCCAAGACCCGAACCGGGAACCGAGACGATTTGGATCTAAAATGTTGACTTGTCCCTCGGGTCAGGGTAGGGTAGGGTCTAATTGCCACGGGTCCGTTCGGGCCATTCCAAAATGCATTTACCTGTAAGGATCCGAGAGGACCCGAAATTTGAAAAATATATTGTGTACCGTATTTGCCCTTCAACTATAAAATATATATTGTTTTTAATGAGACATGCATTGTAATTACGCTCCCAAATTCATATTATTATCGTTGAAAATCATGGAAGTTTTTTAGCGAGGTGAAATGCCAACAAAAGGTTGGAACGTCATTTATATGGAGCATGGTTCTGGACATTAAAGAAGATCTGCGGGGATGGGCGAAATAAAGTCGGCGAAAATGTTCTGTCTATCTATCTACAACACACACACAGAGCAGAACGCCCCGACGGACGCAAGACAGCGGAGACCAGACTCCAGAGGCGTCAATGGCAAGGTATGGCAGCTGCCATACCTTGCGGAGGAGGAACGTTTTGTGATATGAGCTGTGGACTAGCCACCAGGACAGTAACTTGAAGATGGACCGTGATCGACTGGACAGGTTAGTGTTTGTTGTGGATGTCACTGTGATTGTTGAGCTGGGGACTGAGCTCAAAATATAACTTTACTGCATGACGCACGCACGCAACGCTCCACTGATGGCTCGCCTCTCGGAGAGGCGGGCGAGGTACGCTGCTGCCCTCTGTCAAGTGTCTGCTAGTCTCAAAGTAATAGCGAAAAATGAGCATAATATAGCATCGGACACAGTTTGGGCCAAAGACCCTGCCAGATCGGGTCAGTTTTCCCCGGGTTGAACCGGTTCAGTTCTTTTTTTTCCTGCCTAATATTGAACCAGTTCAGAGTGCTGTTTCCACTCACTGAAAATGAATTGGTTCAGAATGCACATTAGTACACATTATGAATCCAACAATAATGATGCTATAGTGCTGTCAACCAAGTGTATAAGGCTATATGAAAAAATACAAGTATACCATTTTATGCAATATGTAGTGGAGGTCCCTGCTTCATCTCTCTCTCTCTCTCTCTCTCTCTCTCTCTCTTTCTCTGGGTCCTTGGCCAAGTTGGCCTGAACAACCTTGAAGACCCTTGTCTAGACAGTACTTATGAATTCATATTCACAGTCTGTGCAACACTGTAGACACGTTATACGTTCTCATGGAACAAATAGAGCCATGAAGTTTAGCAGTTTATTCAGGGAGGTTGTCAGTCAGATCTGATTTGTGCGTCTGAGATGGTTTCAGTCGCAGCTGTTTGTTTGTGATGGCATTGGGAGGTGTAAATGTGATGAGATACAGCTGGTGAACTTGTGAACTTAGAGATGGGTGTGGCATCATGGTCCAAGCTTGAACCCCAGAGTCCCTATTCTGGGCATGCACAACATGCTGTGTAGGGGTCTTCAACACAGGGTCCGGGACTCCTAGGGGCTCCTCAGAGTTACTGCAGGGGGGGGGCGCCCGCCACGTGACCATGTAAATATATTGAACTTTTTGGTACACTAGTACACTAGTGTACACTAGTACACTAGTCTACACATGACAAATGAATATACAACACACAGGGGTCTTCAATGTTTTTCAGGCCAAGGGACCCCTTAGCTGAGAGAGACATGAAGCAGGGACCCCTTAGCTGAGAGAGAGAGGAAGCAGGGACCCCTTGGCTGAGCGAGACATGAAGCAGGGACCCCTTAACTGAGAGAGAGAGAGATGAAGCAGGGACCCCTTAGCTGAGAGAGACATGAAGCAGGGACCCCTTAGCTGAGAGAGATGAAGCAGGGACCCCTTAGCTGAGAGAGATGAAGCAGGGACCCCTTAGCTGAGAGAGACATGAAGCAGGGACCCCTTAGCTGTGAGAGACATGTAGCAGGGACCCCTTAGCTGAGAGAGAGATGAGGCAGGGACCCCCAGTACATATTGTATAAAATTGTGTTGCAGATTCAACTTTTCCATAGATTCATAAATAGCTTCATAGACTTGTTTGACAGCACTATCATCAGTGTACAGTATGTTGAAGTGGATTTTCAGACATTTAACCACTTAAACTGTCAATATGTTCACTCTGTACTTGGTCTGCTTTTTCCCCGCTCTACTGTATCTACATCAAACCTCTTTGACAAAAGTAGACATTCTACAACTTCTGCAAGGCATTATCTTATAGTTGTCCTCGGAATAGAGATGCTATACAAGTGGTAAATGTAAAAACAAACAACTCTGAGGACCCCCTGGGGGACCCGCAGCCCGCAGTCCCGCACCCCCTGTTGAAGACCCCTGCACTAACATCATTTTCTGTTTAGCACAGATGTCAGGAACACTCACTTCCACTGAAAAGTACATACAAGATCCAACTGCAAATATTGTCTCTCAATCATTGCGTCACAAACAGGCAGCTGTCTGACTCTGATCTGGCTGGATTAAAGATCTCACCATGGTTCTATTTGTCAAACGCTCACACAGGTACAGGTTATACAAGCAGTGGAACGTTGGTATGATGTGGTGTGACATGTTGGATTTATCCATCTCTGTCTTGAACATGAGTCAGAATGTTCAGTTAAGGAACGGTCCGTTTGTGAGTAACAAATTGACTTGTGATGTATTAAAGCAATAAGCCACAAGAGGCGAGTGGTTACCGGGGTAGTATACACCGGCTGAGAGGCGTTGGGAAACACGAGGCGTTAGCCGAGTGTTCCCGACTAACAGCCGAGTATGTGCCTGGAGAATAGAGGCGGTTTTTGCCTTTACAAGCCCCGCCCGGAGCCATTCAGTCACTGTCCTATGCATGCGGGCGGTGCTTAGAAGCACCCGCACGGCAGGATTTGAGAGAAAATCAAACGCTCGCTTCTCTAGTTCAGCCTCACAGCACAGTGGAAATAAATAACGCACCTGGCTTTGATATAAACTAATTAAAGGTGTGGGTTATAGTCTCATATACCACGGCAACCAGCCAATCAGAATCAAGGAATGGAACTAGCCGTTTTAGAATGTTTTTTATGGTACACTGATAACTGTGCCGTCAAATGATGAAACTATATGTATCTATGGGTTGTGGGGGTCCCTGCTTCATCTCTCTCTTGACTAAGGGGTCCTTGGAGTGAAAACGTTGAAGACCCCTGGTCTAGGCTAAGGTTTGGGGTTAAGTCTTACCTATACACACTATGTCCATGAATCCGTACATGCCGTAGCAGATCTGGAAGAGCAGGTCCTGTCGCTGCCACTTGGCCGAGGGGCTGAACGAGGACCACACCAGCCAGGAGATGCTGGCCATGAGGAACAGAGAGCCCAGGATGATGGCTGCTATCTGCACCTTCTCTATGACCGTCAGAGAGATGGCCTGCCACTGGACACGGAACACACACACATGCACACGCACGCGCACGCGCACACGCACACACACTCACACACACACACACACACACACACACACACACACACACACACACACACACACACACACACACACACACACACACACACACAGAACACATCATCACTCTATTGCAGGGTTCCCCAAATAGTTTTCCCCAAGGTCCGAATTATGTTTAGGATACCAAGCAGAGGGCCACAACATTGCAGGGGGCGACGGTGGCGTTTCTGCTACTCCAGCAACAGTTCAGATATCGTCACTGTCAGGCAGAAACCTCGTATCTCCAAGTTTCAAATGTGTACGTTTTTTGGTAAAGCAAAGCCCTGCTTCATCATACAAGACTGTTGCACAGGACTAGTGAAAACAGTACATCTACAAGCACACAACGCCTCGCGATGCGAGGCATTGTGTGCTTGTAGATCGATCGGCTGTTTTCACTAGTTTAGTACATTTTTTAGATGATAAATACAAAACGAATGGTTTTGGACATACACAGTTTCCACCCGACAATGACGATATACTAGTGTTGTTGCTGCTCTTATACTACCATTATTACTGCGGTTGGTGGGGGCCTGACAGTAGCCCCCCGCGGGCCGCAAATGGCCCATGGGCCGCCTATTGGGGAACCCTGCTCTATTGCATCATGTGTCGGACACTTCTTTTTTTTCCTGCGGAATGCTCGGTACAAGCCTGGTGAGTCGGCACCAGTGAGGCTGACCACTCAGCCCGCTTGGTGAGAACAGACTAGTACAGTCCCTTGTATTAAGTTAGGAAGTAGTTAGGCAAAAACTGTTAAAACGACAGAGGCGCGCCATCTGAAGCAGGGTTGAGCCACGAGAGGCACTGCCGAGCGAGCTCAGGTGAGAAAGTCGCCGTGCCGAACGCTGTGAAGTCCGCTCGAGCCGTCTCAGCGCCGTTAGAGTTATGTCTGGGACGTAAATTAACAATTAACACAATATGTAAAATGATGATGTTTTAGTAATATTTCCTGCTGTTCTACTTACAGTACATGTGAAATCAAAGACTGAGGCTTCATATGAAATACCCACTTAAAATGTTGCTTGAGCTTAAACTAATAACCTATTAACTATCTACAAGCTCTCAATGCGTTGCAGACACATTGCAAGCTTGTAGATCGGCTATTTCCGCTGTGCAACATGCTTCCACAGAAGACATGCATGGCTTCTACGGAATCCCAAATGACTAAAATCAGTCTCAGTGGAGACTGTGAGAAGAACTTATCGAACAGGCTGTGTGTGTGTGTGTGCAACGCATGCAGCTGCAGATGATGCAACTGCAGCTGAATGCAGGCCAGCACTGGTTCAGTGCATCCTGGCTTCATGCCCGGAGGCAGCAGCAGAAGTTGCAAGGTAATCACATTGCTCACCGTGCCTCACATCTTCAAGTGCTTCCACACTGATCGTGGCTTTAAGAGCCTCATCTAAAGCCTGTTGTTGCCGCAGCTTTTAGTAGGGTGTTTTACAGTCATCCCAGAAGAGTACGATAAGCTGCCTTTCCCACCGGCTAAATTTATTGTTGTTGACACTCATAAAGATTTCATGACTTTTGGAATTTTGTTTACACCAGACATTTCCAAAGATGTATTTTCTAAGTGCTATGATGAATACTGTAAAGGCAGCTTTGTGAATGTCATCACATCACATTTGCGTCGCTGTCGGGCAGAAACCTCTTATCTCCATATTCGAACTTTTGGCGTATTCATTTGGTAGCAAAAGTAGTAGATCTGCAACCTTGAAATGCGGCGCGACGCGACCCCTTTTGAGCTTTTGCTGTTTTTTTTATGTGAACCCTGAAAAATCTTGGACATATGAGGTTTCGCAGACACATTGAGAGCTTGTAGACCGTCTATTTTCACAGACAACATGCTTGGTGTTGATAGTCAGTGTTTGGTGTATGTATACCTGAGTTTTTGGTGCTCAGGGGTGTTAGACCAAATTCTGGGCCCTGGGTACAAGGATTCACTGCGGGCCCCCCATGAATGTTCTTCATAGGGAGGGGGGGTTTAACCCATTTAGACTGGGAACGCATTATTACACGTTATTTTGTGCTTCAACTATTGAAATATAGCAGATATACAAGCACACTTGTGAGCTTGTAGATCTGCTATTTTTGAAAAATCGTGAACATTGTGAACAAATGTCTTATTAATATTTCAAATCCTTCTAAGGTTTTTTCATGTGAAGGACCCGCAAAATTATAATTATGTATTTGGCCACGGACCCCCATCTCAAAATATTTAGTTATAAATGTTCGCTTAAAAAATACATATATTCAAAGATTTGCACCCATTTTCACGACTTTTAATTGGCTATTTTTCAATAGCCAAAGTATAGGCCTCTCCACCGTGGGCCCTAGTAACTCAGTCCCACATTTCCCCCCTTGCGACTCCCCCATGGTGCTGATGGTCAGTGTTTGGTGTGTTTACTTACCTGAAGTGGGTTTTTGGTGCTGATGGCCAGGACATGGTACTTGAAGTAGCAGAGCTCACAGCTCCATGAGCCTCTCTCACTGATCCAGCGGATAAGGCAAGGCTGGTGAGTGCAGCGCACTGAGCCTGCACAGCGACACGGGCTCAACAACTCCCCCTGCGGGGCATAAGAAGCATTATTATTATTACATTGCTGCTGGAAGAAAGAACTTGGGTTGGTAAAAATCCAGGGGTGGGAAAAGCACAAAAATGTTTACTTAAGTAATCAATACTACAATATAGAAATACTCTGTTACAAGTAAAAGTCTGGAATTCATAATGTACTTGAGTGAAAGTACAGATGTATTGGTATCAAAATGTATTTAAAGTACCAAAGTACGACTCAGTAAACAAATACTCTGTTGAGGTGCCAACTTGCGCCTAGCACACAACACAAGTAGGCCATACATGGCCACTTGGGCCACCTCATGGCTGTTAATGATGACATTACCAGGAATGCTCTTATAAAGGTCTACCAAAATCTGCTGACATCGCCACTGGCATCACCAGGAATGCTGGTCCCCCATTGGCTGTTAATGATGACATTGCCAGAAATGCTGATCTCTGATTGGCTTAACCGTTTTAGTGCCAGCCCCTAGAGGGCGCCAAAGAATGCCAGGGTGTGTCCCATAGGCGAGCGTATTAGCATCCGGGGACTCACGTTGCAGTGACGCGCGTGCTCACGTTCGTGCACGTCATGGAAAGGTCCCGGATGAAAATGGCTACAGAATAGCTATTAGCATTTTGTCATTTAAAAGATCATTTTTAGGCAATTTCGCCGTAAATAAACCTCGCGCCACATCCCTAAAAACACAATCCAGAGATATGGGCCTCCAAAGATGTGGTTTTTCATTGGATTCGGCGGCGATTCGCGGCAACGTTCGCGGCTAACGGCCGGCCGGGGGGCGGCCGGATTTCGAACACTGGATTGAAAATTTAGGCCCAGGCTTCAGAAGTCCTCGGATCATTTTATTCATTTCATTAAAAAAGCCGAACATGTTCGGGATAGGCACACTGGACTACGTTCCGGAAGCGGCGCTGAACATTCAGTGAACATTGGGGGGCTCAAAAATGTATTTTAAACCATTTTTAATGGAATATATCGTCGGACCATGTAAAATGGCTAGCTGGCTAGCGTAGGACGAGCCAGGACCACCCACGACTCAACAAGCAGCTCAGGGTAAGTCAATTAATAAAAAAAAAATTGTATTGGATTGAAATAAAGCCGAACATGTTCGGGATAGGCACAGAATGAGTTAATAGTGATGACATCGGGGATCTCCATATATGGGCATAAAACACACACACACGGCTACCTACTTACCTATATAGTAGTAGTACATACCTACAGTACCTACCTACAATACTTGCGCGCTCTGCTGGCGCAAGTAAACAGTATGTACATTTGCATACATGAAGTATGCTGCTCCACCACCCAAAAGACATCCACTAGTACCTGAACGAGTTCCATTTCTTACACACCCACCCACGCATGCACACACAAAGCCCTGCAGTTACAGTATATTGCGCTCAGAAGCAAAAACTATTAGTGGAATGGGAAAATATTGCTACCAGGTGAATGTCAGTCAGTTCCACTCTAATGGAAGGCCAAAAGCTTTTAAAATAAACCCACATCTAGGCTATATAAACCTCCATTACAATCCCCACATTATCACACTTGTGTGATGATGTGTGGGATGTGTTTTCAGTATCATTTATACCACACACACTGGTACACCCTGGAACGTAGCGTTTTGAATGCCATGGGCGACTGAATACCACTGCAAAACATATCCTATAAATACATGTTATTATCATGGTTGGCAGTGCATCCACCTGCAAATAGCTTTCTTTCATACAGCAGGACTTGGAATTATGATAATGGATATGTTCTCTGTTCCATGAACACGACAGTGAGTCAGTATTATGTGACAGATCTCAGTCCAGCTGATTGAGCTGAAGAACTACAATATATATACTGTATTCATACGAAAATAGCTGGCCTACAGTGATTTTGTATTTTGGTAAATTCCTTTGATGTGTGTACTAAAATGTATTGGTGCTGTGTAATGTGTTGGTGCTGGTGCTATGTAATGTATTGGTGCTATGTAATTTATTGATGCTATATGTAATTTATTGGAGCTATATAAATTATTGGTGCTATGTCATTTATTGGACTATTTCTTTTTAGTTATGCTGTAGGACCACATTGGAAACAAGTGTTTAATTCATTTACGCTTTAATTAATGTGTTATTATCCTGGGTTTAAGCTATATTGTGATTAGACTTGTATATAAAAATCTAATCAAATCATTGCATTGCAACGTGATGTGTTGTGAGCTATTGCAGATCTGTTATCATTGCTCTGAATGTTTTAATTGCAATTAGTGGCAATAAAAGTGTGGGGTGCACTTTCTGTTTTAACTAGGCTAATATAGTCTACACTTCATGCCGGAGACCCCCAAATTGACATATGGACCCCCATCTGAAAATGTTTTGCGCCAAAGATTTTTGTAATATATATATATATATATATATATATATATATATATATATATATACATATACATATATATACATTTAAACATTTTCAAACATTTTTCAAAAAATAGCAGATGTACAAAGTACGAAGTGAGTTATTGCTATCTTAATATCCAGCGTATACAGTACTGTAAATGATGGTTAAAGTGGTTCAAAAGATTGTGCTATGTTAAGCTGGGGACCCCCTCCAAGGACCCCAGCCCCACTTTGAGAACCAATGGCCAACACAACTTATTTTTTTCACCTGACAGGGGGGGAGTTTCCCCCGGTTGGACGTAGCGCGTGGAAGGAACAAGTTATTCCAACCAGTTCTTTTCCCCTGCAGGTGCCCCGGCTGGCCAGGGGGAGGCAGTATATACAGAGACCAGGATTACTGCATGTTTTTTGTGAGTGAAGTTGTGAACCTAGCATAGGAGACACAGGAAGAACATGCAAACTCCATGGCCAACAAGACCTTTAACAGTTGACATAACTTCCTGACAGCATACCTTCATCCTTCAGTCGTCCCGATAGGACTTAATTGTTTCACACATTTGTTTTTCTTGAAAGATTTCCGGAGCCAAAGTCTTTGGCCAAGCTTCGCAGGACACGCTATGATTGGCTAGCGGGACGCTTGATGAAATTAACTCATAAATAGCACTGCTCACTTCACACTAGGTGTGATGTATTTCATACTCATGTCAGTTTCATGAGCCATAACATAAGAATCATCTAGTGCAGCCTTGTGCTGTCAGCATGGATATTCTGTTAGACCCTGCAGGCTGGTATAGGATGTATACTGTATCTCTGATTGCATATCTCATGACATTTTCCATTTGGTTCCACATGATGATCTGACATGCATTCAGCATGCTGCTGTTCTATGACTGACTGGGGGAAACAAATGAGTTTGAGGGCTCGGCCACACCAAAGTTTAATTCTGCCTATGTGGGTGGAGCGTTTTGTGGCCCTCGGCGGATTTCTGCAAAAACAAAATATGCTCCGTTCCCTATTAAAAGCTTTGGCAGAATCCGCCCTTGAGGTTAAAATTAAACTTTTGGCGTGATCGTACTCTGATGCTAGTTTTTACAGATTTACGGACTTAAAGGACAACTTTAGTTTTTTACAATAAGAGTTCATATTTTAGATTGTAATTTGTAATTAAAGAATATAAAAGATGAGTGTTTCTATTGTTTTAGAGATTCTTATTTCAGTGGTTGGGGGCATGCGTACAAGTGGCTAAATATGTAATTTTACACAGAATAAGCCCATTCCCAAGACACAACGCAACCTTTCATGGTTGGATGTGACTTATGGGGGCTAGAAGTGTTACTGTAAATAGCGATAAATAAACTGCTGGCTTATTGTGTCTAAAAAGACACATTTAGCCACTTGTACGCATGCCCCCATGCGTACGCATGCCCCACATTTTAGCACGGTAAACGCGATAAAACAATAGAACGAAGCAAATGAAAACATTTTAACACCCACTTTTTCTTTTCTCTAATTACAATCTAAAATATGAACCCTTGTTGTAAAAAAACAAAGTTGTCCTTTAACACTTGCAGATTTATACTTCTTGGTTGTAAACACGCATGTGACTTAATAAAAAACGTTTGTATTTTTTATTTTTACATTAACCACTTGAACCCCCGCATCACTATTGTGGGGGGGAAGGTTATAGCAATGTATATAGCCGATCTACAAGCTCACAACGCTTGAGCTTGTAGATCAGCTATTTTCGGTGAAGAGGTTTGGTGTAGAGGGTGAAAAAAAGAGAAGACCAAGTACCAGGCCAAAGGTCACGTTTTTACAAAGTATTGAGGGTTTAAGTCATGGTTGCCCAATCAGGAAAGGGACGGATAGGGACATGACATCAGCGTTTGATACAATGGAGAGACACTGTGATCATCAATGATCATGGACACACAGAGCCAGATGTAGGAGCGGTTAGCACTGCTCCAGAAGCAAATATTTGAGTTACAAATGTTCGCTTTTAAAAAGATATATTCAAATATTTGCAAAACAAATCACGATTAAAAAAAAATAAAAAAAATAGCAGATCTACAAGCTTACAGTGCGGCACGAGTGCCGCGATGAGCTTGTATATCTGCTATTTTTCAATAGCTTAAGTATAAGCTGGCCGCGGACCCCCTTCTCAAAATATGTTGTTCCAAAAAATGACAAAAGTGGTTAATTGCAGGTTAATTGAAGTGTTCACCTGTTCGAGGCCTTGGAAGCAGATGCGGCACTGAGGCGAGCCGATGCCGCTCTCCGTCAGGCTGGGCAGGGAGCCGGCGGTGTCCAGGCCGCCGCCCGCCGCGGGGGGGACCTTACAGGGGTCCTGGAAGGCCAGGCTCCGCGGCCGCACCTCCGCGGAGCCGTAGTACTCCTCCTCGTCGTCCCCCCGGCCCCCCGAGCAGTCCAGCGGGGGCCAGGGGCCGCCGCAGTCGCCCAGGGCCCCGCCACAGGGCCCCAGGGCCCCGCCGCAGTCGCCCAGGGCCCCGCCGCAGGCCCCCAGGCCACGTACCATCCTGGAGGCTCTGCTCCTGGCTCTTCTGTCCGGGTCTGGTGGTCCCGTGGGGCTCCCGCTGCTGGACCCTCCAGACCGCATGAACACCAACACTTTGAGTTCGTTTAGAAACATACGGATGCGGTACTTGAACATTCTCGGGATAACTTTGCCGCACCGAGGCCCCAAAACGAGAAACTATAGCCTTCGATAGTCTTTTAAGAAACAGCAGGATTTTAATGCATCTTCTATTGTTGTTGTTGTTGTTATTGTGCTTTTTATTGTTGTTGTTGTTATTACTTTGCCATCAATGCAGTTTGGTTCAAGTAAGAGTTGTACAAGGCAAGCCTATACAAACAACAGAACATCCAACATGTCTATAATACTATAAAGCACTTGTCCAGCAGAGGTCGCTGCTGAACACAGATGTCGGTCAGAAGCAAGCAAGGCGTAAAAAAGGAAAAAAGGAAAAGGCATGTTATTCTCATAGCCTATGGCTGCCTCCATGTCTTGTTGTTATAGCATGTGCAGCTTCCTCCAGCCAATGGGGGAGGCTCCTTCCGCGGACGAGAGGCGGTTCCTTCCAGGGCTTTTCAATGGAGGCTGATCGTACTACAGCCAGCGGACATGAAAGTCACAATGGGTCTTCTAGTAGAAATTAGAATGAATCACCAACTATGCCATGTCCACACTTTTATTATTAAGACCCTGAATGCTTCTACACCTGCAGGTTGAAACCCGTGCATAGGCTTTGCAGAATTTAAATAAATTAGAATTAAAATAAAACCCCCTTTGCAACAATTCTTTGTAGCCTGTTCTTCTTTCTTGGGTTCAAAGGCAGAGTGGATGCTCTTTTTTTTTAAAAAGAGAGACAAGGCTTTGTGAGGGTCTGGTCTGCTATTAAAAAAAATTCAATCAATAAACCACGTATTAAAATAACTTAAATCAGTCTATCCCACTACAGTGTCCCATATATCTAGGCCTATCTATCTATCTATCTATCTATCTATCTATGGGGGAATTGAAACGATCGAGGCTACATTAAAGGATGTTTCTGTGGGTATTGTAGCAGACTAACATCTCAGTCATGTTGATGTTGCCCAGCATCACAGCATCACATCCCGGCTGAATCCCATCCAGTCTCCGCTGCTTCTTCGCTGTGGTGTTTTTGGGCTCGTAAATACAGAGTAGGTTTCGCCCCCACAACCTCTCCCCCTCCTTCTCCTCCTCCTCCACAGAACCCTCGAGCAATCCCGCTGTCTAGCAGCATGTTAGAGAACAACAGACGACAATCACAGGCAGGTGTGTGGTGGAGGAATAACAATAATAATACACGTTATTAATACACGTCTCATGGCGATCGACCGAGTCTGCCTCTCTTTTGCCATCATCTCGGCACAGCATCAGCACCACCATCATCCCAGGAACAACGAAGATGCAGGAGCAGAAAGAAAGAAAACATCCCCCCCTGAAATGACCGAAAATGAGACGGACAATAGCTAATAGACTATCAGGTTAAAACTGTCCCTTCTTCGAACCGTTACAGAAAGAACAGACGGTCGTGTAGAAATCACCACCAACAACATATCGCCACCACAACAGCGTGGCCTTCGGTAAAATCAATAACAATAAAAATAAAAATGGCATTTCAGATTAGATATCCAGTTTCAGTCAGATCCTCGCGATCATATCTCACTCCAGATTACATGACGTCCCCCGATGAGTCCATGAGGCATCATCATCATTACCAGCCGAGTGACAAAGAAAAAAACAACACTTGTTTGTGTGTGTGTGTGTGTGTGTGTTTTTGATCGTCCATTCATGTGGTCTTCACCCACGGAACCAGCAGGGCTCCACTTCCACAGACACTCCACGCTAAAAGAGGAAGCTGCGCATTGGAGAGAGAGTGGGTCGCTGTCCACGGTGCTGATTCTCATGTGACGTCGAGGCCACGTGCTGAAATCAATCCGCTGATTACAAGAAAGATATTTTATTCAACTCAGCAGAGCAGTGGTTCTCGAACTTTGTCATGTCAAGGACCCCTTAAAAAATGATTTGGCCGTGGACCCTCCTCCGTTTAAAAGTCTATTTTGTGCCAGGGACCTCCAAACACAAATGATTTGATTTTGAGTTAAAAATGTTGCTTAAAAAAAGAAAAGAGGAAAGAAAGAAAGAAAGAAAGAAAGAAAGAAAGAAAGAAAGACAACAAAATAAATCACAGTTTTTATGTATTCAAAGATTTGCATATTATCATGATTTTCCAAAAAATTGCAGATGTGCTATTTTTGAATAGCCAAAGTGGCAAATGTAATTTTGTCCAATCTGTATGGTAGAGTATAGGCTATGTTAATACAATATAACTTATACAATCTGTATGGTAGAGTATAGGCTATGTTAATACAATATAATTTATACAATCTGTATGGTAAAGTATAGGCTACTATGTTAATACAATATAACTTATACAATCTGTATGGTAGTATAGGCTATGTTAATTCAATATAACTTATACAATATGTATGGTAGAGTAGGCTATGTTAATACAATATAACTTATACAATCTGTATGGTAGAGTAGGCTATGTTAATACAATATAACTTATACAATATGTATGGTAGAGTATAGGCTAATACAATATAACTTTACATTTGGGGTGGTTGTATTTTGTCTCCTTACTCTTCTATTGAGACATTTAGATCATGTCTAAGGTCACATCCCACCCAGACAAAGGATCTTGCTATTTTTTCGGCAAAGAGGTTTGGTTTGTACAGGGAAAAAAGAGCAGACCAAGTATCAACTACCAAGCCAAAGGTCAATTATTGAGGGTTTAAGTGATTAAATGTCTGAAAACACACATTTAACATGAATCCATATTGTGGGGGTCCCTGACTGCTTCATCTCTCTCTCAGCTAAGGGGTCCCTGCTTCATATCTCTCTCTCAGCTAAGGGGTCCCTGCTTCATATCTCTCTCTCAGCTAAGGGGTCCCTGCTTCATATCTCTCTCAGCTAAGGGGTCCCTGCTTCATATCTCTCTCTCAGCTAAGGGGTCCCTGCTTCATATCTCTCTCAGCTAAGGGGTCCCTGCTTCATCTCTCTCTCAGCTAATGGGTCCCTGCTTCATATCTCTCTCTCGGCAGGGTCCCTGCTTCATATCTCTCTCAGCTAAGGGGTCCCTGCTTCATATCTCTCTCTCAGCTAAGGGGTCCCTGCTTCATATCTCTCTCTCAGCTAAGGGGTCCTTGGCCTGAAAAACGTTGAAAATCCCCCTCTGCTACAATGATTGCTGCACCTGCTGCAAGACCAATTATGTTTTCCTCCACAAATATAGGCTTTTGAACCTAATATGATGTATGATGTATTACACAGCTTTTTACGGTGTGCAGTGGCACAAAAGGGGCCAGCCGTCTAGAACTGTGTGTGTGTGTGTGTGTGTGTGCGCGCGCACGCGTGTGTATCTGAGAGAGGAAGCAGCCAGAGAGTCCAGGTAGACATCTCAATTATAAAGGGCAAATGAGGAATTCTTAAAAAGCTCTATGTCAAGGGTCTTCAACGTTTTCAGTCCAAGGACCCCTTAGTTGAGAGAGAGATGAAGCAGGGACCCCCACCACCTGTTAATAGATTCCATATAGTTTCATCTTTTGACAGCACAATCATCATTGTATTTTGGAATCATGTCAATTTGTGTTTTCAGATATTTAACCACTTGAACCGTCAATAGGCCTACTTAAAAACAATGTACCTTTCACTCTACTTAGTCTGCTCCTTTTCCCCTCTACACCAAACCTCTTTGCCGAAAATAGCCGATCTACATGCTCACAATGCCTCGCACTGCGAGGCATTGTGAACATGTAGATCTGCTATTTCCGGCTTCAGTTTTCAGAATATGGACAGTAGGGTTCAACTGGTTAATATCAAAAAATAGAAAAAAGGTTTCTATCACACAAAGATTTGGAGGCCCCCCTGTAGTAACTCTGAGGACGCCCTGTTGAAGACTCCAGCTCTATGTGACATGAATTTGCTGTTAAAATGCTCCTCAGATCTTCTTCCAGGAGGTGAACCATGGTTGTATGTTTGTCCTTTAGCCAGAGGAGGAATCCTCATCAACGTTAGTGGTTCTCAAAGTAGGGTCCGGGACTCCCAGGGGTCATTTACTGCTTCTATAGTATGCTGCCCTACAAAGCCAACTACGTTTTTGGACACACAAACTTATTTTTGAATTAAGAACAGATAATCAATTAGTGTAATATCACTTATATGCTGATATTTCATTTGGTTAATCAGTTGAAAAACTTTTAAATCGGTGATAAATCAGCACTTTGGCTTTAAAGGCAGTATTGATGATCTCTTGTTGCGACCGTAGCCGTAGGGAACATTTACTATCAAAGCCGGTGGATCCTGACCGTCGCAAGTAGGTGTACTGTAGGTAACGCCTCAAAGTCTATAGCTGACCTGTTGTGACATCACATTGTTGACCCATATTTGACAATGACCATAGATGGACAAGACAGAATTCATTTACAAATGCCTCAATGTCTATAGCTGACCTGCCCATATATGGAGATCCCTGATGTCATCAATATTAAGTCGTTAGCTTGGACATAATTGTGTGTGATGTTATATAGACATGTGGTCTATATAACATCTATGATGTCAGTCATATCCGTATTTGGGAAAATATTTTGTCCAACTTAAACAACCATCCGCAACTCGAATCACACTTGCAAATGAAATCCGTCCCGTGTTAATTCCATCCGCTTTTCGCCCTTAGGGGTTAGGGCGTCTTACTGGCATAGTATTGTATGTCTTTATACAGTATGTCTTGATGAGTTGAATACATAGGACCACAATTGTGTTATCCTTTTAACATTATTGTACCTCTTTACCTTTTGCAAACTGTTAAGTAGCCTATTCATACAATCAATGAATCAATCAATGAAGCCGTGGAAGGAGACTGGCAAGCAAACCCCATTCCACAAAGTGTCTTGGATACAGGGGTTGGAGTGACAGGATTAGGAATGAAGCTGTATCAAGGTCTAAGAAAAATGGTTAATGATCACACCATGAAGGGGGATGGCCTGGGGGCACCACGCACACACACACACACACACACACACACACACACACACACACACACACACACACACACACACACACACACACACACCTCTGTATACATACAGTACATGCCAGGATTGGTCCTTAAAGGCAAGGGTATCCAAAAGAAAGGTGCAGGGGAGGTGGGAGGGATTGGTGGCATTAAAATAGTCAAGGCATTACAAAAAAGGGGGCCATATTATTATGATTTTTCATTTTTGCATGAAAACCGTCGGCGTCTGTGTGCCATTAATCATCCTCAGAGCCCCCTGGGACTTTGGGGGCTCCTTCGAGGGTTGTTGTGGTTTGAAGGTTGAAGATAATTTCAACTGGCCTGGGAATATGAGGGAATGAGGGGAAGCATAGGAGGAAAGCTAGGGGTCATCACTGGCTTTAAACAGCTAAAGCAGGGGTTGACCAGTTGCAGACGTGTATACTTACTCACTCACATGTTCACTTACACAGCTGTCACTTGGATTTGTTTTTCAGCCTGTTCTCTCAGTCACCGCTATACAGTAGCCTATATCACTTTAAAAAAGTTGTTGATTATTGAGAATAGCTTATTAAATGATTGACTTTAATCACTGGTAGGATTACAGTTGTAGGCAACTGTAATTGTAGGTATGAGGTGGGGGAAAGCTGTATAGGAGGAATGCTAGGGGTCATTACAGTACTACTGCAGGCTTTAAACAGTATACTGTAATTCCTGGCATTTCGGTGACCTGGTATAGTGTGGTTTCTCAAACTCTTTCCTGTCAAGAACCCCCAAATTGATATAAAAAATGCTAAATTAGATCTTAAGATTCTCCTGCTGTTTTTGAATAGCTGATGTATAAATGAATGTGTTTAAACAGATTGTGATGCTACTGGTATGTTAACTACTTTTGCAGTGGATCCCCTGGAGCCCTCCACGGACCCCTGGCGGTCCCCTGACCCCACTTATGAAGATCCTTGACGATGTTGACTAAAATATATCTTAGATTAGAAGTACTTCCAACTATTTTCAAAGTTTGAAGGATTTATTTTCTTTGTGTTAATTCCTCTGCCTGGAATAAATGTAAAAACTGTACATATCTGTATCTGTATTTATTTTAATTTCTTCCCAGCAATCACCCTTGAGAGACTAATCCGTAATCCCAAGCATTAGCCTTTTATGTTCTTGACTTTGTGTCTTGCGTATTTGTCTTTTAAATGCTGCCATTTATCTTTTTGCATTACTATTAGTCTACATATGCTGGTAAAACGTCTGAGGTGGTCTTGTGTACACAAGATGTAACAATAACCCCACATTGCTCCCGGTGAGCTGGTTGGTGCCTTGCATGGTTTCCTCTGCCACCGGTGTATGAATGTGTGCGTGAATGGGTGAATGTAATGCACAATCTCTGTAAAGCGCTATATAAATGCACCATTAACAATAGAGACCACCTTGAACCTTGAATTATTGGTGACATCCTCATTCATCTGTCACTGTTAATGAGCACAACGGCTTGCTGTGGCTGTGGTACAGCACCGCCCTCTACTGGTACAGAGGAGTATTTGTGGTTATACAGCTTTAATGTGCGGACAAGTCATTTTCTGCTGATATGAAAAGGAAATCAACTTTATGGATATTATCAAGATAGTGGGAGATGACAACTCTCTAATCATTATAAACTTAATTAAAATCCTACAGACAGAAACAGTCTTCTAAAGTTGTGATTCCTTACATCCTACACAGCATTGAATAACAGCCTACACAGCAGTGGTGGCCAAACTGGGGGTCCCAAAATGTTTTTTTGGGGGTCCCCAAAAAATTAAGATTAGCTTAATGTGCAACATTGTTTTCTCACTCAACAGTAAACAAACCAAGATACAGTGTAAGTGTATACATGTATGTCTGCACATTTCTAAAGTTACAATAACGTTTAAGTAGAAATAGCTGTTCTACAAGCTCACGACGCCCTTGCAACAATATGAGCTTGTAGATCGTCTATTTTTAGTTTGCCAATTTGGTAAAGTTCTTTGTTTTATATGTGAAAATAACAAGCATAACTAGCATCTTTTGATTGATTGATTGAATACTTTATTAACAGTTCAGTACAATATAATGCTAAAATGATTACCAATCTATCCATTTATTCAACGAGTAGTTCATATATGCAATGAGCTTCACTTTCTCTGGAACAAAGGTTTTCAACTCAATATGAGGATCATGGGTCTTTAGACATGTCTACCATATCCTACACACCTCTGCTGTATGAACTACAGTATGATTAATATCACCAATTGTTCCATGATCACTGGGCCCATGAAGGCCTATCCCTGCATAGAGAGGTTGTGTGAAGGTGGTTTGAGCTGTATGGAGGAGGGTCACTGTGTTGTCACGAACACTGTAGAAGGACAGAGTACCTGCCTTGTGGTCCAGGTACACCCCCACCCTGGTGAAACTATGGGGAAGCCTATACATACCTGTAGTCTTAACTCTGGTGGAACTAGTAGAAGGCTTGGTCACTTTAGTATCAATGCTGTCATGTGTGAACCAGCAGTCGTCACCTAAGCATCTTAAACACCAGGACTTTGAATTGAATCCAAAGCTTGACTGAAAGCGCTCCTGTCTGTTGATGTCTTCATAAGAGACTGCTATATAAACCCATTCACGCTCATTCCATTCTACTTCCCAGTAACACCGTTCAGTCAGACTCTCTCTAGACAACACCTGACGGTAAAATAAAAATCTCTTTGGATGATCAGGGTGCTGTGTTTTCCGTCTGGTCACCTTCCTGTTCTCCTCTGACAGGGAGAGGTTGTCTTGTATTGTGTTCGCATCCAGTGAGAGTGGACAGGAATCTGTGAGAACACATGACAACATATCATGAATTAAACTCAATCGCATCAGTTTCTGAGAGTTGGTCAGATAATACTCATCCTGAACATGGACTCACATTGTAAGAGTTCCTCTCTGGTCTGAGGGTCTGCTGGGTGAGAAACATCTGCTGGAGAATCTTCTGGCTGTGAAGCATCAGCTGGAGACTCTGGAGACACAAGAAAGAAGTCAGAACAACACTGAAGACTAACCTAGAGCACCTTGTCAATGTGGGAGGCATCAGAGTGAGTAATGGGAAAGATATATACAGGCATAGATATAGATATCATTTAGATATATGATCCACTTTGTGTTCCTTTAGGTGATGAAAGAGAGACTTGGAGAGCTGTTTCACTGTGCAATGTAAGTCTACTATAATGTAAGATTATTTTGGAACATACTTTTCTAATCACTTGAAAGAAGAGGAGCGATCCGAGCACTCCGAAAGTACAGTAAAGGAGGAGAGGGCAAGCGTGAAATCAAGGTACTTTATTCATTACAAAAATTTTAGAAAGTCAACATGTGTCGACCCACTGGTCTCCACTGGTCTCCTTTATTTTTTGAGTGCTCAGATCTCTCTTCTTCTTTCAGGTTTTAGTCCCGTTGAACTGTACGTTTTTAACTCAACTTGTACCTCCACTGAACACCTAGTTGTTCTCTTTTCGCCATACATTTCTAATCAACAGAGAAACGACTGAAGATATCTCATCAATACTTGGAGTAACATCATGACAAGGTAACTATACAGCCCAAACCTATAACCCAGAATCATTTAGGTGTATCAGTGCAGCAAATCAACAAGAGGTGTCACACCTCATCTGCACTGCACGCAAGCGAGCGAGCAACGCGATGTCCCGCGAAATACTGTCCGCATATTGAAACAAATGTATTTTAATGAGATTTCATCGCTCACGTTGCGTCGCATCGCGGGCAGTGCGGATGAGCCGTCATGATATGCCTAATCGATTTGACTTTCGGTTAAGTAGTTAAGTAGCGGTTAAGTAGCTCACATTTGGATATTCAATTTGAATCATTAGGCTAATTAGGGTGCAGGAGTAACATAATATAATAGCACTCGAATCGCGTTATGTGTGAGTGTGTGTAACCTCTGTGTGTGTGTGTGTGTGTGTGTGTGTGTGTGTGTGTGTGTGTGTGTGTGCGTGCGTGTATAACCTGTGTGTGTCCAGGGTGTGTTGAGGACCAGGTCCAGGTTGTCTCTCAGAGCAGACATGTCTTCTCTCAGCTGAGTGAAGGAGGTCAGAGTGGACTCAACATCACTGGGTAAGACTGGAGGAGCACTGGAGCTGGACGCACACTGGACACTCTGCAGAAAACTCATTATTATTAGCATTAATAATAAAAGCATCAATATTCATTATATCAGTGCTCCTCAAACCTTTTCAAAACAAGGGTTAATGTATGTATTAGGTCACAGAACCCCCATTAAAAATATGTTGTGCCAGGGACCCTCATACAAGTTTTGTGTAAAAAAAAAGAAAAAAAATGTTTTTCACGAAAAAGAACTCAACAACAAAGTTTTGTAGTAAAGTAAATCTTCATTCCTCTGACTTTCGGCACCTCCACGCAGCCAAAGCCAATCACAAGCTTCCTTGCCTTAACTGAGGTGCTTTTTTGATACACTCGGACAGAAAGACTTGCAAAAAGGGAGTCCCTGAAATGGACGTTATCATCAGTGTGGGACAGAACCTGAATGAAATGGACGTTGTCATCAGTGTTGGACAGCGTGTCCAGCTCAGCATGTGTCCTCTCCAGCTGTGCCAGGTGCTCATCCAGATGTCTCAGGACGTCTTGGACCTGGGACACAGCTGTCTTCTCCTGCTGTCTGATCGTGTCTTTAACCTGGACGTGTCTCCTGTCCACGCACGCCTTCATCTCTGAGAACATCTGCTCACTGTCCTCCACGGCTGCTTCTGCAGAGCTCTGATTAACACGCACACACACACACGCGCACAAAAAAAGGACCCCAATTTAAACAAGCCCCAAAAGCTTTTTTGTGGTGTTTATCCTTTTAGTTGACTTTGTACCAGTGAATTGTACTGTCATGTACCTTTTCCTATGCAAACTTCTAATAAAGTCTTCAATCAATCAATCAAACAAACACATTATCTGGGGCGGCAGTGGCTCAGGAGGTAGAGCAGCCACTTGTTCCATCATGGGCCCCGGTAAGCAGGTTGGTGCCTTGCATGGTTTCCTCCACCATCGGTGTATGAATGTGTGTGTGAATGGGTGAATAATCCACCATCGGTGTATGAATGTGTGTGTGAATGGGTGAATAATCTATGTAAAGCACCTGGATGAAAATGCGTGCAATATAAAATACATTTATCATTTATACGCACGCAAGACACAGGTGCTCACGTGGTGCAGTGGGTTTGGATCCAGAATCGATTCTATCACAACCGTATGTGCCAGCAAGTTGAATTCATGTCTGTTATACAATTACAATACCAGTGGTTCTCATACTGTTTACTTTCAAGGGTGATATTTGTCACTGTACATAGTGTATTGGCTACAGAATATCAGGAACTAGTGTGTAGCCTGATGGGAACAGACCTCCAGGGTCTCCATCAGCTGTCTCAGCTCTTTCACTTCCTTCTTTCTCTCCTGGATCTTCTGGTGGAGGTTTTGCTGACTTGTCCCCAACTGTTTCTGCAAGAAGAGGAAAACTCAAATGAACGTTGTTTGGTTAAAAAAATAAAATAAAATAAAATAAATAAACATCCATGAATTCAAGTGTCCATGGGGTGAGTAATGGACAATGGACAGAAACAAAATAGTTTTTCAGGTGAAGTACCTGTCTGTGGCTCCTCTCTGCGGCCGCTGACACAGTGTCATGGCCCTTGTGTTCATCCATGGCACACAGGTAGCAGATACACTGCTGCTCTGTGCGACAGAACACCTCCATGGGCTTGTTGTGACTGGAGCACATGTTGAGGTGCGGGCGGGGGGCCGTGGGCGTGGTTGTGGGCGTGGCTGTGGGTGTGGCTGTGGGCGGGACCAGCTTGTGGTTCTTCCATGCTGTGACATTGCGGTGAGCCTGCAGGTGAGCGTCACAGTAAGACACCTGACAGCCCAGACAGGACATCAGGGCTTTGTGGCGTCTGCTTCCGGGGCAGAGGTCACAGGCTATGTCCTCAGGACCGGCATAGTCGAGTGGAGCGGCAGAGACAGAAGACTGATGAACGCCTGGAGTCTTCAGTTTGTCCACAACCTGCAAGTGGATTCAGAATCAGATTCAGAATCATTTTATTGTCAATTAGAGGCACTGGTTAGGGACATGTGAAAAACATACACTCGAAACAGAGCATGTGAGTGGAGTGGAGTGGAGTGGTGAGATTTTGAATGGAGGTTTTAAAATGGGTCAGAGCTGCTTCGGAGCCTGCCACTCTAAGCCACTCCGGTTGGGGAAACACACCACATGTTTGAGCACGCCCAAACAACGCCCGCGGCATTTCCACCTGCTCCGCTCACCTGCTCTTGCTCAGGCTGGACTCACACATATGCGTGAAACATCTTCTCCGTATCGTCTGAGAATGGGCACTGGGGGCGCCGTACTAATGCATTGTCAATGGAAGGTTGTTTGGTGTTTTGTCGTTGCCTTGTCTCTTGGCCAAAAGACAGCCTGTGGTTGAGTTAGGCGTGCCACACACATTTGCGACAACTATCGTGTCAGAAAGAGGGGGGGAGGGGGAGGTCCAATGCATTGTCAATGCAAGGTTGTTTGGTGTTTTGTCGTTGCCGTGTCTCAAGCTAGCCTAGCTAGCTTGAGACACGGCAACGACAAAAAACCAAACAACCTTGCATTGACAATGCATTAGTACTGCGCCCCCAGTGGCCATTCTCAGACGATGTTTCATGCATATGTGTGAGTTCAGCCCTAGAGACACGGCAACGACAAAAAAACAAACAACCTTCCATTGACAATGCATTAGTACGGCGCCCCCAGTGGCCATTCTCAGACGATACGGAGAAGATGTTTCACGCATATGTGTGTGGGACGCCTCAGAAGCTCCACAACAATAAAAAGCAACAACCTAAAACCTCTCAATAAAACAATAAAAGCAGGGCACAGATATCAGTGAAAGTTAAAAGTACTGAGGGGTTGTTGTTGAACAGTCACTGTTTCCTGCTGAGTCTGATGGCCTGTGTGGGAAAGAGAAGCTGTTCCTTAGCCTGTTGGTGTGTGTAAAGTAAACAGAGGAGGTAGAAGAGCTGACTGATGACAACAAAACCATTGGGAACTACAAAGATGGAGGAAGAGCTGACTCACTGATGACAACAAAACCATTGGGAACTACAAAGATGGAGGAAGAGCTGACTCACTGATGACAACAAAACCAACTGGAACTACAAAGATGCATTTCTGGAGAAATTGCAAGTGTGGTTGCAGTGATGCGAGTCATGAGGAGTCCACTGGGAAACGAATTCCGTCTTACTATTTATATGGCACATTGTGATTCTGATTCTGAAGACATTATCTTCAGAGATCAGAAAAAGGTTAACAACAAATTATATATTGTGATGTTAAGTGAAGCATGACCAATCGTGTCTGATTGGACATTACAGAGTCCATGATATCCAGCCTTACAACCCGGATAACATCACTCAAAAAGTTTACAAAACACAGGTTCACTTTGCTGGCAAAAGATTATCGGACGGAACGGAATACAATAGCAACCACACTAATTATGACCCTCTAGGTCAGGGGTCTTCAACGTTTTTAGGCCAAAGACCCCTTAGTTGAGAGAGAGAGATTAAGCAGGGACCCCCACAACCTGTTCATAGATTCGATATAGTTTAATTGTTTGACAGCACGATCATCAGTGTATTTCGGATTCATGTTAATGGGTGTTTTCAGATATCTAACTACTTGAACCGTCAATACTTAATAAACTTGACCTTTCACTATGTACTTAGTCTGCTAAGCTTCTGGTTCACCTGTGATCCTGGTTTACTGAGGCACTACAGTACACTGTCCCTCTAGTCTGCATTCATATGCACTGTACAGTATGTGTTTATGCCTTGTTTTAAAGTCACCCTGGATAAAATGCCTACATTGTAGGTTCATGATGAAAAGACACTGAGACATTATAGACAGGATCATATAATGTTATCAAATAATGATTTATACTGAACAAACACTCTAGTAGTCTATAGCAATGATTACTATGACAATATAGAGCTATTTAAAACTGTTACTGAACAAACACTCTATAGCGATGACTACTGCCACACCAAAAACAAACAAAAGGAAATGCAACGAAACCTGTATATCCAGTCCTTTATGGGCATAAACAATACGTTGAAGTCCGATGATGCACTGTGCATGTTCACATCATGTATGCCTACTTTACATTACTTAAGACAATTATTATTATTTTACATTTTGTACAAAATAGCCAATTTTACATCGAGGTGCCCAGATGTCCCCCTGTTATAGTCCTGCCCCTAGTGGCCAGATATCCTGCATCATACCAGTGATCAATGTTATTTACTCTACTGTAGTACTAAGCAGTCAAGTCATGTTGTTATGTATTATTCATCTAGTTTAGCTAGTAGTAAACAGACTAGTCATGTATGTTATGTATTAATCATATAGTTTAACTAGTAGTAAACAGACTAGTCATGTATGTTATGTATTATTCATATAGTTTAGCTAGTAGTAAACAGTCTAGTCATGTATGTTATGTATTATTCATCATGTTTAGCTAGTAGTAAACAGTATATTCATTCATAGAAATAAATCATAAAACGTCCCAATATAAGCGAGTAAAGCGACCTATACAAGAGTTATGATCTATGGCTAATTAATTCATCATGTTTAGCTAGTATATATTCATTCTTCTCTCTACCTCAGCCAGCAGGTGGTTGGTCCTCAGAGCAGGTCGTGGACAGAAGGTCTCTCTGCACTGAGGACAGCTGGACAGCCTCTTCTCCTCGGCCTCCTGGTCCCAGGCTCTTTGGATGCAGCCAAAGCAGTAAGTGTGACCGCAGGGCAGAGTCACGGGTTCCTTCAACACCTCCACGCACAGAGAACAACACAACTGATCCTGGTCCATTTCACGGATTAATGAAGACCGATTAACTCTGTCTCTCACTGTGCTGTGAACAATCACATCTCTCTCTCTCTCTCTCTCTCTCTCTCTGTCCTCCTGTCTGTATCGGTCTGTATGCAAAGCTTCTGGAACTCAGAAGAACAAACACTGCCTTTAAGTTTCGTTTCCTCTGAACTCCTAACCAGTGTGTTGCCAGATGCGAGAGAAACAAGCGGACAGGTCTATGAAAACAAGCCCAACAGAAGCGGCCGTTGTAGGCAGCTGGGTTCAGTGGGTTGTTTGGTGAATGGTGAGCGATGAGACTGTTGGTAATAATGAGACTTGATAGTTTTCAACTATCTTGTATAATATTTGTACTATTTTAAAATGCTGTAATTTCTCTTTTTGCATTACCATTAGCCTATACTTGCTGGTACAACGTACAACTTGTGTACAGAGGATGCAACAAGACCACCTTGAATTATTTGTGACATCATTGTCTGTCACTGTTATGCACACAACTGCATGCTGTGGCTCTTTGGTACAACACCGCCCTCTCCTGGTACAAAGTGCAGGAAGGAGGACAAGTGCTTTTCTGCTAATATGTTAAGGAAATCATCTTTATGGATATTATCAAGATAGTTGAAAAATAACAACTCTCTCATCATTAGAATCTTAGTTACAATTGAATGACTTTTAGGACCTCTATAAAGGCCAACTTTTTTTTTGTTTTACAATGGTTCATATTTTAGATTGTAGGCCTACTTAGAGAAAAGAAGAGTGCTAAAATGTTTTCATTTACTGCTTTCTATTGTTTTAGCGATTTTAGTATTTTAATTTCAGTGGTTGGGGGCATGCATACAAGTGGCTAAATATAGGTTTTTAGACACAATAAGCAGGCAATTTCTTTGTTACTATTTACACCAGTCCCCATAAGTCACATCTGCCCATCAAAGATTTCGGTGCATCTTGGGAATGGGCTTATTGTGGCAAAAAATACGTACATATTTAGCCACTTGCATCCATGCCCCCAATCTGGTGGCATACATGCAAAAATGGAAAATCACTAAAACGATAGAAAGCAGTAGGCCTAAATGAAAAAATGTAACTCATCTTTTCTCTAATGACTATTAGAAAATAAAATTATGAACCCTTGTTGTAAAAAAAACTAAGTTGTCCTTTAATACCAAATTGGCCAAATATTAAGAGGCAAAAATTGTGAAAATAGCTAATCTACAAGCTCACAACGCTGTGTAGCGCAAGGCAGTAATAATATGAGCTTTTAGATGTTTGCCAATTTGGTATCTTTCTTTCTTTTATTGTTTTTATATTATGTGGAGATAAACGAACAAAGAAGAACTAGCATCTTTTGATTGATTGAATACTTTATTAACAGTTCGCAGAGACAGTCAGGTACAGGGCAGTACACTACAGTACAATACAAGGTCTGCTAAAAGGATTATCAATCTACCAATTTATCCAACAAGTAGTGCCTATATGCTATGAGCTTCTCTTTCCCTGGAACATTGGCAAGGTTTTCAACTGAATATGAGGATCAGTTGCATGTCTACCATATCTTACACATCTTTGCATGATATCCTTCACGGGGACCATGAAGCCCTATCCCTGCATAAAGAGGTTGTGTGAAGGTTGTGTGAACTGTATGGAGGTGGGACAGTGTGTTGTCACAAACACTGTAGACGGACAGAGTACCTGCCTTGTGGTCCAGGTACACCCCAACATTGGCGGAATCATAGTAATCATAACGATTATTAATGACACCAGATGACCTGGAACAAGTGGGCTTGGTCACTTTAGTATCGATGCTGTTGTGTGTGAACCAGCAGTCGTCACCTATGCATCTTAAACACCAGGACTTTGAATTGAATCCAAAGCTTGACTGAAAACGCTCCCGTCTGTTGATGTCTTCATATGAGACTGCTATATAAACCCATGCATCAGTATTCCATTCTACTTCCCAGTAACAATGTCCAGTCAGACTCTCTCTACACAACACCTGAGGGTAACACGTAAATCTCTTTGGATGATCAGGGTACTCTTGGGGGATTTTCCCTCTGATCACCATCCTGTTCTCTTCTGATAGGAAGAGGTCTCGTATTGTGTTTGCATCCAATGAGAGTGGACAGGAATCTGTGAGAACACATGACAAAATATCATTCATGAATTAAAATGTTTCTGAGAGTTGGTCAGATAATACTCATCCTGAACATGGACTCACATTGTAAGAGTTCCTCTCTTGTCTGAGGCTCTGCTGGGTGTGAAACATCAGCTGGAGAATCTTCTGGTTGTGAAACATCAGCTGGAGAATCTTCTGGTTGTGAAACATCAGCTGGAGAATCTGGAGACACAATAAAGAAGTCATAAGAAGAATACATCACACTGAAGAATGACCTAGAGCACCTTGTCAATGTGGGAGGCACCAGAGTGAGCAATAGGAAAGATAGACAGACATAGATATACAGTAGATTTAGATCATTTAGATATATGATCCACTTGTTCATTTATGTGATGAAAGTGAGACTTGGATAGCCGTTTCACTGCACTATTATGTAGGATTATTTTGGAACATACATTTCTAATCAACGAAGAAACTACTGAAGATATCTCATCAGTACTTGAATTTCTGATTGTCTGACTACACTGTCAGTGTTTATGGCCTTTGTACGAGGCATCCTTGTACTTCTGTTCATGTGTCAAACATTTCAAAAGTGTGTCCAGTCTAGGGTGTGCGTGTGTGTGCGTGTGTGTGTGTGTGTGTGTGTGTGTGTGTGTGTGTGTGTGTGTGTGCGTGTAACCTGTGTGTGTCCAGGGTGTGTTGAGGACCAGGTCCAGTTTGTCTCTCAGAGCAGACATGTCTTCTCTCAGCTGAGTGAAGGAGGTCAGAGTGGACTCAACATCACTGGGTAAGACTGGAGGAGCACTGGAGCTGGACGCACACTGGACACTCTGGAGAGGACACATTATTATTATTATTATTATTATTCATATACATATATCATTACTAATAAAAGCATCAATATTCATTATGTCAGGGCTTCCCAAACCTTTTTAAACCAAGGGTCATTAAATTAATATATATTAAATTAATATAAATATAAAATAATAAAATATTTTGTACAAACCATACAAGGTTTGGGTTTCTTCAGAAACTAACATTTTTGTGCTCCAACATCTGGCTTTGTCCGGTCAAAAACCAATAGGAAAACGTGTAAGAAAAAAGTCCAGGCTTAAAGCTATACTGTGTAAGATGCCCAACTAGTGGTCATTAGCCCTATAGCAAACCGCGGTCGCGTCCGCGTCTTTCGGCCGTTTTTCGTACCTTCAGACCCCCGCGTCTGCCTCCACCTCGCTGAGATCTATCTTTTGAGGGGTCCCTTGTTCCTGTGCGTTCAGTAATTCCAGAGATACGGACTCCTTCACCCTGCCTGGTAGGCGAAATTACCTAGAGAAGGGATGGTACAAACGGGCGACAACAAATATGGCTGCCATAGCGACCCCACTTCAAGATGCGCTGTGATTGGCCGGCAGTTGTATAACCCTCGCTGTGATTGGCCGGTAGTGTGATGACGCAATTTTGGCGCGAGATCCGGTCCCCGGCAAGGATCGCAGTTTACATATATAGAGAAGGCTTTACAGGCTGAAATTCACGGAGTGGGTGTTCTAAAACTTTAGCGATTTAACAGTTAGGACAATTTTAAGATTTGTTTTATAAAAAAAGTTACATGGTACAACTTTAAGTAAACTGAAGCACGGTTACAATGTCCTGCTTCAAAGTTTGTTGTCTGGTTGAAAACCGAGGGGAAAACGTGTTCAAAAATGTCCAGGGCCAAAGTTTGTTGTACGCCAGGGTTCCATTGGCCAAGCTTGGCTAGCGGGACGCTTAATAAAATTAACTAATTTGGAAAAAAGAAGATCTACAAGCTCACAACGCGTCACATGGCACATGTTGTGAGCTTGTAGAACTTTTATTTTCCAATAGCCAATGCATTCGGGTTTAAAGTGGTTAAACCCAAACCTGAAATGCATGATGTCATCAGTGTGGGACAGAACCTGAATGAAATGGACGTTGTCATCAGTGTTGGACAGCTGGTCCAGCTCAGCGTGTGTCCTCTCCAGCTGTGCCAGGTGCTCCTCCAGATGTCTCAGGACGTCTTGGACCTGGGACACAGCTGTCTTCTCCTGCTGTCTGATCGTGTCTTTAACCTGGACGTGTCTCCTGTCCACGCACGCCTTCATCTCTGAGAACATCTGCTCACTGTCCTCCACGGCTGCTTCTGCAGAGCTCTGATTGAGACACGCACGCACACACACACAAGTGCACAAAAAAGGACCCCAACTGAAACAAGCCCAAAAGCTTTCTTGTGGTGTTTATCTAGTAAACCTTACTGTCATGAAACTGTACCTTTTCCTATGCAAACTGACAATAAAGTCTTCAATCAATCGATCAATCAATCAACGACATTATTGGGGGCAGCATTAAATAAATAAATAATAAATATCAGAACTAGTGTGTAGTCACAGTAAATAAATAAATAATATCAGGAACTAGGATCTAGTCTGATCGGAACAGGGAAATCTTGATATTTCGACATCCCATTAGTCCAATTAAGGGTTATTAGGGTTAGGCGTAGTTTTACTGAGGTCAGGTTTAGGTTTAGGCATAGTAGCATTCACCAGGTTAACATTCACCAGGTTAGCATTCACCAGCATCGGCAGGTTAGCATTTCACCAGGTTAGCATTCACCAGCGTCGGACTAATAGGATGTGGGACTAGCGAACGTCTAAATAAGGCTACGCTCCCTGGGAACAGACCTTCAAGGTCTCCATCAGCTGTCTCAGCTCTTTCACTTCCTTCTTTCTCTCCTGGATCTTGTGATGGAGGTTTTGCTGACTCGTCCCCAACTGTTTCTGCAAGAAGAAAACGCAACGTTGGACGTTGTTTGGTAAAAACTAAAAACAAAAAACATCCATGAATGCAAGTCTCCATGGGCTGATTAATGGACAGAAACAAAGTATTTTTTGGGTGAAGTACCTGTCTGTGGCTCCTCTCTGCGGCCGCTGACACGGTGTCATGGCCCTTGTGTTCATCCATGGCACACAGGAGGCAGATACACTGCTGCTCTGTGCGACAGAACACCTCCATGGGCTTGTTGTGACTGGAGCACATGTTGTGGTGCGGGCGGGGGGCCGTGGGCGTGGTTATGGGTGTGGCTGTGGGCGGGACCAGCTTGTGGTTCTTCCATGCTGTGACATTGCGGTGAGCCTGCAGGTGAGCGTCACAGTAAGACACCTGACAGCCCAGACAGGACATCAGGGCTTTGTGGCGTCTGCTTCCGGGGCAGAGGTCACAGGCTATGTCCTCAGGACCGGGATAGTCAAGTGGAGCGGCAGAGACAGAAGACTGATGAACGCCTGGAGTCTTCAGTTTGTCCACAACCTGCAAGTGGATTCAGAATCAGATTCAGAATCATTTTATTGTCACTTAGAGGCACTGGTTAGGGACATGTGAAAAACATACACTCGAAACAGAGCATGTGAGTGGAGTGGAGTGGAGTGGTGAGATTTTGAATGGAGGTTTTAAAATGGGTCAGAGCTGCTTCGGAGCCTGCCACTCTAAGCCACTCCGGTTGGGGAAACACACCACATGTTTGAGCACGCCCAAACAACACCTGCAGCATTTTCACCTGCTCCGCTCACATGCTCTTGCTCAGGCTGGACTCACACATATGCGTGAAACATCTTCTCCGTATCGTCTGAGAATGGCCACTGGGAGCGCCGTACTAATGCATTGTCAATGGAAGGTTGTTTGGTGTTTTGTCGTTGCCTTGTCTCTTGGCCAAAAGACAGCCTGTGGTTGAGCTAGAGACACGGCAACGACAAAAAAACAAACAACCTTCCATTGACAATGCATTAGTACGGCGCCCCCAGTGGCCATTCTCAGACGATACGGAGAAGATGTTTCACGCATATGTGTGTGGGACGCCTCAGAAGCTCCACAACAATAAAAAGCAACAACCTAAAACCTCTCAATAAAACAATAAAAGCAGGGCACAGATATCAGTGAAAGTTAAAAGTACTGAGGGTTGTTGTTGAACAGTCACTGTTTCCTGCTGAGTCTGATGGCCTGTGTGGGAAAGAGAAGCTGTTCCTTAGCCTGTTGGTGTGTGTAAAGTAAACAGAGGAGGTAGAAGAGCTGACTGATGACAACAAAACCATTGGGAACTACAAAGATGGAGGAAGAGCTGACTCACTGATGACAACAAAACCAACTGGAACTACAAAGATGCATTTCTGGAGAAATTGCAAGTGTGGTTGCAGTGATGCGAGTCATGAGGAGTCCACTGGGAAACGAATTCCGTCTTACTATTTATATGGCACATTGTGATTCTGATTCTGAAGACATTATCTTCAGAGATCAGAAAAAGGTTAACAACAAATTATATATTGTGATGTTAAGTGAAGCATGACCAATCGTGTCTGATTGGACATTACAGAGTCCATGATATCCAGCCTTACAACCCGGATAACATCACTCAAAAAGTTTACAAAACACAGGTTCACTTTGCTGGCAAAAGATTATCGGACGGAACGGAATACAATAGCAACCACACTAATTATGACCCTCTAGGTCAGGGGTCTTCAACGTTTTTAGGCCAAAGACCCCTTAGTTGAGAGAGAGAGATTAAGCAGGGACCCCCACAACCTGTTCATAGATTCGATATAGTTTAATTGTTTGACAGCACGATCATCAGTGTATTTCGGATTCATGTTAATGGGTGTTTTCAGATATCTAACTACTTGAACCGTCAATACTTAATAAACTTGACCTTTCACTATGTACTTAGTCTGCTAAGCTTCTGGTTCACCTGTGATCCTGGTTTACTGAGGCACTACGGTACACTGTCCCTCTAGTCTGCATTCATATGCACTGTACAGTATGTGTTTATGCCTTGTTTTAAAGTCACTCTGGATAAAATGCCTACATTGTAGGTTCATGATGAAAAGACACTGAGAAATTATAGAGACAGGATCATATAATGTTATCAAAGAATGAATCATACTGAACAAACACTCTAGTAGTCTATAGCAATGATTACTATGACAATATAGAGCTATTTAAAACTGTTACTTAACAAACACTCTATATAGCAATGACTACTGCCACACCTTTTAACAAAAGGAAATGCAACGAAACCTGTATATCCAGTCCTTTATGGGCATAAACAATACGTTGAAGTCCGATGATGCACTGTGCATGTTCACATCATGTATGCCTACTTTACATTACTTAAGACAATTGTAGCTCCCTTCACAACAAACACAGGTCGGCGTCGGTTCTTTATGAAAACGGGCAGTTTTATTTCTCCTCCTCTCTTCTCCTCCAAACATGCCGTGAGAACTAGGTTCACACAAATAAACAATCAATCAATAACTTGTACAGCAATCACAAACATACTACAGTACATGAAATGAAAATACAGAAGAAATGCGCGATGCGCAGTGTCCAATAAACAGCGTCCACATGAAAGACAAATCTAAACATATGAAATACCTCGGTGGCCGCTATTGTGAACGGAGGTTCTTCTTCTTGAGTTGAATACAGTCCTTTAGTCTTTATTTCACCGTCTTTCTTTGGCTTTTAGACGTCTTTTATGACTTAAAATAAACTTTAGAGGTGCATCACACTAACAGCAATAGGCTCTATGCATATACGCCATTTTGTTTTACTTCCGGGTGTCTTTCGACTTCCTTCACAGGTGTTACTGATGATACTAATTAAGGCTCTGTTTGATTTATTGTACAGTGGTTCTTTAATTTCAAGGACCCCCATAACTCTGTACAAATGGAATCAACAAATGGAATCAAATGGACCCTTGCGGGTCCATTTGCTTCCATTTGTACACTCTCAGAGTTACACACCTGTATGGGGACATTTGGAACCCACTCAAGAACACTTTGAGACCCACTGGTGTAGCAGAGTGTTTCCAGTGAGCCAACATGCACAATATCAGCACCCTGACTCTGTTTGACCAGAATGGAACAGACCCTTCATTAGTATCATCGGTAACACCTGTGAAGGAAGTCGAAAGACACCCGGAAGTAGAACAAAATGGCGTATATGCATAGAGCCTATAGGACGCAGAGCTCAGCTTGTGCTCTAGGCAGAGCAGGTCTGGTCTGTCTGTTTTGTAACACCTGTGTCTCATGACATGCAATCATGCCTACATCAAAGAGGCCCCAGTGTGCTGCCAATTGACAGGTCCTTCTTCCATCCCATAATGTTTTAACCACATCTTAATATTGTACATTTTTAACCTTACATGAAATCTATTATGAACCCAAATATGTATTTATACCATGAACTTTGGAGATTATTTATGCTTTATGAATTTATGAACATTAATTATTGTATTTTAGCAATTTTAGTATTTTTATAGTTTTTAGCTTGTAACAGCACTTACAACACTTATTATTATTTTACATTTTGTACAAAATAGCAAATTTTACATCGAGGTGCCCAGATGTCCCCCTGTTATAGTCCTGCCCCTAGTGGCCAGATATCCTGCATCATACCAGTGATCAATGTTATTTATTATTCATCTCTCCTTGTTTACCTACTCTACTGTAGTACTAAGCAGTCAAGTCATGTTGTTATGTATTATTGCCAGACCCATGAAATGGGTAGGCCTACATAAGCAAATGTCGGTCTGTCCGGGTTTTCTATATAAAGGGTATATATGATGATGACATGATGATGACATGCCTACAAAAGGCATGATGTCATAAATGATGATGACAGACAGGGGGTTGGCAGAACCGGGGTCTGGCACAACCAGGTTGACCTGGTCTAGTTCATCTAGTTTAGCTAGTAGTAAACAGACTAGTCATGTATGTTATGTATTAATCTAGCCTTACATTATTAAGTCGCTCCTGTAGAAGTTTCTGCATTGATGACGTATAGTAGCCTATACGTCATCAATGCAGAAACTTCTACAGGACCGACTTAATGTAAGGCTAGTATTAATCATATAGTTTAGCTAGTAGTAAACAGACTAGTCATGTATGTTGTGTATTATTCATATAGTTTAGCTAGTAGTAAACAGTCTAGTCATGTATGTTACGTATTATTCATCATGTTTAGCTAGTAAACAGTATATTCATTCATCTCTCTACCTCAGCCAGCAGGTGGTTGGTAACCCCTCAGAGCAGGTCGTGGACAGAAGGTCTCTCTGCATTGAGGACAGCTGGACAGCCTCTTCTCCTCGGCCTCCTGGTCCCAGGCTCTTTGGATGCAGCCAAAGCAGTAAGTATGACCGCAGGGCAGAGTCACAGGCTCCTTCAACACCTCCACGCACAGAGAACAACACAAGTGATCCTGGTCCACGACCAGCGCCATTTCACTGACTGACTGATCAATTACTCTGTCTGATGATGATCACCTCTCTCTCTCTCTCTCTCTGTCCCCCTGGCCCTGTCTGACTGTATGCAGATCTTCTGGAACTCAGATGAACAAACACTATCACTTTAAGTTTCGTTTCCTCTGAACTCCTTTTCGTTTCCTCTGAACTCCTAACCGGTGTGTTGCCAGATGCGTCGATCGAGAGAGAAACAAGCGGCCAGGTCTATGAAAACAAGCCCAAAAGTAGCAGCAAGCAGCCATGCTGGTGCAGTGGGTTGTTTGGTGATGAGACTGTTGATCATATCTTACTATCTTGATAAAATCCAGGAAATTGGTTTCCTTTTCATATCACCAGAAAATGACGTGTTCCTCCTTCCTGCACATTAAAGCTGTACAACCACAAATACTCCTCTGTACCAGTAGAGGGCGGTGCTGTACCACACACGCAGACACGTACAGCATGCACATGTGTGACAGGGAGGGACTAATGAAGATGTCATGGCACCAATAACTCAATGGACTTTTGGGTTTACAGAAAAGGTCAATTGAACTCAATGAAAACTTTGAAAAGTATAAACATTTGTAATAAGAAAATACACTGTCACTGTGTAAAGCTGAACAAGTTTGGAACCAAGGTGCCAAAAAAAGTCCTGAGGACAACTATAGTGCATGTGCTCGCTAAAGTGAGCCCACAATTAACCGCTCACATCACACTGGGTGTGATTTTTGTTTAGTTTTTGATTAATTAAAAAAATGCTGCTGATATGATTTACGCATGTCCCCAGGGTGCCTCTGATAGGCCCATGGCATACCGGACGGATCATTGGCGGCTCGACATAGGTGTGAGGTTGCGTAACGGCCAAAATATTTCCATTAGTGGAGAAAAAAGCAGATCTGCAAACTCACAATTCATCCCATAGTAATGCATGATTAAAATGTTAATTGCCTATTGTCAATATTTCTGGATAAAATAAGTGAGTAAATATCGTCTCTGTCGGGTGGAAACATCATTATGTCCAAAACTGTTACTTTTCAGGATTCAAATTCAAAAACAGCAAAAACCACAGATCTACGAGCTTGCCAAGGTTGTGGATCAAACTTGTGGATCTGCTACTTTTGATCCTTTTGTGTGACCCAAACATAGTATGATCAAGCGCAATTATACAAAAAGTACACAAAAAGTGTTATCACAGCCCACAGCGGTCCTAGATATATGAGTATTGTGTGACGACACGCATGACGTCACACGTGTAACATCACAGGTGACGTGGCCATGACGTTTATACAAACAGATCGGTTCTTTTTGGCAAGAGGCAACGCCCTACATCAGAATATAAAAACCGAGGCATCAGTAAACATTCGGTTTACAGCCTCGAGCACAGCTCTGTTCCTTAGCAGCAGCAGAGGACTTCGCGTCATGACGAAGTTGCAAACATCGTTCACACTGTGCAGAAGAAGCGACAAACCAACGACAACATGGATGAAGAAGAGACAAACACAGAAAGAAGAAACGTCACTCCAGAAGACCCGGAAGGAGGAGGAGGAGGAGGAGGAGGGGGGTCGACGGCATCGCAGCCCGGCAGCCAGATAACCACGATGTTCGGCAGACAGCTGTCGGAAGCGGGGCGCTTCGCCTACGCCGCCATGTGCGCCGTTTCCTTGGCTCGCCTGTTCGGCGGGCCTGAAGATAGAGTGTTCCGAGAGCGCCATTTGGAGGGGCTGGTGGTGAGCTGGCTGGGCCTGGACGGCTCCGTCATGGCCGTCATGGGGGCCTTCCTGTCGGGCCTGGGCTCTGAGGGCTCCGAGGGCTCCAAGGGTTCCGAAGGCTCCGACGCCTTCCCCTCCATCCTCCAGGCCGAGCCGCTGCTGGCTGCTGGAGGGGGTGCGCCCATCGTACAGGACCTGGCGTCTTTCTCCGTCCGGGACGGCCGGTACGACGCCAGAGCCAGGGTCCTGATCCGACACGTCTGCCGTCTGCTAGGGGTGTCTCCCCGGTGTCTGGAGGAGTTGGAGGACACGCTGGTGGAGAGGCTCCTCAGCGGGGGGGAGGAAGAGCAGGAGAACGAGGAGGAGTCGTCCCGGAGGTTGAAGAAGGAGAGAGGACGTCGCTTCCGGCGCTACCTCCTCGTGGGCCTCGCCGCCGTGACGGGCGGCACCGTCATCGGAGTGACGGGCGGGCTGGCGGCGCCCATGGTGGCGGCGGGGGCGGCCGCCGTGCTGGGGGCGGGCGCGGGAGGGGCCGCCACCGCCGCCGCCATGGGCTCGGCCGCCGGCGTCGCCACCATGGCCTCCCTGTTCGGGGCGGCGGGCGCCGGGCTGACTGGCTACAAGATGAACAACCGCGTGGGAGCCATAGAGGAGTTTGAGATCCTGCCCCTGAGTTGTTCTTCTGGGAAGCACCTTCACCTCACCATAGCGGTGACCGGCTGGCTCTGCAGCGGACACGACTCCTTCCAGGCCCCGTGGAGCAGCCTGGGGGAGGGCTGCGGCGAGCGCTACTGCCTGGTGTGGGAGTCGCGCTTCCTGCGGGACCTGGGCGCGGCCCTGCGCTCCCTGCTGGACGGCCTGGCCAGCATGGCGCTCCAGGAGGCGCTCAAGTACACCGTGCTGGCGGGCGTGCTGGCGGCGCTGGCGTGGCCCGCCTCCCTGCTGGCGGCGGCCGGCATCATCGACAACCCCTGGTCCGTCTGCCTGGCCCGCTCGGCCGAGGCGGGGAAGCACCTGGCCCACGTCCTCCGGGGGAGCCGGCGCCAGGGCCGGCGCCCCGTCAGCCTGGTGGGCTTTAGCCTGGGAGCCAGGGTCATCTACTTCTGCCTGCAGGAGCTTGCCAACGACGGGCAAGGCGGCGCGGGCATAGTGGAGGACGTGGTCCTGCTGGGCGCCCCCGTCGAGGGCTCCAAGAAGGCCTGGGAGAGGATGTCCAGAGTGGTGGCGGGCAGGATGGTGAACGGCTACTGCGGCGCCGACTGGCTCCTGGGGTTCCTGTACCGCGGCTCGGCACAGCGGATGTCGGTCGCCGGGCTGCAGCCGGTCGACGTGGACGAAGGAAAGTGCGTGGTCAACGTGGATCTGTCCTCCGTGGTGAAAGGACACTTGGACTATGTGCGCCACATGGACGCCATCTTGGCTCTGGTGGGGATGCCCACCAGAGGAGGAGGAGGGGTCCCGGGGGATTCTTCTTCCATCTCCGGTGGTCTTCCGCTGGCGGTGACGATAACAGAGGGTCTTCTTCCTCAGACAGTAATGTCAACAGAGGGGAAAGAAGTCCACATCCCTGATGATGAATGCCCCGAGGAGCAAACTGTCACCGAGAAGCAATCATCTGTTGAATGTAGCTCAGTAGGAATGTTTGAGACTTACTCTGGCACACACATAGGAATGGGTGAGACAGGCACACACATAAGAATGGGTGAGACTGGCACACGCATAGGAATGGGTGAGACAGGCACACGCATAGGAATGGGTGAGACAGGCACACACATAGCAATGGGTGAGACTGGCACACACGTAGGAATGGGTGAGACTGGCACACACATAGGAATGGGTGAGACAGGCACACACGTAGGAATGGGTGAGACAGGCACACACGGTGACAGAGAACAGAGAGAGGTGCTGGAGGCAGAGGGAGTGAGCAACGGACAGGATCGTCATATCCCTGATGTTTCTGACCTGCTGAATGACTCTCTGAAAGATGCAGATGAGTCAGCTGAAAGGGAAGCATCCGGTGGTGCAGAAGAAGAGACCACCACCACCAGCTCATGGCTTTCTCTTTTCAACTACGAAAGATAAACTCAGAACCTTCCGGAGGTTACCTGAGGTTCTGTGATTTTCTTTACGTTTCAGTTATAACCAGAATCAGCCTTGAAGAGGGATGTACTGAATCAAACACGACACACGTGCATATCTCCTTGTGTGGGCCCTTCTGTCTGTGATGTTGGTTATCTGAGTGCATCTCTCCACTCCGACATGTCTCCATTCCGACACTAACCTTATCTCTAACCCTAAACCTAACCCCTATGGGAGTGTCGCCACTCCGACAATAAGAAGTCAATTTCGGAGTGGCGACATCTCAGAATGGAGAGAGCCTCCCGGTTATCTCCATACATGGTGTTCCGTGCTCATATGGACACTCATACATACAAAGTCAGACTTGGGAGCAGTTAGCACCGCTCAAAAACAAATCCTATTCATGAGTTCATTACTTGCGCCAGCAGAGCACGCAAGTAATGTGATCTGTGCTGTCTGTATGTACTGTATGTGGCTGTCAGTACAAAGGGTGCTGTCTGTATGAGGCTGACAGTACAAAGGCAGGGCCCTTGGCCAATGAGGGAGCAGCGTTCTCTGTGACGTCACCACCAACCAACAAGTGTCATCAGACTTACTGTCAAACATACTCACTGTCAGCCACATACTGTACAGACAGCACCGATCACTCTACTTGCACGCTCTGCTGGCGATCAGGTAGGCCATATTTGGCTATGAGTGCACAAGACGCATCCCACTGAGCAATAGTCGTCTATTAGACATCGGTCTAATAGAGGTATAGATTTGAAGGTTTTTTAGACGTTATTATAACAGCTATATATATACGCGGTCTATTAGACGTCTAAAATATAGACTGTCTATATATAGACGCCTATTAGACGTATAATCAACGTCTAGTCTAAGCTTAGACGTCTAAAAAACATTCAAATCTAGACGTATATTAGACGTATTTTAGACCGAAAAATGTTTAGGGGGATGTTGGCAGCTCGACAGAGTACAGTCTAGTCTCATTAAACGTCAAGCAAAGCTTGGCCAATGTGACTCTGGGCAACGCTTTTCTCTGGACAAATGGACAAAGCCGAGCAGTTGGTTCCTCCTTACACAGCTCAAGAATAGCCGACCTAAGACCTACAACTTGCTACGCAGTCGCATTGTGAGCTCTCCAGCTTTTTTATAAACATAAAATGCATTTTTAGGGGAGGCAACTCATGGACCCAGGATAAAGAGGCACAATTGGAAGTGATGACAAAGACATGAGTAGATAAGATTGGATCTGGAAATCTATAAAGTAAAGATAATGTAGGCCTACTGTCTTTTTAAGACCTTTTTAATACCTCAAAATAAATACATGAAATGAAAAAAGATCATTACTAGATCTATACATTCAGCTGTGTTCTAGATCTATGCTTTAGTGCTTTAGTTCTATATTTTCATGAATTCTGAATTCTGAATGATTTTATCTGGAGGGCCAAATTGTCATGTGAAGCTTGACCAATCCTCAATTCTGCATGCACGGGACATGTACGGGACAGACAAAGCCTGTTCATTCTGGACTGGAATGACCATATGGACATGTACGGGACACACAAAGCCACTCCTTGGAAGCGGCTTTCAACGCTTCAATAAGCAAAACTATATGAATCAAGGGTTTTCTTGGGTAGGCCCTAAAATGTTGTCCTTGAGCGCGGGGAATTGTTTTGGGTTAAAACTGATTCCGGTTTGGTTGTTCCATCCAGCCCATGTGTTGTCCATCTGATGACTACAAAATGACATAGGCTGTTTCCGCTCCCGACCGATCAGAAACCTGGGATCACTTCTGGAAGTGATCCCAGGCTAGTTAATGGGTAGGATGGATCAAGCTTATCTCAACATTGGGGGATTCTCAGACCCCAAATCTAACCCCACAAATCTATGCCTGGCCTAGTATGTTAACATGATGAATTTAATCCATGGTTACATTCAGTCTAGATCCAATAGCTCTAATAATAACTCAATCCCTTTTGACTCTTTGATCTGAGTTGACAAACATGTTCTACAACAGTCTTGGATGGAATTGTGTACATTTTGAGCCATATTGCGTGTTAGAACATGTTAGGACATTCTTTAAAACCCATTAGGTAACTCACTGCAAACGACAGGCAAAGCAGAACTTAAATCACAGTCACAGAGGTGGATGTCGTTTTAATCCACACACTGTGTAAGTTTGAAGAAAGGGAAAACTTCAAGCACGCTCGATCAAGCAAGGACTTATTTTTTAAAAGCCTTTAAATTAGATGACAGGGATACATAATTAAAAACAATAAAATGCCGAAGATGCAGACTGGTTTAGACCATTATTGTCACATCACAGGTTTACAAACACAAATCTAGATCACCATGTTGAACCAAATCTGTGTCTACAAATCACATAATGTAGATTTTGTAATTCGGTAAGTTTATATCACTGAGAGTGTACAAATTCTCAGAGTTTTAGAGACCCTTGTATTGTCCCTGTCCATTTGGACCCCTGGTGATCCCCAGACTAGATGTTGAGAAACATAACCTTTTAAACCTTTAATAAAAATAAATCAAACCTCGGTTCGAAGTGAAGCGGTGAACTTTTTATTCTATGCGTTCCAGAGTTATGAACTCTGGAACACATAGATACATTCTTTATTCTGAATGAATGAATGAATGCTTTTATCTGGAGGGCCGACTTGTCATGTGAAGCCTGACCAATCCTCAAAGTATCCAATCATCAGACCGGGACGGACACTACACACATATTTTGGACGTACGGGACAGATAAAACCTGTTCATTCTGGACTGAAGTGACCATATATGGACATGAGGTGACACACATTTTGTTTTTGATGAAACCTGTTCATTCTGGACTGAAATGACCATATATGGACATGGGACACACATTTTGTTTTTGATAAAACCTGTTCATTCTGGACTGAAATGACTTCATTTTATTGTTGTCTTTTAGTTGTTATTTGGTAAGGCTGGATGTTACTCATTCACAGCAATCTTCCTTTTCCTTCCTATGACGTTTTGCAAGTCATTCTGAGCATTTGAACTGTGTCTCACAAGAAATAGCTGATCAACAATGTGGTGTGACACGTCGTGAGCTTGTAGATCAGCTATTTTCGAAAAATGTTTGACAAGCAGTGTTGACAAATCTTTAATGGGGGTGTCTCTGTCACAAACTATTTTAAAATGGGGGTCTGAAGCCAAATACCAGTAATTTGGCGGTCTTTGACATGCACATACACAGAGCTGCTGATTTTAAACACGTTTCAAATGAGGCTTTTTGTGCAATATTTAAATGGGGAAAATGCTGCTAATTGCACCCAACGTGACTGCAAAAGATTGCTGCTATTTGTTTCCGAAAAGGTTTTACCCTGTATATATAATACATAATGTATATAATGTCACAATACAACGTAGCCCTGTTTACATAATGCTGTAATCTACCCCCTCCAGCTGTACATACTTTTCCCATTTTGTTCTTAAATTGTTTGTATTGTGTTTTGACACTTGCTTTGGCAATGTATAGTAAACTGTATGTTTTCTCATGCCAATAAAGCTGCTTTGAATTGAATTGACATGAACAATGTTTGCAGAACTACTGCATTTGCATGCAAAGGGAAGTGTTGCCCTTATTTAGACATTTGCCCCTCCCCTTAAGACTGTCTGTTGGTCTACTATGACTAAGCATGAGTTGTATCCTCATTCCAATCTCCAAGTAAAGACCACTGACCACTTCAATGTCCAGCATAGGATCACTAGTCTCACTACAGGACTAGGATTATTGCCACTTTAGGGTTTTCCATTGGATCATGAGAATCATAATGGAACGCTATAAATGTGTCATGATATGAGTCGACTGAATTCCAAATGTGTGGATTTAGTTGTGATTTTGTGAATGACACAAACTAGCACTTTATGATAAATAGCCTAACATTAGCGATCAATCTTCGATGAATCGAGATATTCGATATATTTTCAGGCTATTAGACGTCTAATATAGGCTACGGTTATAGGCCTACGTCTAAAAGCTAGTTTGTTTCTTATAATGTATAAGAAACAAATCCACAAAGCTGGCTTCAGTCCATGCTTCCTGAGCAGGACAAGAGAAAGAGAAAGATGCCCCCCATAGCTCAGTTAATGTGTAAAAGTGGTTATTATGTAGTTATTATGTTGATGATTTAGTGTATGTTGTTGTATGGCTTTAAATGTGAATACAAAGAACCACAAGCCCCTCAGGACTATAGCATCTCTAAATCGTATCACTATATCTTTTGCAAACTGAAGTATTCGATCAATCAATCAATCAATCAATCAATCAATCAATCAATCACTGAATCAATCAACCAATCACTGAATCAATCAATCAATCAATCAATCAATCAATCAATCAATCAATCAATCAATCAATCTTATTGATACTATATAAAATTGGCCCAAGATATTAGATATTAAAAAGAAGATATAAAAAAACACATCTATTGATAATTATTATTTTTTGTTCTGTTATTTGTAGGCAGATACAACCTTAACAACAGACTCACAGTATTTTCTCACTCATTCATAAACTTGTGGTTATTATGTATGCTTTGGTCAGAGAGCTGTGTTCTGTAGCTCCGCCTCTGACAGAGAGTTGCTTGAAGCAACAGGAAGACGCAACAGAACTGAACAGTGAACTGCTGTGCATTTTTAACCCAACAAAATCATTGTGTTGGAACTTGTAGAAAGAAGTGTCCGAAAACAACACAGAGCCGTGGTGAGTAGAGGGACCTTATTAACACTGTCCTGTTGTGTTGTTCAACAGAGCGTTTATTATAGGCTTGTGGAAGTGCAGGAGAGAGAAAAAACAATGTGGGAATGTTGCTGCTAAGTTTTATGATCGGCCAGTACAATGTTTGTGTGTTTTGTGTGTGTCCGCTGCCACATCATGCAATGCAACAAGTGAGTGGACACATTTCTCCTTTACTCTCTCTTCTCTGCTGCCACGTCAGTGACTGTTGGAGAGGAGAGCAGAGCTCATGTTGTCGTCTTGTTGTTACTCATTTATGCTCCGATTCATTAACACAAAGAACTGCTACGGAAGAGAGAGAGAGAGAGCACCACGTGTCGAGAGAGAGAGAAGAGAGAGAGAGAGAGAGAGAGAGAGAGAGAGAGAGAGAGGGGGGGGGGGGGGTGTCATTACGTCCTGCCCCATTAGCCTCGTTTCATATTGGCCTAAACTGTATATCATTGGTTTTCCAAAGTGGGGTCCGGGGACCCCCAGGGAGTCCTTGAGGGAGTTCCAGGGGGTCCCCAGCTAAATGATAGTAAGGAACAACTATTACGGGTCTATTTGGTTCCATTTGTACACTCTCTGAGTTAAATTAACATTGATTAGTCCTATATCTAACTATACATTAGGCAAATCTACTTCCATCTGTGAGTCCGCGCTTATGTCATCCAATGAGAAAACCCTTGAAAAAACACAGGGTGACGTCATCCAATGGGAAAACCCTTGAAATAACACAGAGTGACATCATCAACGGGGTGATGACATCACGGGCGCAAACCTCTTGTTGATTCTAAATCGGGGTCTCAGAGATAGAAATGCCATTAAATGGGGGTCCATAGCCCTAGTGCATGTCAAACTGGGGGTCCTTGAAATTAAAATGGTTGAGAATCACTGCTTTTTTTTTTACGGCTCTATAGTATAGAGCCGTAAAAATCTTCTCTAATGGGAGTCCCTGTCATATCTTTTGAAATGGGGGTCCGCGGGCTAATAAGTGTCAATTTGGGGGTCCTTGACACGAAAAGCTTTGAGAACCACTGCTGTATGATATGCTTGGCAGGGCAGCTGCAACTGTCCAATAGGTGTTCAGTGGAAAATACATAATTAATAACTTCCTTTTTTCTGCACGACAAGCTTGCAATACCGGCCTTTATCGATCTGTTGACAGGGTCTATTTAACTATAACTGCCTGCCACCAAGTAGCTACATGTTTATTGGCACTGCTAAAGCACACTGTCACTGATGCATAATAATGCCATACAATTCTCTCATGTGGCAATTAGGTCTGTCACAATTATTACATAATAATCGTCTAATTGCAATTATTTGACACAATCACAATTATTTTGTCATAATTGTCATAATCGTTTCCCTGTTGAATAATGTTCATATATTTTCTAAAATGTTCAAAAATAGTGGACATAAAATTAAAATAAAACGCGCCACGAGCTTGTAGATTGGATATTTCCACTATCAATGTGTCAGATTTAGGTCATATCTGCCTACAAGCCTACATGCCAAAAACATGTGTGTCAATGACCAAAACACAATCAAATCGTTAATCCCAATTATTTGAGTGACAACAATTAATCGTCATGTAAAATGTCATAATCGTGACAGCCCTAGTGGCAATGTTAATAGGCCTATGTGACAACTAGGGATGGTCCGATCAGGTTTTTTGGAACCGATCACCGAGCACCGATCACAAAAGTTTGATCACCCGATCCCGATCAATCACCGATCTGATCAAGTTATTATTTATATTTTTTAAATGTTAATGTTTTAACTTTAATTCATTCATTCACTCATGAATTCATTTATATATTTGCCTTATAGTTATTTACCAGCATTACTATGTATTTATTATCATAGCAGTAACTAATTATTCCTTCAGCACTGTGGAAATCAATACCCCAAAATGTTCTCAAGTGGGCATACTGAACGGCTGGTTGATCAGATGCACCGATCCGATCGGATCGGTGAATTTACCTTTTGATCTAAACCACCGATTATCGCCGATCATGCTTTGATTGGCCCGATCCGATCCATTGCCGATTGATCGGTAACATCTCTAAACACTTACAGTATGTGGCCCTGCATCCTAAAGCTGCACTAGCTTGTCTTTCTTGAGGCACCCTGGCCACAATATGACTTCCTGTTGGTTCTAGCGGAAGTGGCGGAAGTGCTGTGTTTAATGGAAGTTACGTCATGCGTTGTAGTCTTCCGTTGATATTCTCACGGCGGAAGTTGAACAGTCTCTGCCTGATATTGTCACCAGGCTTTTCTCTTTGCAGATGAGTAAGCCTGGCTACGCGAGGCTATTCTTGAGGTAGATGTAGAAGTTATGGTTCTGTCTATGATTGGGGCTCTATTTTGATTGTCTTAAGTACCAGCTCTTATGCCGTAACCTAGGCCTGTCTATACTGTATCCGACCACCGGAATTTCGTCACTCGCATCTTCTGAAAAGCATTACCCCGAATTAGAGTTCAGAAAGCTGCACATCAGAAAGTCGGAACTCTTGGACGAAAAGTTTGGTGGTCGGAGACAGTATGGACAGGCCTTTAAGTTAAGGCATAACAGACAATCACATGCCACATCCACATCCATGTTGATGACATGACTTTAGAGATACTGTGTACCGCTTTGCGTGATTTTAGGGCAAAATCTGTAGGAGCAGTGTCCAAATATGTGTTTTGCAAAGATCTGCCTCATGGTGGCGCTAGAAGAGGGCCATGTGAGAAATGAGGAGTGGAGGTTGTGGTTCGGCAGCCAAGGAGCGTGTGTGCAAAGTTTGGCATGGATAGGGGCAAAGGTGCCGGAGATATGAGTAGGAGAAAAGTGTGACGTGACGGACAGACTGACAGACAGACAGACAGACAGACAGACAGACAGACAGACAGACAGACAGACAGACAGACAGACAGACAGACAGACAGACAGACAGCTTTTTGATAGTAACTGCGACCTGGCGCTCCATCAATAGAAAAAAAGTCATTTTGGGGGTGAACAACTCCTTTAACTTAAGAGATCTAGTTCAAAGAAAACTAAAAGGCAAAACGAGGGCGATAGGAATTAGGAGGGGAATGTGAGTCTGAAGAGGTTTTGAACAGGGCTTTGATGTGAGTTCTAAAGGGAGGGAGGGAGGGAGGGGGGCAACAAATAGCAGGAATATCTTACTGGATACCTTAGTCATTTTAAAGGAGTAGTTCACACCAACAAAATTACTTGTTTCCTCTCAACTACAAAACACCCCATGAAGCCTTGAATTCATGGAGATTTTCTTTTGTTTTTGTGACAATTACAGTTCGTTTTAAAGGACAACTCCGCCCTAAATAACATCTAGTCTCATTTTCCTACTTATATTGATACAATATTACTGTCCATGGGGTCTATTAGGCAGAAATGCCCCTGTTGTCCAGTTTCCCCAGCAGAACTCAGCAGCTCTCATAGCATAGGTTGGAGCTTAGGCTAATAACACATTCATAAAGGGAAAAAAAAACACTTTTGACCGCAACAAATAGTGTAAAAGCGATAGGCTTATAGTGTAAAAGTCCTATCGCTTTTACACTATTTGTTGCTGTCAAAAGTGCTTTTTTTTTCTTCATGAATGTATTACTAGTTGTCATTACAAACAAATCCATGCCTTGGTTGTCCCACACAAGTACCGCAATCTCATAAATCATGTTTTGAGGTGAGCATTCGGCACAACCGCCAATTAAAGTGACTGCACTGGCCCATCACAGTGTGTCTTTTCCGGGACTTGGCAATACACATAACAGCATAACATCTGTTTAGCCGAGTGTGGCAGCTTTTGTGGGACAACCAAGCCATGGATGTGTTTGTAATGACAACACATTCATGAAAAAATAAATCGCCACATTGACCACAGCAAATAGTGTAAAAGCGATAGGCTTATAGGCTCCACTCTATGCTATGAGAGCTGCTGGGTTCTGCTGGGGAAACTGGACAACAGGGGCTTTCTGCCTAATAGACCCCATGGACAGTAATTGTGGATCAATATAAGTAGGACAATGAGCCTAGATGTTATTTAGGGCGGAGTTGTCCTTTAACAGCGGGTGACGGTTCCGTATTTTCCGGAAGTGCGTTATTTGTCAAAGGGACCCGGCAACTACTGGCGATAGCAGGCGATAGTGGAAAACGTCGTCTAAAAACATGAAAATAATGTCACTTTTGGACAACATCGCCCAGAGTCGCTGACTCGCTGGCTGTTGCCCGCTGTTAAAACATAGGGTCAGAGTCCCTGCCGGTAGGAAGGAAGGCTGGAGTAGTTCCACCATCCCAACGTGGTCAAGCAAGACTGTTGTATTATAGAGCAGTGGTTCTCAACCGTTTCAGGACGCGACCCCCAAAATAATACTATTTTAACTGAGGACCACAGACTATAGTTCTTGTCTATTTTTCTGATCATCTGATGTTACTCTTCACCCAATCAGACATCACCATTACTTGATATCGTGATGTCATCCTTTTCCCCCGATCTGATTGGCTCCCCATTAGAGTCAATGGCAACCACACTTGCAATTTCCAATTGCATCTTTCTGTTATTTGTTTTTCCTTGTTTGATCTCCTTTTCCCCCCTTGCCCCCCCCCTCCACCCCTTCTTCTTCTATCTCATAACAATACGATGGGAAAAAACAAATTTCACCCACTGACTTACTTCTTCAAACCTATGATGTGACAATAAAGCTGATTGTGATTCTGTCTGATTTCCCCTCCATAGTTTCCCTCTCCTCCTCATCTCTTCCCCCAGTGGTGTGGCGATGAGTCTGGCCATGGCCCAGAGCAGCGCTGGTCTCCAGTACGAGCCGGTGGCGGAGATCGGGGGCGGGGCGTACGGGACGGTGTACAAGGCGCGGGACATGGAGAGCGGCCAGTTCGTGGCGCTGAAGAGCGTCCGCGTCCAGACGGACCAGGACGGCCTCCCCATCTCCACCGTCAGAGAGGTGGCCCTGCTCAGGAGGCTGGAGCAGTTCGACCACCCCAACGTAGTCAAGTAAGACCATCCCAGCGTAGTCAAGTAAGACCATCCCAACGTAGTCAAGTAAGACCATCCCAGCGTAGTCAAGTAAGACCATCCCAACGTAATCAAGTAAGACCATCCCAACGTAGTCAAGTAAGACCATCCCAGCGTAGTCACGTAAGACCATCATCCCAACGTAGTCAAGTAAGACCATCCCAACGTAGTCAAATAAGACCATCCCAACGTAGTCAAGTAAGACCATCCCAACGTAGTCAAGTAAGACCATCCCAACGTAGTCAAGTAAGACCATCCCAACGTAGTCAAGTAAGACCATCCCAACGTAGTCAAATAAGACCATCCCAGCGTAGTCACGTAAGACCATCATCCCAACGTAGTCAAGTAAGACCATCCCAACGTAGTCAAGTAAGACCATCCCAACGTAGTCAAGTAAGACCATCCCAACGTAGTCAAATAAGACCATCCCAACATAGTCAAGTAAGACCATCCCAACGTAGTCAAGTAAGACCATCCCAACGTAGTCAAGTAAGACCATCCCAACGTAGTCAAGTAAGACCATCCCAACGTAGTCTAGTAAGACCATCCCAACGTAGTCAAGTAAGACCATCCCAACATAGTCACGTAAGACCATCCCAACGTAGTCAAGTAAGACCATCCCAACGTAGTCAAGTAAGACCATCCCAACGTAGTCAAGTAAGACCATCCCAACATAGTCACGTAAGAACATCCCAACGTAGTCAAGTAAGACCATCATCCCAACGTAGTCAAGTAAGACCATCCCAACGTAGTCAAGTAAGACCATCCCAACGTAGTCACGTAAGACCATCCCAACGTAGTCAAGTAAGACCATCCCAACGTAGTCAAGTAAGACCATGGGCTAGAGGTGGAGTCTGAAGAGGTGAGTCTTCAGACTACGGCAGTCTGGAGTTCTTACTGCAATGACGAGTTCATTCCACAGTTAGGGGGCCAGGAAGGAGAAGAGTCTAGGACGAGTGGATCGTTGCACTGACTTTGGTGGCCGACGCTAAATGCAGAATGGAGAAATCAGGGGAGGGGAATGTTGCACTGACTTTGGTGACCGGAGCTCTCTCTTACTCCTGTTCAGAGTATGGGATGGCATTGCAGATGGGGAGTCTGCAATGCGATCCCATACTCTGAACAGGCTTAAAGGAAGGCCTGAGGAGAAAGTCACAAACAAATCACGACTGAATCAGACTGAATATAGTCCAGCTTGCTCCGTGGCGTTGGTAGAAGGTCTGAGAGACATTGCTGTGCTGTACATGTGTTTTTTCTTTCGTCCACTCCTCCAGGCTCATGGACGTGTGTGCAATCAGAAGGACGGACCAGGAGACCAAAGTCACTTTAGTTTTTGAACATGTGGACCAAGACCTGAAGACCTACCTGGACAAGGCCCCGGCGTCAGGACTAGCACCTGGACGCGTTAAAGTAAGAACAACTCACCTCAGTGAGGGGTCTGGGGGTCCGTTAGGGGTCCTTGAGGGGGTTTCAGGCGGTCCCCAGCTAAATGCAAGGATTCCGTAAGAGACCACTTCACAGAGACTGAATTGGTCAGCAGCAATATACCCCAATGGAATGAAATAATAGTATTTTTTCTCCCCCTGTAATTCCCGTGGTGGTGACGCCAGCCCCTCGCCCTCACAGGAGAGCTTGCACGGCTGCTCTGAGGCTGAACCATGTTATCGTTATTGAGATATTTGCCATACATACATTGAGGTATGACATTTTGACCATACCCACAGGCATGTGTAGTGCACCCCCCTCCCTTCCAGTAACACCTATTGTGTAGTTTTCTTCCTGCAGGAAACCCTGAATTAATTGATATAACTAAACTGTATAGACAGAAGAGCTGCTCAAATTAGCATGTTTGTGTGTGTGCATAGATCAAAGTTCTCAGTCGCCACAACTGATTTCATTCTTTTGGATTCCATTGAAGCCAGCATGTTTTCTATAGAAACAGCGAGAATAGCCTAGATAGGCTATTCTCACTGTTTCTCACAAGCTCTCAATGCGCCTCTTAGATAGGCTATAGACGGTAGTGGCTCAGGAGGTAGAGCGCCCGCCCGGGAAACGGAAGGTTCCCAGTTCGATCCAGGGCTCCTCAGAGTTAGTGTCGGAAGAGTCCTTGAGCAAGACTCTGAACCCCTAACTCAGTGTTTCTCAATCTTTTTTGGCTTGAGTACCCCCTTTCCCAGATTTTTAAATCCAAGTACCCCCTTTTCCCAACAAAAATGTTTTCATTATAAAACTGCAAATTAAAACCATAAAACCATCACAAATAATAAAGGGAGTAAGAGTTTCAAACGGTGCCTCCTGAACACATTTATTTTCAACACTGTGGCCATAACATTTCAGTCCAGTTTTCATGTCAATGACTTACATTCAAACATCATTCAAACACATCCCAGTTGCCTGGTACCATAATTTGGGTTAGCAACTATCAGGCTCACAACACATTTCTCCAAGTGTCATCATTAAACATAACAGTGATTTATAGGCCTACTTCTATTTTTCTTGGATCAAATCGCATAATAGGACTTGGTCATACACATTTTCTCAGTTGTGAGATTTTATTTAGCTCTAATCCGTGTGTGTGTGCGTTAGGGCATTCACGAATAGTGATTTTTATTATTCGAATTATTCAACCTCAAAGTATTCGAATAGTCAAATATTCAACAGGACTGGCCAAACTGTCAAATATTAAGTAAGCAAGAGGCGAACATTGTGAAAATACCTTACATGCTCACAACGGCGTTGTGAGCATGTAGATCTGCTGTTTTCACAATATGTATCTGTGGAACCGAGTCACATTAAATGTAATACCTACAAGTGCTTGTCAGGGTTCTTATGACTTCCTATCTAGCCAAGCTTTATAAACCATGAAGAAACATATATAATTATATATACAGTATTTTTAAAGAAAAAAACAATACATTTAAAAAAAAAGAAGCAAATATTCGATTTCGGTGAACAACGTCGAATAGTGACTTTGATATTCGAATATTCGAATATTTGGTGAATGCCCTAGTGTGTGTGTGTGTGTGCGTGCGTCTGTGTGTGTGTGCGTGTGTGTGTGTGCGTGTGCGTGCGCTCCGCCAGGACCTGATGCGCCAGTTGCTGTGTGGTCTGGCCTTCCTGCATTCTAACCGTGTGATGCACAGAGACCTGAAGCCAGAGAACATCCTGGTGACCAGCCAGGGCCAGGTGAAACTGGCTGACTTTGGCCTGGCCAGGATCTACAGCTGCCACATGGCCCTGACTCCTGTGGTAGGCCAGAGCTTTACAGTGTCAATGTCATTTTAATGTCTGAGTCATCAGTTCACTGGGTTCTATACTCCAGTGGTTCTCAACCTGTGGGTCGGGTCCACCAGTAGGCAGGCCCATCGTACAGATCTTTGGGAGGGGGGGTCAAGATCAAAGACCTGGGCCCCCCCTCCGCGTGGCCCCCCCTCAATTTTTCGCACGGGCCGAAAAATTAAGTTTTTTCACTGGAAATTATTCATTTTCTTTATCATTTTTATCCCACGATTTTGTAACCCATTTTTCACCCAGTGCCAATTGCCTATGTAATCCTGGGCTCTGCTCTCCCTCTGCCACGCCTGGGGAGACAACGGACTGACCTCATGCTTCCTTCAATGTATGGGTTGTCCAAGTTGTTTCATTTCACCTGATAGGGGGGATTTCCCTGGGATGGACGTAGCACGTGGAAGGAACACGTTATTCCAACCAGTTCCTTTCCCCTCCATCAGGCGCCCCGGCTGGCCAGGGGATGAGGCATTATTGAGACCAGGATTACTGCATGTTTTTGTGAGGGTATCAACCCTAGGAGACACGGGGAGAACATGCAAACTCCACACAGAAAGGCCCTATCGCCAACCCCACCTAGGGTGTGGGCGCTGATAACGCGGAAGTGAGGAACACACCCCCAGCACCCACAGCGTCCCCCGGCGTGAATCGAACCCAGGACCTTTTAGCTGTGAGGCGAAGCGCTAACCACTGCGCCACTGTGCCCCCGGAAATTATTCATTTTTAAAGTAAAACAAACTGTCTAAAACCGTTTTACACGGTGGCAGAACCGTTTAGGCTTAATATAATAGGGTTTATATAAAGCATGATGTCTTAATCTTACCTTGGGAGAAAGTTCTTAGTCACTCAAATCTTTCCTACACAAACTAGACTGCTCCCGAGTCCCGTTCAACGTGCCCCCCCCCCCCCCCCCCCCCCCACCGCAGGGCCCCCCTTTCCGGGAGGGGGGACAACAGTACCCTTTGCCCCCCCCCTATCGGCGGCCCTGCCAGTAGGCCCCGTGCCACAGGTTGGGAAACAATGATTTGTACATGTGGAAACGACACACACACTATACACCCTGCGCTGTGCCTTGTCTTAACGGAAGTGCTAGAATTTGTGCTACGTTTAAGGGAAGTTACATCATGTGGTGCAGGTTTTTTTTACATCCCCCAGTGAAACAAAACTTGAAGATTGAAGCTTTTAACTCGCTCTTAACAGTTCTACTGCCAGAGGCTGGTGCCAGCAAAAAGCAGCTTACCTTTGCGATGTTATAGAAAATTATCTATCGATTCTTTCTAAACTAATTCATTTTACAATGAACGCTCAAATGTGTACTTTGGCCAAACTGGCGGCAGAGGGCAGCCTTATGCAAGAATGAATGTGAATTGGGCCGCTCCGCTTGCCATACATTCAGAGCATAGAAATGCATTTTCTAGATCAGATCCACAGAAAACAGCCAAGTAGTGATTTGGGACTCCATTATTGCTAACGTGCGGTGGATTTTTGAGAGCAGCATTACGGGAGATGTTTTTACTGTACACGGCGGCGCGACCCCCCATCAGCTTACAGTCATCAGACAAGGTAAAAAGAACGAGCCGTATTGGCAACGAGCTGGGTTGTAAATTGGGGCGAACGGGAACGTCCGAAGCAGTAAAAGAGTTAATAGGTTTAACTTTGTCAGAATCCATGTTTTTTTATATATATTGTTTATATTTGTTTGCACAACCAAAGGACTGGGAGAACTAGAACAGATTTTTTTTCAGACTCTTGTGTTGTCCACTAGGTGGTGACTCTGTGGTACCGGCCTCCAGAGGTCCTGCTCCAGTCGTCCTACGCCACGCCTGTAGACATGTGGAGCACCGGCTGCATCTTCGCAGAGATGTTCAGACGCAAGTGAGTGAAGAGAACAAAATAACAATGTCCACATAACTAGTTAATTTCTGGATAGAGGGGTATGGTATGATGTGGCAGTGTTTGTGCTCGTATACAGTATATCGTCGTTGTCGAGCGGAAACCTTGTATCTCCAAGTTTCAAATGTGTACGTTCTTTCGTAAAGTAAAGCCATGCTTCATCATACAAGGCGGTCGCACAAAGTAGTGAAAACAGCAGATCTACAAGCACACAACACCTCGCACACTAGTTTAAATCGTTTTTAAAACGATAAATGCAAAACAAACGGTTTTGGACATACAGGGTTTTCACCCGACGACGATGTTATACAGTATGTACAGTATATTTGATAGTGTGTATAAGGGGATATACTGGGGCGAGATGTCGGTGGAACTGTGTGGAGCGCACACACGCGCGCCCCACATGCACATGCGTGCACGCACGCCATCAAGATGTGTTGACGGCGTGGTCAACACTTCAGTCCCCCTATATGGCTGCTTAACCATGTCACTAAAAAACTAAGAAATATAATTATAAAAAATGCTTTCCATTACGTGTGTTGACAGTATTTCAACTACAGTAGCACTGAGTGGCAGGCCGCGCACGTGACATCACTAAAATAGAGTTCCACTAGCTAAAAAGTCCACAGCACACCGCTGGGTATATACAATCTAGGTTTCTGTGTGCTTGGGTGTACAAGTATGAAGTCTTGAATGTTAATATTGACTATTTTTCGGGTGTTTGTTTATTACAAACAGTGTATTTAGTCTTGAATGTAAATATGGATTAGTGTTCATTCACTATGAACGTTTTAACTGAAACTGTTAAATTGACATAGCAAGGAAAGGCACAACCAAGCTTTGAGCTTCAGCCTAGATGGCTTTTCGATCTACCAGAAGAAATGTTGGATTACAGTATGAAATGTTTTGTGGTAATGTTTATGAGGATCTAAATAAATGAAACTAATACCATAGCTATCGGGTGGAAACCTTTTAGGCTACACAGGGTTCCCACGGTCATGAAATTCCTGGAAATATTTTGAAATTAGAAAAATATTTTTCCAGTACTGGAAAAGTTTTGGAATTGATCAAGTGTCCTGGAAGGTCCTGGAAAAAATAACTATGCATTTTCTTTGGTTATTGATTTTGTTAATACCTCTGAAATGACAAATTAAACATTGGCCAAATTGTCAAATATTAGAGGCAGAAATTGTAGCAGATCTACAAGCAGATCTACATGCTCACAACGCCTCGCGTTGTGAGGCGTTGTGAGCATGTAGATCGGCTATTTTCTCAAGACAATTCTTAGTGTTCGTCAGGGTTGGGGGTCCCCAGTTCAAATATGATTATTTTGGGGGTCACAGCATGAAAAGGTTGAGAACCACTGGCATAAACTACCTGTCTTTAGGCATTGCGCATAGAAGTTTTCTAGCGTCATGTCTAGGGGGTGTACGTAAACTTGTACATCAAGCTGCATCACGCCACAGAAACAGGAGATAGGCTCCTGTCCTATGGGCCTCATGGCTCTGCAAGGCTTACTTACTTATGACCAAAAAATAAGGTTACAGTTTTGTAATTATTTTAGTCACAAGCTCTTGTTAAAGTTATCCCTGACTAATACGACAAATATGCCTTAATACATTATAATTGTCCTCTATAACTACAATGTAAAATTAAAAACACCTTAAATATTTTATTTCTTCAAGAAATAGCTAATCTTTCACTCAATAGGGGAAATGCCCGTCGCAAGTTGATGATGTCATAAATGTCAAGTGTGATCTATCCCTATGGAATTAATGGCATGCATGTGAAAATAAAAACAAACTTAATACTTCCTATGGTTAATATGAGCATCAAATCAATATTTCAAATGTGTTTGTGTTTTGTTTTTTTGCACATGCATGCCATAAAAATGACACATGACATTTATGACATCATCAACTTGTGACAGGCATTTCCCCTACTGAGTGAAAGATTAGCTATTTCTAGAAGAAATAAAATATTTAAGGTGTTTTTAATTTTACATTGTAGTTATAGAGGACAATTATAATGTTTTAAGACATATTTGTCGTATTAGTCAGGGATCACTTTAATACTTTTCATTGGTTAAATATTTATAAAACACACAGACACAAACACTTTCACCTAAGAAATGCAAATGTACAACCTCACAACGTGACCTGAGGTTGTGGATCTGCTATTTTTGCTATGCTACTTTTGTGTGTCGCTTTTGTACTGTACTGTATGTAATGTTGGGCATTCATTTAACAAAAAGCCTTGAAATATGCAGATCTAAATCATACCATGTCACATTTAATACTGTATATCACATGAAAAAAGGGTTACAAATGTTTAAAAGCATTATAGTAGGGGGGACTCCAACCTTTGCTACTTCTGTGCTAATGTAGATGCCGAGTTATGGCATGTAAATGTTAAACATCTTCTAAAGGGATAGGCTGAGCTGGGGAACACTGTGATGCAACACACAGCTGCAGTTGATACATAATCGCTGGGTGAGTTGGGTTTAGGTGTGTCATTGTACAAGTATTGAGCTGTACTGTTGGCATCTGTGCCAAGATCATGTTGGAGAACAATACCTGTTGCTCACACAACCATACCCATGTCAGCCTAAGGCCTGTAGATGGCAGCAAACTCACACAATTTGTTCTAAGGTGTATAAATCCCCCATTAACTCTTGAATACATTATTTAACGCAAAAGAGTCTTTATTAATGTCTATAATGCAGCTGCAACTTCTGCTTAACTTCTGTGCCACATTTTCTTCATTTTAAAAAGGATATGTTCTTTTATTTCTGTCATGTATTTCCATAACAAGCAGAACTAAACACTTTGCCAGAGAAGACAATGGCAGGCGTTAGGTGACTGTCTGAGTCATTTCCACTCTCGATAATAAGTGCACAGAGTGAAACACTAAACATACTCCAGTGGACCACTGTTTTTAACAGGCCAGCTGGGCAAATGGAAAACAAAGCCATTTTATTTTTTTCATCTTTAATGTCAGGAAGCACTCTAACCCTCACACACATGTGAGTCATGTTGGTCTACATCAGTAGTAGTCAAAGTGAGGTCTGGGGACCCCCAGTGGTCCTTTAAGGAGGTTCCAGGGGGCCCCTGTTCATATAGCATCACAGTGCACTTAAAAACTGACGCGTTGTCAGCTTATATACGGGATATTATTTTTAAAGAGATGGTGCCATAGTTTTGTACCTTTTCTGTAGTCTTAACCCCGCAGGTGTGGTTTCATATATGCAAATATGTCTTCCCTGTGCATTTTCGGTTTCTTCCTGAAAGATGAAAGCCTCTGAGTCAAGAGGTCCCATTGAAATACACCGCTTTAGTGACACACTAAAATCATCCCCTCCCCTTTTTACCATAGCTGTGGGTGTGGCTAACTTCAGGTGGGTGGTGAAAACGGTGTCTCCCGGTGCCGCCGACGCGTTTGACACATGGGTTATTGTTTTATATCAAACTGTTGCTTACTGTACGAGGCAGCCGTGGCTGAAGAGAAACACTCCAATTCCCGAAATGCAACGGGAGATCACGTGACCAGGAAGCCCGGTTCCCCTATACAGGCCAGTCTCAGGAGATTATCTCCTAATCAAACTCCAGATCACGTTCATGTTTAAAACGAGCCCTTCTCTACCGGCCGTTACAAAAGCACTGTCTCCTAGGGTTGATACCCTCACAAAAACATGCAGTAATCCTGGTCTCAATAATGCCTCCCCCTGGCCAGCCGGAGCGCCTGATGGAAGGGAAAGGAACTGGTTGGAATAACGTGTTCCTTCCACGCGCTACGTCCAAACCAGGGAAATCTCCACTGTCAGGTGAAAAGAAGCAACTTGGGCTCCTCATGCATAGAAGGAAGCATGAGGTCTGTCCGTTGTCTCCCCAGGCACGGCAGAGGGAGAGCAGAACCCAGGATTACATAGGCAATTGGCACTGGGTGAAAAATGGGTTTCAAAATCGTGTGATAAAAAAAAAAGAAGAAAAAAAGCAATGATGGCCGCCATTGTCATTTTTCTGTTCTGAGTGAAAGAAAATACTTTCGCAAAAAGAAAATCTGGAAATACTGAGGATTACATTTACTCAGATTACTTTTACCCTGAGCCTCCAAAATCTGGAAAAATCAATAAAATAGCGTGGCACTAGGCGATTAAAACATTGTTTAATCAACGGCACTCAGTGTGTTCATGAACAGGTGGGTGTGGCTTTTGGAGGAAACAATCTTCCTCCTAGTATAATCATAATACCTTTATGATAATGTTTTGTGGGGGGGAAAAACCACAGCACCCCATCTTTAAATAATTTATCTGGAAAAGATGAAGACCTTTCTCTTCTGGGGGTCTCTGGCACAAAAGCCTTCCAGATGCTGGGGGTCTGCAGACAAATACACATCACGGCCAGGCTACACCAAGCCGTTTTGCGCGCGTCAGTGCGTATGCGGGGCGTGCGCACGTATGCGCGTTTTGGATAGATCCAATGTATATCAATTCAGCCGGCTACACCAGGCTCACGGATATAGCGCGAACCACGGATACGCATACTGTAAAAATAGGATCGGTTCTATTTTTTTCATACGCGTATGCGTTTTGTACACAAACTATCTGGTCTCCAGCACATATACCCCCTCCTTGGTGTAGCCAGGGGCTTTTCACACACGCGCGCGTTTTCTGGTGTAGTCCGGCCGTCAATCTGTGGATCTGTGGAGGTGGAAACCTTGTATGTCCAAAACTGTCACATTTCACAACTCAAATCCAAAAGTATCAGATCTACAAGCTCAAAGACACATTTTGAACGGCTCGATCATGATGCTCTGGTGGCACGTATGAAAATGCTGAGCAGGCTCCGGTTCCAGGCTTCACAAATCTTCGGATCAAGATGGCAAAAAGAATTATAATAATAATAAAAATCACACCCAATGTGAAGTGAGCGGTGGTCGTGCTTGCATAACGTCTTCAGACTAGGATTTGAGTCTAGGATGTACAGGCTATGCTACACACACACGTTTTGCTATGGCAAAACGCGGAGGAAAAAGGCTACAGACACACGCACAGCCACTCTATGGAGCGGCTATGCTACACACACACGTTTTGCTATGGCAAAACGCTGAGGAAAAAGGCTACAGACACACGCACAGCCACTCTATGGAGCGGTTTACCACCGCTCAAAAAGATTTAAGTGACTACAGAGGAGTGTTGGTTGTTGTTGTGGCACAGACGGCAGTAGCTTCAGATTGAATGACTGCTCAACTGGCTACACTAGTGTTTCCATAGGAACGGTGACTAAATGACATCTGCATTCCAATCTCTGTGAAGGACGTCAGTAAACAAGGGTCGCACAACGTGGGCGGGGAAGCTGCACATCTGAGGATGGTGATGCTCATGCAGTAGGAGGATGTGGAGGGCTGTCACCATTATGACATTTTACATGAAGATTAATTGTCTCTCAAATAATTGCGATTAACGATTCAGTTGAGTTTTTGTCGTTGACAATTACATTTCTGTTTGGCTTTTTGGCTTTGAAGTTGCTCATGGCAGAATTGACACATAACCTAAATATACAAAGAAATTACTGACATTAGGGCTGTTCGATAAATCGATTTAAATCAAAATCCGATTTTTTTCTTTTGGGCGATTTAAAAATAAGAAAATCGTCAAGTCGATTTTCACTTTAATTAGGGTAATTCTAGAATGTATCTCACTCATTAGAGCCTTGCACGGGGCAAACAGTCCACAGCCCGGTCCTCCTAAAGCACGACGACAAGGTCCGACACCGAATTAATGTAATTTATCTCTGATGTGTCCATTCTTTGATGTGCAGCGCACAGACTGGGCAGCTCAGAGCACACCACTATGATGTGTGCTCACTCGTGCTGGTACAGGCAGCAAACACAGGACAAACGCTGAGCTGGTAACTTGTTGTTGTAGTTTGAAAAAAGCGAATTAATGCTGTGTTACCCAAGTCCGAAGGTTCATTAGTCCGAAGGTTCATTAGTCCGAATTTAGTTAGGGTTACTGAGGTTAGGGTTAGGGTTAGAGTTAGGCATAGTATTCTTAACAAATTCGGACTAATGAACCTTCGGACTAATGAACCTTCGCACCAATGCCATGGCACCCCTACAGTACTGTACTGTCACTGTGTTTATTTTGCATAGCTGAGCACTGTGAGCAGCGATTCGCCTCCGTCTAGAACAATCCACAACTCTGTGACTCCCTTTTTTGCAGGTCTTTCAATCTGTGTGTATCAAAAAGGCACTTAGGTTAAGACACATTTTGAATGATGAAAATCAATGCCTCTCTGCCAAGGACTGTAGGGCCGTGTCCAATGTCCAGTGTGAAGCTCCGCCCTTTCACAGAAGTATCTCGCTTCGGTTTCCAGTGGTGTGAACTGAAGTAACTAAGTACATTTACTCAATATATGGCTATACAGCCATCTTACTGTTTAGGAACGGCAAAACCACAAATGGGTCCCAACCCACTGTTTGGGAAACAGTGCTCTACACCAGGGGTCTTCAACGTTTCCAGGCCAAGGACCCCTTAGTTGAGAGAGAGAGAGATAAAGCAGGGACCCCCACAACCCATAGATACATATAGTTTCATCGTTCAACGGCACAATCACCAGTGTATTTTGGATTCATGTCAATTTGTGTTTTCAGATATTTAACCACTTGAACCGTCAATACTTAGTAAACTTGACCTTTCACTCTGTACTTAGTGTGCTCTTTTTCCTCTCTACACCAAACCTCTTTGCCGAAAATAGCCGATCTACAAGCTCACAACGCCTCGCAGCGCGAGGCGTTGTGAGCTTGTAGATCTGCTATTTTTGGCTAAACTTCTCAGAATAAGGACACTAGGGTTCTAGTGGTCAATATAAAAAAAGGAGAAACAAAATATTCTATCACACAAAGATTTGGAGGACCCCCAACTTGTGACCCTAGGGGTCCCAGATCCCCTGTTGAAGACCCCTGCTCTACACAGCACACACACACACACACACACACACACACACACACACACACACACACACACACACACACACACACACACGTACTCGTGGACCACATGTACTGTATCAGCATCACTGCACCATCGCATTTAGTATGAAAACCTGCAGATCATGTCTGTCCGACGTGTCCGTCCTTGCGTCACGCCCCAAGACATCTCCATATATGGAGCTGGCCAATACCTCTACATCTGTCCTCACGGACGCCTCATGTCACGCTCCATATATGGCCAAGACGTCTCTATATATGGAGCTGGCCAATACCTCTACATCTGTCCTCACGGACGCCTCATGTCACGCTCCATATATGGCCAAGACGTCTCTATATATGGAGCTGGCCAATACCTCTACATCTGGCCTCACGGACTCCAGATATGGATATAGCTGACCTGTTCTGACATCACAATGATGACTCGACCAGCCAGATTAATAGTCGAACTCCTGCTTCTGTTAATAAGCTCTGATGTTTCAGATGCTTCTCGCCCCGTTAGGGCATATTACTGTTTTTTATTATATTTTGTTAACATTTACAATCTCTTGTGTTCAGACCGTTGTTTTGTGGAGAATCAGAAGTAGACCAGATGGGAAAGATATTTGAGTGAGTATGACAAACACAATTGAAAAATCTAAACAAAACAAAGAATGGTTGAATTGTCTGCGATGAACAGTAATTCACTGTATATACCATGTAAATGTAACATGTTCTTTGTCCTCATAGACTTATTGGATTACCCCTAGAAGAGGAGTGGCCAACCGACGTCACGCTGAAAAGAAAAAACTTCCCCCCTTATTTCCCTCGACCAATCACAGACTTTGTTCCAGAGATAAACGAACAGGGGGCTCAACTACTGCGGGTGAGGATTCGTTCATTTATTAACCATTAGAAACTGCATGGGTTGGGGCACGGTGGCGCAGTCGGTAGCGCAGTCGCCCACAAATCAGGCATCGGGTTGAAAGTGGTTTAACGGTTAGCCCATTTAGGCCTAGAATTATTGAATGCTTTAACCAGTGAAAAATAGCAGATATACAAGCTCACAGCGCGGCACCGAGTGCCGCGCTGCGAGCTTGTAGATCTGCTATTTTTGAAAAATCTGTGCAAATCTTTGAATATATGTATTTTCAAAGCGAACGTTTGTAACTCAAATTTTGCCTCTGGGGGGTCCCTGGAACTAAATATTTTGAGATGGGGGTCCGTGGCCAAATAAATATCATTTTGGGGGTCCTTCACATGAAAAGGTTTGAGAACCACTGACATAGTAGTCTCTCAAGAACAGACTAACTGAGCTCCAGTTAAATGAAAAGGACCTTTTCTTTGACGATGGCCGGCCAGATTGATGACATAGAAACATAGGTTTTTCAAAAAAACCTTTGAAGGATTCAAAAGACACTTATAGAATCGGGTCAAAATTCTAATTTTCACAATTTTTCAAAAATAGCAGATCTACAAGCTCGCAGCGCGGCACTCGGTGCCGCGCTGTGAGCTTGTATATCTGCTATTTTTCAATAGTTTAAGCATAAAATAATGATACACATTAGGTACGATCGCATCAAAGATTAATTCTACCTACCGTATGAGGGCGGATTCTGACAATGCTTTTCAATTTTTATTTATTCAGATATCCGCAATAGGCAACAAACCACTCAGTTCCCATTGAAAAGCATTGGAAGAATTAACTCATTTACTACGGGAATATTTAACCATTTAACCGCCATATCCCGGTTCTTTTTTACGTTTTTCTTACGTATTAATGTGCATGTCTGTGCATGTCGCCGTACAGATCCAATCAGGAGGCCAAAAAAAAACCTACCTGACCTGCCGGAGACCTGTTCTCAGAAGAACATTTCTTTTCCCACGTTTCTTGCTTTTCCTGTTTTTTTTTTCCCATGCTGCTTTTTTGCTTTCCTACTTTTTCCTGGCTTGGCCACTTTATCGCTGCTTGCAGCTATATTTTCATCTGTTTCTGGTCAAAACAAGAATCGTCACTTACAGTATAATGTTGGATTAAATGAAATAAAACATAAATCTGTCATTATCTCATTGGTAGTAAATGAGTTAAACTCGAAGTTCATATTGATGATGATATCTTTGTCCCCGAAAGGCTCGGCCGCTAGGGGAAATTAATCGTGTGTCATAGGCTTAAAAATAACAAATATTCAAAAAATGTTATTGGAGGTTTTTAGCATAGAGAGAGAGAGAGAACAAAACACCTCTTCTAAACTACCGGTAATACATTTTTTTCCCACAGGAAATGTTGACGTTTGACCCTTTGAGAAGGATCTCTGCCATCAACTCTCTAGAACACCCTTATTTCAAGGACGAAGACACAGTGACTCAGAGCAACGGCTGAACCGCCAGGGAACGTAAAACGTGGAAGAATGTGTGTTTTTAAACACGACTACATTCATTCATTCATTCATTCATTCATTCATTCATTCATTCATTCAGTCATTCATTCATTCATTCATTCAGTGGCATTATGGCCTTTCAAGGATTCAACGACCCTGAGGTTGTTCGTGGCTGTGGAATATTTGTCGTTATATATATAATATAACCGTTGCACCCAAAATGCATTCCTTGATTGATTTGATGTCTGGGATATATCAAACAAAAAAGGAATATGAAAAAGGAAGAATGGACTGAAAGGCTCCGTTTTTACTTTTTTGAACGTTTAGCGTTACCGTAATTGATTATTTGATTTTATTGTTTTGTTTTGTTTTGTTTTTATCATGAAAGGCAATACCAGTGTTTTCTTTGGTCTTCTGTATTAATCAGAGCTTCGTTCTTTTATTAACCACATTATCCCTGTTCTGGACGTGTCATTATTGGTGGAGTTTTAAACCCTTCTAGGCCAGGTTGAGTGGTTCTCAAAGTGGAAACGGGAGACCCTTAGGTTCATCGTGGAGGGGGTTCCAAAAAGGTGTGTGTAACTCTGAGAGGGTACACATGGAACCTGTAACACTTAGAGTTATGGGGGCTCCTTGGAAATAAATAAATACATAAAAAGTTTGAGAACCACTGAACTGCGGCTTAAAGGGATAGTCCACCCCCCCAAAATGACTTTTTTCTATCGATTACTCACCCCACAAAGACTTGAATTCATGGATATTTTTGTGCGGTGCTCCTGGAAGGAGCTAAGCTCCAACATCTGGCTTTGTCTGGTTCCTAAAAAATGTCCGGGCCCCATAGTAAACTGAAGCGTCTAGATATGGCCTACATCTGGCCTAGATATGACCTATATCTGGCCTAGATATAGCCTTCATCTGGCCTAGATATGGCCTATATCTGGCCTAGATATAGCCTTCATCTGGCCTAGATATGGCCTATATCTGGCTAGATATGGCCTACATCTTGGCACAAATGTCTCAAAGTTTGTTGTACGCCCAGGGTCCCATTGGCCAAGTTTCACAGGACGCGCTGTGATTGGCCAGCGGGACGCGTAATGAAATTAACTCATAAATAGCACCGCTCACTTCACTGTGATATTATTTTCAGTTTTTGTTGCATTCCTAAGCCAATAATTTGATGACCAGCAGCGGTTCCCTATGGAGACACAAAGGGCCTACTTTGTTACCGATGGACACACAAAGAGTCTCCTCAAATTATTGTCTTATGAATGCGACGATAACTACAAAATATCCATGAATTCAAGTCTCCATGGGGTGAGGAATCAGTTTTGGGGGTGAACTTTGCCTCTACTTTAAGTGGTTAAAGACATTTAGCAGACATATTTGAGCCGAATGCTGTGTGGCTCCACAGTGTACTGTATCTGTATCTATAAGGACCACATCAATCCTCTGAAGTGTCAGTTTTATGTTTGTCAATTTCACTTTTAAAAGCGGTCTCAGTGGTTCTCAACCTGTGGGTCAGGACTAGCGATGGGACGATAATCGGTATTATCGTGATAAAAAAACACTCCCGATAATCATATCGTGGAGATTTACATTTATCGTGAAATTATCCTCCGTAATGCACTGGGATCATTTCACCTTTTATTTGCCGAGCTGCATATCACTCAAACCATCTATAATTGGTAAAACGGATCTGGAAATAACATACTTGAATTCATACAGCCTTTGTTTTTTTACTTTCTACCAAATCAAAAAGATGCAGATCTACAGTACAAGCTCACAACACGTTGCGCTGCGGCACATTGTGAGCTTGTAGATCGTTTTTTGGCAAATGTTCTGCCCCAGGATAATAGATGTTGGGGATATTTTGATTACATTTCTTTTGGTCACAATGATCGTGACATGAAATGTTAATGTTGTTCCATTCCTAGTCAGGACCCCCAGGTCGGGGGGTCGCGGCCTGAAAAGGTTGAGAACCACTGTCTTAACTGGACGCTTTGTATACGCATAGACTGTGTTGTTATACGTATAACACAATGAAAGTATTCCTTTGTTTGTGGGGTGGTTATTATGCCACTGTCTTCAGTTGCAATTGTGCCAGTGGGTTTGTATTATTTAATGTAGGCCTGTTCATGTAGTCTAGAGACATTTGAATTGTGTGGCAGAGTTTAAAACTGCCATCATGAACTAGAAAAACCCATGGCAGCATCACTGCCATGAGTCAGTCTGTATCACAATAACCCACGATGTTTGCACTCTCAGAGGAAAGAATAACAGTGAAATTCCAACTGACAACACTGGTATCAAACCTTGAATCCTGAGAATGTGTTCAATACTGAGAATGTGCACGGATACAATTATTAAATGTTGTAGTTGTCGAATATCGTCTCTGTCGGTCAAACAACCTTGCGTCTCTCTATTTCAACGTTTTACCTATAGTCTAGCCTGTCCTAACACAGGCTGACACTGGTCTAGAGGGGCGGGCAAGTCCGCCGCTGAAAACAGCCGGTGGATCCTATTGGTTCACCGATCAGTTCACCCGCCCCATGGCCGCTACCCTAAAAGCCTGGGAACCGACTCCCGAGACTACCTATAGTGGTACAAACTGTGTCACAGAATAGTACAGTAGCTTGTAGAATAGTAACTTATGTATTTGTTTTCATGTAGGTGACAGGTGGGGGCCTCCCTCCAATCATGATCAAGTAGGGGCGGGCCTTGGTGCATATAAGGCCCGCCCCACTCAACCATGATTGGAGGAAGGCCCCACTCTATCCTTCACCAAAACTGAAACTGCTTTTTTTCCCCTCCCAGGGGATAAGGCTGAAGTCCAAATATGGACTCTATTGTAACTAGTACTATCAGAACACAGACACATTTGTTGTTATTTGAATTAAATTAAATCACTTACCCTACCTTTAATAACTACATTGGATCCATTGGAACTCAGGTTTTCTTTCCTTTTTTTTTTTTTTTTTTTCTTGAAAAGTAACGGTTTGGGGCATACAATGTTTCATCCTGACAGAGGCGATAATGTGTGTGGGTGAAGTGTATACAGTACTCGTACCAAGTTGTTTTGGTGTACTTTGTACCAAGTTGTTTTGGTGTACTTTGTACCAAGTTGTTTTTCCCCTCCATTCCAAGAGCAAAACCTGTTATGAACCAGTGCTGCGAAGACCAATAAATAATAAACTGTCCTAATAATCACAGAAGGGCTTCATTTTTAATCTTCATAACTATCTGCAAAATGGTGCAACTCCCCAAGCTAGATGTTTCCACCATTTTGTGTTTTCTTCAAAACATGATTTTTTTGCTACTCCTACATATTTTGTCCAAAGCTCAGTACATATTATCGCTGGAGTATTATTGTGATCAAGACATATCGGTCAGATTTCTTCATGTCAGCACGGAATGTTGGGCTGGAGGCGTAGGACAAAGGCTGCACATCCTCACGGTGGAGGCTCCTCACTGGTAGGTGAGCTAGGGTACAACAGCAGTGACAACACAGAAATGTGTGTGGGGAGTTTATTGGCATAACAAGTAAAGTAGCTCACAACCTGTCACACCTGTCGCATGTTGTGAGCTTGTTATAAAAGCTGGCGCTGCTATCAAAAAAAAGAAAAGAAAAAACGACGTGAGTTAATTGAGCCCATTGTTTGATACCCTTTTTGCTCGTTCATGCATAGTGGACCCCAACCGACCCAAACTTGCAATACCAGATCTGGCCACTTTAAAGGCTTTGCCTCAAAAATCCCCCCCTGGTCCTTAGGGCTAGAATGCACCTCCAAAAGCCCTTTCACTTTTGACCATTGGGGGGTGCCACAAACTTGCATAGCTGCACTATGCCTGTCAAAGTAGACTCCACCTGACCCAGCAGTTTCCTTGCACCGCACCTCCTCTCACCTCTATACCTCCTGGTTAGACAACCTGGCCTGGTGGAGATAAGATACTAGGGGTGCCACTTTTAACTGAACTAATTGATTCAATCATTCATTTAAACAACAACAACAACAACAACACAGCAATACAATACAATTTAGAAAAACAAAATGTTTTCTTCAATATAGCTTATTTGGCATTTATAGGCATTTAATGTAAACAGAGTATTAAAAAAAAATCCTAATACAAAATATTATTATTGTTTTAAAAATTTACCATTTCAAAAACAAATAAATTAAAAAAAAAAAAAAACAGCACTTCTGGATAAAAAAAAATAGTAATAGCCTACTAGAGCTATCATAGGTATTCAATCGAGTCTGACTTTTGCTTACGACAGCAAAAGTCAGACTCAATCAAATTAAATACATCTAGTCTTGATCCAAGCAAGGCTAAAACCTGACCTATAATAGGCCTATCGCATGTCTGCAGGCAGGCAGCATTTGGGTTGGGTGGTCTGGACGTTCAGTTCAGCTGCCTGCCTGCCTCTGTCTGAATGTCTGCCCCTGAGCCCCCCCCCCCCCCCCCCCCCCCCCATCTGAGGAGGGGGAGAGAGAGAGGTTTGGAACCTTGAAACGAACCGAACGTCATATGCAAAGAACCCATTGGATGAGAGGAGAGACATCTGAGAGGAGAGAGGAGGAGAGGATGCGGTGACCGAGAGGAGAGGAGAGCTTCTATGAGGGATGGATGGATGCTGGATCTATTAGCCTACTGCACGTACGGCACGCTGCTGGATCAAACAAGTAGGATACATGTCCTACGGTAGGCTATCTGCTATCTATCCATGCATGCACCCTGCGCGCTGCTGCTTCATCCTCCACGCACCGCCGGAGGGATTCAAACCAACAACAGATGTTTTTGCAGCGTGCGTCGCTGCTGACTGACCTCCTCGCTCGCGCACGCCGTTCATACGTGCAGATTGCTATAATAGCCTAGTCCTGTGTGACATTAGAGCGTCTTTTTGCATCGCATGCTGTGGATGAGAGGAGAGGAGAGGAGAGGATCTGTCTCTGTGGACGAGGAGAGGAGAGGAGAGGATCTGTCTGTACAGTGCACATGCACGCTTCGTGACACGTGAACGGTTTTCCTTCTTTCTTTTTCCTCCTCTTTTTTTATTTGAAGGGGTATTTTTTATCTTTTTGTTTTAACCTTTCATCTTTTTTCCCTCCTCCTCCGTGGCTCTCTGTCAGTGATCAACCGCTGCTCTCGCTCTCTCTCTCTCTCTCTCTCTCTCTCTCTCTCTCTCTCTCTCTCTCTCTCTCCCTGGTCTGATATTCCGTTTGATATTCATGAGCAACAGAGGCTACATCTTCTGATCTGATGGAAGGATACAAATGAAAAATAAAAAAAAATCCAACATGTAATTGGAATATTGCACAATGATGGATGGACAGTCGTCGTCGTCGTCGTCGTTGGTGAAATTAAGGTAGGATTATTTATTGGGGATTAAAACAGCAGCAGCAGAGACTGTGTCTTCATTCACTTTAAATGTTCAGAGTAGCTCCAGTCTTTTAATGGAGTCAGAGGAACGGGGACCAACCTCGTTTATAGACTGTTGCATAATTCCAGTCTGACAAGAATCTCATATGACTTCCACACTGATTAAAGATGTTTCTTATTGGCTCTCTAATAAATCAGTATACTTGAAGAATAAAATAAGGTTCTTGAGGGTGGAATGATTATGAATGAGTCTCACTGACTACAGGGTAGGGTATAGGGGTCTTCAACGTTTTTTCAGGCCAAGGACCCCTTCAGCTGAGAGAGAGACGGAGTGGGGAACCCTTAGCTGAGAGAGAGAGATGAAGCAGAGACCCCTTTAGCTGAGAGAGAGATGAAGCAGAGACCCCTTTAGCTGAGAGAAAGATGAAGCATGCAGGGACCCCTTAGCTGAGAGAGAGATGAAGCAGAGACCCCTTTAGCTGAGAGAGAGATGAAGCAGGGACCCCTTAGCTGAGAGAGAGATGAAGCAGGGACCCCTTAGCTGAGAGAGAGATGAAGCAGGGACCCCTTAGCTGAGAGAGAGAGATATGGCAGGGACCCCCCCCCCCCCCCCCCATTACATATTGTATAAAACTGTTTGGCAGATTCAACCTTTTCATAGATTTCATAGTTTCATAGACTTGTTTGACAGCACTGTCAAACAGTGTTCAAAATTGTGTTCAAATTCATGTTTTTTTTTTTTTTAAATATGTTGCATTCATGTTCATGTGTATTTTCAGACATTTAACCAATTCGACCTTTTCATGCTGTACTTGCAATTTGCGATGCTTGTAGATCTGCTATTTTTGTCAGGAGTTCTCTTCAGTACAGGGATGCTATAGGGTTCAAATCCCCCCTGTAGTAGCTATGAGGACCCCCTAGGGATGCCGGACTACCTGTAGTAGTACTGAAGACCCCCTAGATGTCCCGGACCCCCTGGATCAGGTTCAAGATTTAAGATTCATTACTTTATTGACATGTCACAGAGTTGATTGGAAATTAGCAGTTGCAGTGCAGCTCTTAAAACATAAACATACATAACACACAGTCAAACACGAGCAGAAAAGCATACAAAAATACATTCAAAAATTCATAATATGAGACAGCCTGATAAATAAGATAAATAAATAACATCACAATTCATTGACCATGAGAAGCAGCTTCAAGCTGTAAAGTGCGTGTGAAAAGAGGGTCGGCATTCAAGAGGCGGACAGCCTCAGGATAGGTACTATTCCTGATGCGGGAGGTCCTCGGGGTCTTGTTCACAAATGAGAGAAAGGGGAAGACGGAGAAGGAATTCAGCCGGAGAATCGGAGCAGCAGGAGCGGTTTTGCAATTGCTAAATCACACTGTTAAGAAAAAAAAGTGTTGAGGCCGGAAGGCAAAACTCTCTGTCTTCCGAGCAATCTTCGTTCCCACTCTCACCTATGGTCATGAAGTGTGGGTCATGACCGAAAGTATAAAGTCTCGGGTACAAGCGGCCGAAATTAGTTTTCTCAGAAGGGTGGCTGGTATCTCCCTTAGAGATAGGGTGAGAAGTTAAATCACCCGAGAGAGACTTGGAGTAGAACCGCTGCTCCTTCACTTGGAAAGGAGTCAGCTTAGGTGGTTCGGGCATCTAGTACGGATGCCCCCCGAGCGCCTTCCTAGGAAGGTCCTCGATGCACGTCCCACTGGGAGGAGACCCCGTGGCAGACCTAAGACCAGATGGAAGGATTATATCTCCAAACTGGCCTGGGAACGCCTAGGTATACTCCCTGAGGGAGTGGAGGAAGTTGCTCAGGATAAGGAAATCTGGAAGTCTCAGTTGGAACTGTTACCCCCACGACCCGATTCCAGATAAGCAGTTGAAGATGGATGGATGGATGGATGGATGGAGGTCCTGCACCTAAAAGACCGGAGTCTCTTCTACCTGAGGGCAGGGGTACGAGCAAGGAGCTAGCAGGGTGGGGAGGGGTCAGTGATCACCTTCTGCATCCTGCTTTTGGTGCGTGTGGTGTAAATGGAGGAGACAGTTGGATGGCCGGTGATCTTAGATCAGGTGTCTTCAATGTTTTCAGGCCAAGTTAGTTGAGAGAGAGAGAGAGAGATGAAGTAGGGACCCCCACAATCCATAGATTCCATATAATTTCATCGTTTGACAGCACAATCATCAGTGTATTTTGGATTCATGTCAATTTGTGTTTTCAGATATTTATCCACTAGAACCATCAATACTTAATAAACTTGACCTTTCACTCTGTACTTATTCTGCGCTTTTTCCCCAATACACCAAACCTCTTTGCCAAAAATAGCCAAGCAGCCCGAGGCGTTGTGTGCTTGTAGATCTGCTATTTTTGGCTAAAGTTCTCAGAATATGGACACTATGGGGTTCAAGTGGTTAATATCAAAAAGGAGGGGAAAAAAGCTTCTATTACACAAAGATTTGGAGGACCCCCTGTAGTAACTCTGAGGACCCCCTTTTAACCTTAATAACCACTTTCAACCTGGTGTCCCTTATCTTGCCAATAGTGTCACTGAAAGATGTTTCCAAATGTTCCCAAACTAGAGTGTAAATAGGCAATCCACAAGCTGCAACACTGCTATTTTCATATAGAGCATATTTAGTATAGAAGTATAGAAGGTGCTTTTATTTTGACGAGTGATTTTGTCTTTGTTTTATAGCCTACTCTATATGGGTGGCGTGGCGCCCTAGGGTGACTCAGAATACTTTGTTAATATTTGGAATTCATCAATGTCACTTCAGTTTAACCTCTTATACTTAGTAAAACGGACCTGAGTTGCACTGTACTTAGTGCGATTTCAGCCTACAGTACACCAAGTCTCTTCACCAAAAATAGCAGATCTACAGACGCGCTGTGAGCTTGTCGATCGTCTATTTTCGGTGAATGTTCACCCCAGAATATAGGATCGATGCTGGGGTTCACGTAAAACACAAAGTATAAAGTAATTTTCAATCTGTTGTAAAGGAAACAGATATCCTCTAAAGTTTTCCTCATTGACATACTCTATCTTTTGACCACCTGCTTGTTATTGAGACAACATCCAATGACCACACACATGTGCTGATGTACGCATTGTGTCCATATGTACGTGGATAAAAAACTTCAAAATAAAAGAACTGCTGCTTTAGTCCATGCATGAGGTAAAATTTTAAAATGTGTTTGTTTTGTAATTTGCCATTAACCCTACAAGGGCCGGTCAGAGTGGCCGCACAATGACCAGGTCTGCTACACTCAATGAGCAATGTTTCTCAAACATTTTATCCCAAGATCCAAAAGAGAAAGTAGATGTTTGCCCGGGACCCAAACCTTGTTGTGAGCTTGTAGATCAGCTATTTTCACGACTTCTTAAACATTTGTTTTCTAATTTATGGAATTTCTTATATTTTTCCTTTATTTATTAATTGAATTACTCTAAATTATTATTCATGAAAACCGTAACTTTTTGGGGAATGTTTTTTAAACAAAATGTAGGAAACAAAAAATTAAAGGACCCACAAAAATGTGTCCCGACCCAGTGTTTGGGAACCACTGCTCTAGAGTCTACAATCCCTTTTTCTCCCCCCCCCCCCCCCCCCCCCCCCTTCAGCTTTTCTTCTTCCTGCTTTGCCGCCATGATGGCTGCTCATGTGGTCTGCAGCTGCTGCTGGGGGTCTTCTGACCGGCCGTCCGTCTGCCAGCAGCCGCCGCTGTAGCCGGAACAACGTTGAGCCGCCGCCGCCCCGCCACCATGAGCAACCTACCGAAACGCACCACCACCTACCTCATCTCCCTCACCCTGGTGAAGGTGGAGGCCCTGTCCGAGGACGAGGAGGAGGAGGAGGGAGAGGGTACCCCCACCACCACCACCACCACCGCCACCCCCGCTCTCCTGGGGGGAGAGGAGGCAGAGGAGGTCGACGGGAGCGCTGCTGAAAAAGCGGGGATACCTGAGAAGGCGCTGGTAGCGGACGCATGTGTGGATGAGTTGGTGGGAGGAGATACACATAGGGAGGAGGAGATGGGAGGAGTTACACATAGGGAGGAGGAGATGGGAGGAGTTACACATAGGGAGGAGGAGATGGGAGGAGTTACACATAGGGAGGAGGAGATGGGAGGAGTTACATATAGGGAGGAGGAGATGGGAGGAGTTACACATAGGGAGGAGGAGGTGGGGGAAGCTACACGTGTGGAGGAGGATGTGGGAGGAGCTACACATAGAGAGGAAGAGGTGGGAGGAGTTACACATAGGGAGGAAGAGGTGGGAGGAGGAGCTACACATAGGGAGAAAGAGGTGGGAGGAGGAGCTACACATAGAGAAGAAGAGGTGGGAGGAGCTACACATAGAGAGGAGGAGAAGGGAGGAGCTAAACATAGAGAGGAGGAGAAGGGAGGAGCTACACATAGAGAGGAGGAAAAGGGAGGAGCTACACATAGAGAGGAGGAGAAGGGAGGAACTACACGTAGAGAAGATGAGGTGATGGGAGGAGCTACACATAGGGATGAGCTGGTGGGAGGAGCTACACATAGGGAGGAGGAGGTGGGAGGAGAAGACACCGTGGTGCAGAAGGAAGAGCAGCAGTTGGTCCAGCGTCGTGAAGATCAGCAGCAGGTTTGTTTCGTATGCATTTTATTTTATGTTTTTTTTACCTGACCAGGTCATTGTTCTGCTTTACCTCTTATTGTGTTATTGCTCTCACACCTTATGTGCCCTGTTTTGTCCCGTACGTGTTTTATCTTCAACAGTTAAAAGTAAATGTTTATTTATAAAGCACCTTTTGAAACAATGTTACAAGGTGCTATACAGCGGACAGCAATATAGCATATAAAAATTAGCTGATTGTTTATATAGCTGTCCACTGTACAGCACCTTGTAACATTGTTTGGAAAGGTGCTTTATAAATAAAATGTTCTTCCTTCCTTCCAGGAGGTCCAGCCCCGGGGCAGCAGTCCCGTTCAGGAGGACAGAGACGACAAGCCTAAGATGAGACAGAGTCGCGGCGGGAAGCCCCCGAAAGACGGCGCGTTTGTCGGCAGAAGTAAAAAAAAGGGCTCCTTCGTCCCGCCTCCAGCCGTCATTAAAGACCCGATGAACAAGGCATCTTCTTCTTCTTCTTCTGCGGGGGCTCCCTCGCCCTCCCTCGGTGGAGGGGTGCGCAGGGAGGGGGGCGCGGGACCCCGGGGGTCCGATGGAATACTGCGCCCCAAGACGGAGCTGTACGGCGGCCCCCCGCCCCCCATGCTGTTCCTGAAGGGCCAGGTGGTAAGTAACTGAGTACATTTACTTAAGTACTGTACTTAAAGTACAATTTAGAGGTATTTGTACTTTATTTGAGTATTTCCAATTTCCAATACTTTTACTTCTACTCCACTGAATCTCGGATCCAAATATTGTACTTTTACTCCACTGCATTTATTTGAGAACTTTAGTTACTAGTTACTTTGTAGATTTTGATTATTATCACAGATATACATTAACTGTGACTATTTGAAAATATACGATCTACATCCTCACAATGCGCATTGTGAGCATGTAGATCTGCTATTTTCAAAAGATTTTTAATATACATTTGAAAACCTGAAATAGGACATTCTGCCTTTACTTTTGGCACTTCATGTACATTTAGATACCAATACTTTGGTACTTTTACTCAAGTACATTCTAAATTCCCGACTTTTACTTGTAACAGAGTATATCTACATTGCCGTGTTAATTTTGTCGACTAAGACTAGACTAGAATAAAACAATTTCAGAAGACTAAATGTGTGTTATTGAAAGAACTAAGAATATGACTAAATCTATGTCTAAGACTAATTGCTATAAAAATGTACTATGCAACTGTGCAATGGAATTAAAGCCAAATACATCTTTTATCTTGGTTATATTTAGCCTAAAAGACTTAGCCTAAAAGACGAAGAATAAGAGTAATCCCAAAAGACTAAGTCTAAGACTAAAATATTTTGATATTTAGTGGACTAAGACTAGACTAGACTAAAACAATTTCAGAAGACTAAAGAACAGGACTAAGACTAAATGGTGTGTTATTCAAAAGACTAAGACTAAATCAGAATTTGCTGAAAAAATTAACACTGCTACATTGCAGTATTGCTACTTTTTAAAACGTTTTCCACCACTGCTAAAGGGCGACGCCGGGGGCGGCGGCGGCTTGGACCTGACGACCGCGGGGAGGTCGCGCTGCAGCCTGCCGGTCTCCATGACGCAGGAAGGTGGCGCCACTGAGCTGAACGCCAAACGGTCGCGGTGCAGCCTGCCGGTCTCCATCCCCTCGCCGCGGCCCGACCTCCTGATGAGGTCGTCACACCACACCCCCCACGGCAGCGCAGGGGGCGGGGCCGACACCACGGTGTGCTGGTGGGACAGGTAAGACCAGGGGTCTGGGCCCCGGGTACAAGGATTCACTGCGGGGCCCCCATGAATGTTCTTCATAGGGGGAGGGGGTTTAACCCATTTTGACTGGGAATGCATTATTTTGTGCTTTAACTATTGAAAAATAGCAGATATACAAGCTCACAACGCGGCACACGGCACGTTATGACGTCATCGTCTGGATCGGGATTTATTTGAGATATAATGGCTGCTATTTTGGCGTAATCGTTTCCGTGTTGTGAAAACATTTCATACTGAACTTTTTGTCGGAAGGGTCTGGGGTCGGGGTAATGCTCTTCGGAAGTTGCGTGTGACGTCATTTTGTACCTTGAACCAGACCTTTCCAACGAAAGGTTTGGTGGTCGGACAGCCCTTAAGTTACCTACTCCACAAATAATTTGGCCTAAGTCAAAACACAGTTTGGCCTAAGTCGTTTGATCCTCTTATGTAACATAACTAACAAATGTTATTTGTATGTCAATATATTATTATAAATATTTAGGGTGAAATGATTGTTGTCTCCACCAGCCGAAGGCTGAGGGAGAGTATGTTTTCCCCTCCGTCCGTCCGTCCGTCCGTCCGTCCGTCCGTCCGTGCGTGCGTCCGTCCGTCCGTCCGTGCGTCCGTCCGTCCGTCCGTCCGTTTGTCCGTTACCAGCTAATCTCCGGCGCCGTTCGCCCGGTCGCTGCCAAACTGTGCACACACACTCCCTCGACACCAATTCAGAACCTCTGCCCCAAATATTTCACATGGGCCTGTTCTAGCGCCACCAGGAGGCCGACTTTTGCAAAACTAACTTTTGCCAGTACTCCTACAGATTTTGTCCAAAAATCACGTAAATCAGTAGACAGTATCTCTACAGTCATGTGATCGACATGGATGTGTCAGATTTTCCATATTCCATCCTGATTGGCTAAAACTGTCTTTCAAAGTTTGCAGGATTGGTCAGTTTTGAAAAAAATGCCTGAAATCCTGAACGCAGTGTGCGATTTTGGTGAAATTGTGCATGCACATTCCCAATAGGCAGAGGAATAAATGCCACTTAAGAAAAATCTAATCAGCCTCATGGTGGCGCTATAACAGGCCAATTCATGTTTTCACCTATAACTCCACCGATTAGTGTCAAACTTTGTATGCGCACTCCTTAGAGGCCAAGGTAAAACCTTTTCCCTGCATTTTTTTACATCAGCCTTTTATAGCGCCATCAGGAGGCCGACTTATGTAAAACACATTACATGCCTGACCTGGTGGAGACCTGTGCTCGGAAGAGCACTGCTTCTAGTTTTAGTTTGTTTTGGTTCAGTATTTTCTGTTTTCTTAAAAAAAGACACAGCCTATTGTAGGGCATTATTTTAGCAAGCTGACGGTATTCAAGTTGTTTCTCATATCTTTAGATTACGAAGCCATGGTTCATAATATTCCAATGTTCAACGCCAAAAACAACAATTAAATCGTTAATCCCAATCATTTTGTGTGACATTTAATCATCAACTTAAACATTGTCGTGGTGACGCAGCCCTAGGGACAGGAGAGAGACCGGACCGCCCACCAAGACGTTGGACCACCGCAGGGACAGGGACCCCCGCCTCGGGGACCACCAGTCTCCCATAGTGACCGCAGGGACCATCGGGCCTTACCGGGCATCCTGGGCTGACAGCGATGGGGGACGGGGAACCCTCATCCGTCCCGGACCCCACTCCATCAGCAGCGGAGGATTCACAGGTCAACATTATTATTATTAGAGCAGGGGTCTTCAACGTTTTCAGGTCAAGGACCCCTTAGTCGAGAGAGAGATGAAGCAGGGACCCGTAGATACCATATAGTTTCATCAGTTTAATTTGGGTTCATGTATATTTGTGTTTCAAGATATTTAACCACTTGAACCGTCAATACTTACAGTAATAAACTTGACCTTTCACTCTGTACTTTGTCTGCTCTTTTCCCCCTCTACACCAAACCTCTTTGCCAAAAATAGCCGATCTACAAGCTCACAACGCCTCGTGCTGCGAGGCGTTGTGAGCTTGTAGATCTGCTATTTTTGGCTAAAGTTCTCAGAATAAGGATGCTAGGGTTCAAGTGGTTAATATAAAAAAGGAGGGGGAAAAAGCTTCTATCACACAAAGATTTGGAGGACCCCCTGTAGTAACTCTGAGGATCCCCTAGGGGTCCTGGACCCCCTGTTGAAGACCCCTGTATTAGAGTTTTGACATTTTCATTGGTTGTTTGTTTGTTGTTGTTGTTGTTGTTGTTGTTTTCAATTTCAGTTTAGTTTTAGTTTTATGTTTTGTGTTTTATTCGATTTACTGTTTAGTTTTACTTTTTATTAGTTTTAGTGTTCATTTATTTTATGTATTCAGGGCCGGACTTACCATTGGGCAAGGGTGGGCACGTGCCCAGGGGCCTCGGGGGGAGGGGGGGCCTCCAAAAAAAAATAAAAAACATTTTTTTCCCAAAAATAAATTTTGGACCCCAAAAAATGTAGTAGGCATGATCGCAATTGCGAAATTCCATGTTTAACCCCCATACCAATGAATGAGAGGAAAGAGGCCGCACACTCTTCAGCCACGATGCAAATTTATTTACCAGCGTTTCGACTGTTGCCAGTCTTCATCAGGGTTTTAACCCGCATACCAACCCCATCTTTCAAACATGGCAGCCATGTTTGTTTACATTTCAAGAAAACATAATGCTGCTAGCTCATGAATGCCCGAACGGATTTCCATTTGGATTTTTTTGTTTGAAAGCTGCGAGGGCCTCTTTATTTCCCCTTGCCCAGGGGCCTCATGTCATATAAATCCGGGCCTGTATGTATTTATTGTGAGATGGAGTATTTGTCAGGGGTGAGATAAAAAAAGAGATCAGATTTTTTAATACAAAAATAGCCTATCTACAACACAACGTGTTGCAATTGTTTATTGTTTATTGAATGGATCCCTAATGTGACGCGATGTGAGCTTGTAGATCATACATGTTAAGAAGCATACAACATAATGATCTGGGATATTTATTAAAGCAAAGGTTAAAGCCTCAATAGTTCTTCCCCTGGTTGTCATTATGTAGAACAAAGAGAATGATAAAACCTAAACCTTTTCAGTCAGGAATAGAACAACTCATGAGTGGATAAACTATTGTTTATTGAATATAAAATGAGCAATATATATACCGGTATATATATATATGTTTTATATACTTTGTATTGCAATAGTTTCACATTTTACATTTCTTATTTCACATTTTATCTATATTTGCAATTATTTTCATTTTCTTTTTCATTTTTTTAAGCCTAAGATATATTACAGATACACCAAGTGGTAAACAAAAATACCTTAATCTAATCATTTCTATAATTCAGAAGAATGTGATAGTACTAATAGTGATAATAATGCGCACTATTAGTTGTCTCTTTTTGTGGCTGGTCTCACGACCAGACCACTTTTTCTATACCTAAATTGAGTACCTAGCCTGAAACACCAATTTGGTGTCAGCGCTAGGTCTCAGCAGTCATTTCCTTTAATCATTTCCTTTAGTCATACGACCTGATAATTTGTCCATTTATTCCATCTTCTATTAAAGTCAAGCTCCTTATTTCTAATTCTAAAGGTTATTCTCTCCATTTCCAATATTTCCTGTACTGTTTCCTTCCATTTTGGGTGTGTTGGGCTTAAAGGTTTTAATTTATTTTGGTTTGGTGATGAATTGGATCTCGTTTCATGTGCTCTGAGAAAACACATTACTGTACATCTACCTACCAATGGTGGACAAACCAACGTTTGCGTCGTGACATTTTATTTGTGCTTCATTCCATGATGCAGGCATGATGACGAGGGACGGTCCCGGCGTCGGGGACAAGTTCAAGACCGTCTCCGTGTCCCACCAGCCTGCCCCTCCCCCCACGGTCTCCGTCCTCCAGACGTCCAGCAGGCCTCCCAAGAAAGGCAAGAGCCTGACACTGGACAACAGCGACCTGCACGGCGTCCCTGACGACCCCAAGACCAGGGGGAGAGACGGAGGAGGAACCGTCCAGCGAGCTGCCGGCCCGCCCCGCGACCGCAAGATGCTCAAGTTCATCAGCGGGATCTTCACCAAGAGCACGACGGCGCCTCCCGGTGGCAGCCCTGCAGATCGCAGGTCCAGTGAGGAAGAGGGTGAGTGCACGCACGCACGTACGCTCACACACAGAGAACTGCTCACCCGTTTTGCTATGTTTGGCTTGTTTTCCTGCAAAGTCACTACAGTCGCATTTAGTATGAAAACCTGTAGAGTCTACAGCACGCACACACACACATCATGTGTGTGCGTCTTAAGAGTCGTAAGAGTCTTGCTCAAGGACACACATTGACATTGCTACTCTGGCCTGGAATCAAACCTGGGACAACCAGGGGCTCTGGTTCCCCAGGTGGGCTCCCTAACCATTCAGCTATTTATTGTGACTGTGTTTCAGTTGTTATAGACTAGTCAAATAATGGATATAAGGTGTTTCCACACAAGGGCACCAGGGACGTGCAGAGAATGTTAGAGAAGCAGGGGCTGAAATTTCAAAAAGGGCCTTTCGGTGAAAAAAATAGCAGACCTCCAAGCTCACAACGTGTCGCAGCGCAACGTGTTGTGAGCTTGGAGGTCTGCTATTTTCGGTGCTTGATACCACACTGAACTAACGATTATCAAGTCAACACTGGAGATGTGGCGTACGGCATGGATTTCTTCACAGAGTGGGCAATTCTTTCAACATAAGATACTCTTGAATGCTGCCTTCGGGTATATGGCATGGAAAGGGAGTATTTGCATTACTTTCAACTGCATTCATGGTCTGAAGAGGGCACCTTTTTACAGACGGATAAAAGGGCATGCAGGGGCTCAAGCCCTCTTTGATGTCTATGTGTTGTGTGCACGTGCCTGAAGGGCACTGTTTATTCAATTTAGGCATTTAGATCTATGCTCTTAATCCAGAGCGATTTACAATGTGGCTGGATCTCTCCATAAGCTACTGTGTAATATATCTTAACGGCTTATACAGCACAGTTTGACTCAAACTGGTGATTGTTGATTGGGGATAATTATATTATGTTGGACGTCTTCTCTGCACCTCAACTTGACTGGCATTATTTTAGTGAATCAGACAGGTAGTCTATATTGTAATAATAATTAGCTTCAGCAGCCGAGGGCCAAGATAATTGGGTAATTTTTTATACACACGCGTCATATCGATTGGGCTAAATGGAACACAGGGTCACACAAGTTTCAGGATTTCAACGTTCTCCACACTATTTGAGGATCCGGTAGTAGTGGTGGAAAGTGACTATATAACTACCTTGAGGCGTGTTATTGTACTTTTAACTCCACTACAATTACATGAAAACTTTAGTTACTAGTCACTTTGATTTGATTATCATTACAAAACACATACATTAACCACTTCAGCCGTATACTATATATATTTCAGACATTTGAAAATAGCCGCTCTACTAGCTCACAATGTTTCGCCTTGTGAGCTTGTAGATCTGCTATTTTTAAAATATTTTGTATACATTTTGAATTGCGGAACTGGATATTCTGCAGAATGATACTTTTACTTTTGGTACTTTAAGTGTATTTTGAGGCCATTACTTCAGTACTTTTACTTTGTGCATTTTGAATACAGGACGTTTGGCTTGTAACAGAGTAGATCTACATTGCAGCATTGATGCTAAAACAAACATAATATGTACTCATGTTATGAGTACTTCTTCCACCACTGGTGGTGGAAGGCAATGTTTGTGCAAAGATCTGTAATTTAAGAATTTAATGATGGTGTAAAAAGCTGACTCAGGGCTGGCACCTCCAGTCCAGACCCTCTGTAAAATATTAAACAGCTGATTTTTGGACTAGGGACAGTTAACCTCTTCAGGCCCTGTTCGAAATGGTTCCAGAATAGCTGATCTACAAGCTACGGTAACAATGTGTCATGATGCCTAGGTCCAACGTGTTTTAAGAAGTGACCACCACTTAACTGGGGTTAAGTAACCTTTAAGTGGAGTAGATTCCCTTGCTCCCCATAGGGCCTACTAATCAATATCAGGAAATTACACCCTCATGTTCATAATAGATGTTGTATCCCTTTAGGACAGTGGTTCTCAACATTTTCAGGCTGCAAACCCCTCAAAAAGAATCATATTTGAACTGGGACCGCCCAAAAGAATCATATTTGAACTGGGACCCCCCCCCCCCCCCCCATATAGGAGTTGAGGCATCACATTTAGTTCGACTCAGTTCCACAGATACTTTGCATGCCTCGCAATAGTCTATTATCAAAGACAATAAAGGCCTGTCCGTACTTTGACCGAAACCGCACTTTTCGGTCAAAAGGGGGGTAACAGTTCCAACTGAGACCTCCAGATTTCCTTATCCTGAGCAACTTCCTCCACTCCCTCAGGGAGTATACCGAGGCGTTCCCAAGCCAGTTTGGAGATATAATCCCTCCATCTGGTCTTTGGTCTGCCACGGGGTCTCCTCCCAGTGGGACGCGCATCGAGGACCTTCCTAGGAAGGCGCTCGGGGGGCATCCGTACTAGATGCCCGAACCACCAAAGCTGACTCCTTTCCAAGTGTAGTAGCAGCGGTTCTACTCCCAGTTTCTCTCGGGTGACTGAACTTCTCACCCTATCTCTAAGGGAGATACCAGCCACCCGTCTGAGGAAACCCATTTCGGCCGCTTGCACTCGCGACCTTATACTTTCGGTCATGACCCACACTTCATGACCATAGGTGAGAGTAGGAACGAAGATTGCTCGGTAGACAGAGAGCTTTGCCTTCCGGCTCAACTCTTTCTCACCTATTATTTAGGATATCTTCAGGATACTAAGGTCTGTACTTTGTATCCATACTTTGTATCCTAAGGTCCATACTTTGTATCCTAAGGTCCATAATTTGTATCCATACTTTGTATTCTAAGTGCATACTTTGTATCCATGCTAATCCATCCTAAAGTATCCCAGGAGGCCTTATGTGGGAGAATACTAATTATGACAGTAATGTAAAGTGATGTGAATATACAGTGGTGACTGAGGTTTAATTCAATCAAGAGAAGAGATGACACAGAAGAACACCTCTGTGCCACGGAGGATTGTGTCATCGCCTTGTAAATGAGAACGAGCCACACGAGTCAAACTGTAGATTTAAAGGCATTAGCTATATAAATTACACAAACAGTCACGCCACCGGGGGAAATATAACTGAGATTTATGGTTTTTAATGGTATGCCATATGGAGATTAATGGTATGCCATAACAGCAGTGGATCTTTTCATGTCAACGAACCCCCAAATTGATGTGTATTTCTCCACGGACCCCCATTTGAAAAAGAGTTTGTGCCAGGGACTCCCAGAAGAGAAGGTTTTTTGTTCAAAATCCAAAACGATTCACTCACTTTTCAAACACTTTCGAGATTTTTCATGAATGTTAAAAAGTTGCAGATGTATAAGCTTGCAGTGTTGCACAAAGTGACACGTCGTGAGCTTGTATATCTGCAATTCTTTTTTTTTTATAGCCGACGCTAACATTTGAAATGACACGGATGCTTTACCGGTTTTAGCAGCTAAATATTATTGCAAGCCTGTAATGAACTATAGCCGATGTTCATTATCATTTTATCATAAAGTACTGAGAAGTTGCCATAAACATGAAAAATCATGATGCAACAATAGTTGCATCATGAAATATTCAAATCTCACTTCACTGAATGGTGTGTATATATATATATATATTATGTTCTGGCACTCATGTGGAAACAAGTGTGTTGGAGGATGTAGTATTTGTATAAGCGCCGAATAATTTGTCAGGAGTAAAGTAGGACATGAATAATTAAGGTTGGGGGACACACTGGAGCTGTGTTCTCTACTAGAGGACAGGAGATGAAGGGGGGGGGGGGGGGGGGGGCTGCAGGAACAGCCACCACTTCCTGCTCGGTCCATCATGGATGGTGTTAATGAGACGGTTCATTCTTAAAGCCTCAGTGATACTTAGTAAACTGGAGATGAGTTGTTTTTAAAGGTAGAGTAAGTGATTTCATTTAATTCAAATGATAACAAAATGGGTCTATGTTCTGACAGTACTAGTTACTATTATATTGAGTGTTTGGTCCATATTTGGACTTCAGCCTTGTCCCCTGTGAGGAGACAAAAGCAGTTTCAGTTGCTCCACCAAAACTGTTTAGTGACAGGTTTTCCTACAAATCCAATCAGGATAGAGTTTTCACCAAGGCCCGCCCCACTTGATCAGGATTGGAGGAAGGCCCCTGCTTGTCACCTACATGAAAACCGAAACTGAAACTTAAGTGAAATTACCCTACCTTTAGCTCCTTTTCCCTCTACAACAGTGGTTCTCAACCAGAGGTCCCCAGCTGAATGATGGAGAGTTGGTAACCAAATGGACCCTTATAGATCTTTAACTCTTGTAAAATGCTACGTTCTCAAGAGTTCAATTATTGTCAAACATCTGCATTACTTAATTTGACAGAAGTCTACACAATTAGAGAATGTAGAAGACATGATATTTTTACCAACGTTTGCCTGTTATCTCTCCTATTGGTTACCTTGCCTGGCTCCAGCCAATAGACCCTTCTCTTGGTCTGGTTTTGCCATATGACGCGCCTCTTTCTGTTGGTATCTTGGCAAACCAACCAATGAAATCAATGCAAGACGGAGGAGGGGTGGGTCTAATTTTTGAAAATCAACAGAAACAGTGGAGGGAGGGGTGGCTCACCAGAGCTCTTAATTGCTCCCTTTGAACTTCAAAGGGGTTCTGAACTGCAGTAATTGATTGAGCCATCCAAGTGTCAATAGCTCGTTAGTGCTTCTCTCTAATCAATGAAACATCAAAGACAACAACTTGTTTGATGCCTGTCAAACACAACCCCTCCCACCAGATCTCTTGTGATTGGGAACCCCCTCCCCTTTGAAATCAAATAGAATAGGGACAACTTCAGACTCAAGCTCCAGCGCAGAGTCTGAAATCAGGCTATTGGTTACCAACATCAATACAGCATGGAACAATGGCTTCCACTTTAAAATTGCAACTTTTCAGGAATAGAAAGCCTGCAGTTTCTATAAGCTGGATTGGCAATCGATGATGTCACAAGACGATGGGTTTCTGACCTGCCCACAGCCCTCCTCTGAAAAAAAAAAATATATATATTTTTGAGTGAGGACCAATTATATGAACATAGGTTGAAAAATGGTGGAGTGCCCCTTTAAGGGGAACACACACCGAACGCGGAGGCGGCGTGGAAGCGGCGCATCAAAACATACTGCCCCATTATTTTCAATGAACTAATCCACACCGGCGGCGTCAGACGCATGCAGCCGCGGGTCTGCCGCCTCGCCTGCCGCGCCGATACGCCACTGCAATGGTTCTTCCCACCGGGGGAAATGGATGTGCTGTGTGGCAGCGCGCCGCATCCAGTTGGGGTTACCGCGCGGCACTTCACGTGTGTCGATACCCAACGCAACGCTGCGCAGCCGCCTGCGTCCAGTGTGTGCTCCCCTTATGTCTTGGGTCTGAGAGGCTAAATGTCATCAAATGGTGGTCCGTAGCTCAGGTGCCGAATAAATAATGGACCTTGATGTGAAAACGGTCGAAAACCACTGCTCTACACCAAAACCACCGCTCTACATTACACTCTCTCTCTCTCTCTCTATCTCTCTCTCTCTCTCTCTCTCTCATTCAGTGTGTTGAACAGAGAGCCAGACATAACAGGAGCTCTGGAAAATGGAGTTTCCATGGCAACAGCAAGCCGCGAGAGAAGCGACGTGTGTGTGTGTGTGTGTGTGTGTGTGTGTGTGTGTGTGTGTGTGTGTGTGTGTGTGTGTGTACGTGTGTGTCTGCGTATGTGTGTGTGTGTGTGTGCATGCCTGCGTGTGTGCGTGTGTCTGCGTGCGTGTGTGCGTGCGTGCATGCGTGCGTGCGTGTGAGGCGACGGAGGGCGTGTCCAGAAAGTAACCACATTATGTTTGTTGTCGGGGCAGTGTGTTTTTTTTTCATAAATTAACAACTCTACTTGATCACACCACAGCGTCACACAAAAGCATCAAAAGTAGAAGATCTGCAAGCTGGAAATGTGGCGCGACGCGACGCGCTTTGAGCTTGTAGATCTGCCACTTTTGCTACAATATACTCGGGTACTGTCTTAAGTCGGGGGTCCTTGAGAACCACTGGTGCAGATGAAGCAGCGCCTCTTTAGCGCCACCTTTAACCACTTTAATCCATTATGTTGACTGGGGTACCCCAGGGGTCTGTAGTTGGGTACCTCCTCCTTTTGTTTTCCTTACTTACCTCCACACCCAACCCGTTCGCTGAAAATAGCTGATTTACAAGCTCACAACGTGTCAAGAATGTGTCTTAACTCCAGACAGGTTGTGAGTTTGTGGATCGATTGTCCAAATTTGGCTCAGGAGGTAGAGCAGCCACTTGGGAACAGGAAGGTTCCCAGTTCGATCCCGGGCTCCCCCAGAGTTAGTGTCGAAGTATCCTAGAGCAAATTAGCCCCCTCTCAATTCAGGGGTTGGACACTACAAAGTGCAGGTTTCAAGGGTGATGGGGCATGCTGAGTGCTGTCACATTTCGTCGACCCCTTCAAACCTACCTTTTGAATGCGCACTATTTCCCCCCGTTTCTAAGCATACAGCCGATGGACCCTTTGAGCACTTAGGGTTAAGAAGGTAAAAAATACAGCAGTGAATAGTAATGGCCTTCGTTTCTTTCCGTTTCCATTCGGAAGCCCTCGGCTCAGCTCCACACTCAGCAGTGCTGTCCCAATTCACAGGCAAAATGTGTTTCCTATGTGCACTAGTACCCTAGCTAGGCCCGCACTTTAAAGGGTGTGCACTCTGAATTGGGAAGAGGCTGTATGACAGGTTGGTGCCTTGCATGGTTTCCTCCGCCATCACTAGTGTATGAATGTGTGTGTGTGTGTGTGTGTGTGTGTGTGTGTGTGTGTGTGTGTGTGTGTGTGTGTGTGTGTGTGTGTGTGTGTGTGTGTGTGTGTGAGATTGTAAAGCGACTTGGATAAAGGCGCTGTATAAATGCACCATTTACATCATGTCTAGAACTGGGACGCTAGGGTTCATGTGGTTATTACAAAGGCCGTCCACACCAAGAAAGATAACCGTTATAATGTGAGCAGCCACGCTGATTCATGATGATGTCCTACAAACATATTGAACGGTGAGTGATGTGGTCAACGTCACGCCCTGTAAATTCTGAAGGAGTTTTGTTGGCTGTCAGTGTTTTTTATCGTTCATCAAATCGCTCTGAAAGTCGTGATTCTTCTCCCAGTGACATCCGGCCGTCGCCACTGACGTCCTTATCGTTGTGGTCTAGACTCTGACATCATCTTGGTGTAGAATTATTTTTTAAAACTGTGTACTGTACTTATAGTTATAGCAGGCCTAATCATTATAGTTATTTTTCTTGATGTGGACAGCCCTTTGGTTTATGAGGTTGTTTATTGATTAACAGTTTGCAAAAACAAGCACAGGAAAGTACAGTTCAATACAAAGGTCTGCTAAGAGGATTAGACCCAAGACAGCACTATGGCTTGTTTCCATTAGGGTTCTTTGTACTATAGGACTCCCCACCCCTACAGGAAGTTACTAGAGCTGCGTCTCAAGTTAATTAGATCCATTTTCCTACACTTATTTCCTATTTCCTTGTATGTTACAAGGTATACAAGCAAGGAAATAGGAACTAGGAAATAGAATCTAATTTAAGGACTTGAGACGCAGCTTAGGTCGTTTATATGACTACATAAAGTTACAAGGTTGTTTATATGACTACATGAAGTTACAAGGTCATTTATATGACTACAAGGTCGTTTATATGACTACATGAAGTTACAAGGTCGTTTATATGACTACAAGGTCGTTTATATGACTACAAGGTCGTTTTTATGACTACAGGAAGTTACTAGGTCGTTTATATGACTACAAGGTTGTTTATATGACTACAGGAAGTTACTAGGTCGTTTATATGACAACAGGGAGTTACTAAGTCGTTTATATGACTGCTGTACAGGAAGTTACTAGGTCGTTTATATGACTACTGTACAGGAAGTTACAAGGTCGTTTATATGACTACTGTACAGGAAGTTACTAGGTCGTTTATATGACTACTGTACAGGAAGTTACTAGGTCGTTTATATGACTACAGGAAGTTACAATGGTGTTTATATGACTACAGGAAGTTACAAGGTCGATTATATAACTACAGGAAGTTACTAAGTCGTTTATATGAATACAGGAAGTTACTAGGTCGTTTATATGACTACTGTACAGGAAGTTACTAGGTCATTTATATGACTACAGGAAGTTACTAAGTCGTTTATGTGACTACAGGAAGTTACAAGGTCGTTTATATGACTACAGGAAGTTACTATAGGTCATTTATATGACTACAGGAAGTTACAAGGTCGTTTATATGACTACCGGAAGTTGCTAGGTCGTTTATATGACTACAGGAAGTTACAAGGTCGTTTATATGACTACAGGAAGTTGCTAAGTGTTGCATATGACTACAGGAAGTTGCTAAGTGTTGTTTATATGACTACAGGAAGTTACAAGGTCGTTTATATGACTACAGGAAGTTGCTAAGTTGTTTATACGTCTCCTCCCCCTACAGACAGCGAGGTCATGGTGTATTGTGTATTCTAGCCCTGCGGTGCATTTATCTTCATGACTGTTGTAGACAGGGGAGGAGAGGGGAGGCAGGATGGTATTAATACTGAGTCACAGCTCCTCTCCTCTCCTCTCCTCTCCTCTCCTCTCCTCTCCTCTCCATCCAGATCATTTAAGACTATAGTATAAACCTATGCATTTTAATGCATTCCACTTTCCCCTAATTGTACAGGCCTGCTATAAAACATAAATTTAAAAGAATTCCCCCTTAGACCAAATACTCATTCATTCTGAAATCAATAATCCTTTTGTGCTCGGGAGCTTATTTTTTATGCAATGAATGCATTAACTCGCCTTGGCTAAATAATGTATGTTGTTCTTTTTTAGGTTGTGAATATTGTGCGAACAAAAATGTTAATGCAAATATAAATTGTAGACCGAGTGTGTGTGCGCGTGTGTGTGCGCGCGCGCGTGTGTGCGTGTGTGTGATGGGTGTGTGTGTGCGTGTGGGCAGAGGCGTGACTACCACTGACGCGGACACCGCTATTGCGTTAGGGCCGAGAGTCATTTGGGGCCCAGTGGCGCAAGTCAGGCTGACCCATGCTGTCGGTAAAATCTAATAATAATGTATTCAGACGGAGCCGCTGTTCTGTCAGGTGGCTGCTGCTTCCATTTCCTGTAGTAGGCTGCTATATCCAATAACATGACTCTTGTTTTGAATTTTAGGGTGGGGGGTCCCTACTTCAAATTATGATTATTTTAGGGTGGGGGGGTCCTTACTTCAAATTATGATTATTTTAGGGTGGGGGGTCCCTACTTCAAATTATGATTATTTTAGTGTGGGGGGTCCCTACTTCAAATTATGATTATTTTAGTGTGGGTGTCCCTACTTCAAATTATCATTATTTTAGTGTGGGGGGTCCCTACTTCAAATTATCATTATTTTTGTGTGGGGGGTCCCTACTTCAAATGATGCAGCCTGAAAGGGTTGATTACCACTGTTCTAATGCATCCTCTAGTTGTATTTCCCACTTATAATGTGGCTTTCCAGATTCTCTTCCAAGTGGGCTCGGGTTCAGAAAAGGTGCAGAACCAACTGAACCCCTAATGAATTACTAGCCCATACTTTTTACTACCAGACCAAGGCATTGGCTTTTTAATAAAACAGGCCAATAACAATAAATCACTCTCTCTCTCTCACACTCTCACACTCTCTCTCTCTCTCTCTCTCTCTCTCTCTCTCTCTCTCTCTCTCTCTCTCTCTCTCTCTCTCTCTCTCCCCCCTCTCTCTCTCTTCTCTGTGTGAGTGTGCTGTGTTAGGCAGCAAACATCCATCCCGTCGTGTGAATTCACATTACCCATGCAATGTAAATTCACATCATCATGTTGATAATATGAAACCACGTGACCAGGATGGTTTATCAGGCTACAAACATCCAACCCTTACAGTATTGGCTGCTGCTGAATCAAACATACAGTATAGTAGATGTACTGTAAGGTATTAACAATCAAACTGTCCAGATTACACATACATTTTTAATGACAGAAATCCATTCAGAGTGACGTACTGGAAAGAAGATTGGGAAAATGGGGTCATTTGTATTCTAACATTCTAACCTTATTGTGTATCAATAGCGATTGATACATAAGGTTTAAGTACATTATTTTGAGTGATCTGTAGGCTACAATTTAAGGACAACTTTAGTTTTTTACAACAAGGGTTCATATTTTAGATTGCAATTAGAGAAAAGAAAAGATGAGTGTTAAAATGTTTTTATTTACTGCTTTCTATCGTTTTAGCTATTTTAGTATTTTGATTTCAGTGGTTGGGGGCATGCGTAAAAATATGTCTTTTTAGACACAATAAGCTGCCAATTTCTTTGTTACTATTTACACCAGCCCCATAAGTCACATCTGCCCATGAAAGATTGCGGTGCATCTTGGGAATGGGCTTATTGTGTTTAAAAATACATATTTAGCCACTTACATGCATGCCCCCAAATCACTAAAACGATAGGAAGAAGTAAATGAAAACATTTTAACACTCATCTTTTCTTAAAATATGAACCCTTGTTGTAAAAAAACAAAGTTGTCCTTTACCTTGAGTATTGTTTGTCTCCCTGCTCTTCTATTGAGACATTAATATTGTATTTATTTAAAGGTCATGGCTCACCTATAGACACAGGGTCTGTCACATATTTTGTATCTTCTGATGGTCCGGATTACATTTATCCCCTGACAGGGGTGGACTGGGCATACCGTGCATACAGGCCCACTTGTATAGTTGGCCGACTACACAAGTGGGCCTGTGGGCGCCATTTTTCTTTTCTTTTTTTTGCCACCATTTTAAGATAGTTACAGTATTTTTTGGGCTGGGCAGCCACTAAGTGGAGAGGGCCAATCCTTCAGTAGCACCGGCCCACAGATCAGAGAGACATCTCATGATTGGCCCACTGGCTTGTCTATCATCTGAATACCGGCCTAGTAGCCCAATCACCGGCTACTGTGGCCCAGGAGTCCCACCCTAACATTTAACAGCATTCAAGCCCACAACTCGCCGCTGCCTCGATGCCTCGTTGTGGGGCTTGTAGATCTTCTATGTTCGGTTCGCGCCGGTTGTGGTGGGCCGGTCTGTTCCAAGATGCCAGGGCCGGATTTATGTCCCAATCCGGCCCTGTCCCCTGAACAAGCAGGCAGGCTCTATTACAGTAGCTTAGTGGTAAGAAATGTCAGCACTTGCGCTACATGTGTCCAATGCATGACGCTGGAGTCACCATTATTAATCCCGCGTAATAAATTGCAATTTGTTGTTGGTCCCATGTTTAGACTGTGGAAGCGAGCAGCACAGCAGCAGTAATATGTCACGTGATACAGAAATGTAATTCCATCGGTCTTGGCTCGCTGTATCATTAAAGGATCTAAATCAGTGGATCTGGAGTCTCGGGTGCCGCCGCCGCCTCTCTTTAGCAGACATTGTATCATCGTTGTCGAGTGGAAACCTTGTATGTCCAAAACCGTTTTAAAAATCATTTTTAAAAACGTTGTAAACTAGTGAAAAATCATAGTGAAAAATCATTTTAAAAATGATTTAAACTAGTGAAAACAGCCCATCTACAAGCACACAATGCCTTGTGCGGCGAGGCTTTGTGTGCTTGTAGATCTGCTGTTTTCACTACTTTTGTGCGACAGCCTTGTATGATGAAGCAGGGCTTTGCTTTTGTGAGAAAAAAAAAATTACAAATTTGAAACTTGGAGATACGAGGTTTCTGCCCGACAGCGACGATATATTAGAACATTGACCGTAGCAGTGCAGAACCAACCGAGGTGATGTCACTGATGGTTAGCATCAACCATCATAACTCTGCCTGTTTGCACGGCACTGCGCCGCTGCTTAGCTGTACAGCATCTCATCTCTGACTGCCCTGTTTACCACTCCAAACAGCTGACAGGATCTCCCAGTTTTGCCAGATGGGAAATGTTACATTATCATACTTGACGGAGGCTTAGTACGATAGAAAACTATCGTACACTGCCAAAGGTGAAACTCTTGTTTATGCATCAGGCTTTTCACATTGCAGCTCAAGGAGCAAAAAGAAAAGGATTAGCAATAATTTATGGAAAACAAGACAAGCACAAAAAGCCTGAGAAAGCAGCTTAATTTAAAGAGGTCCTCAATCACATGTAGCGCATTATGTCAGTCAGTATCATGTTGCTTAGAAGTCTGAATGGAAGTCTCTGAGTTAGACTTCTACAGCTGCTGTGTAATGAAAGACAGCCAGAGATATAGACATTATAGAGATATAGACATTATAGAGATACCGATGTCTCTGGTTCACATTGACACATTTCCTGGGGCAATCTGCCCAGATCATGCATGTCATGCATGTCTTCTCTTCTTTTTTAGTTTTTTACTCTAAAAAAAGCATCTGCAATGTAGTGCATTTGAAACTACATTGCAGTGCACATCATGGGGTGATCACTGCTTGCCTCCTGTGAATTGTTTTATTTTAATTTTTGTTTATTTTATTTTTATTTCGTTGCTGAGTGAGGTCAGCAGACAAAGTGACATGGGTGAGATGAAAAAACCTGAGTGAAATGTGCCAATGTCAACCAGAGACATCGGTATAGACATTATAGAGATATAGACATTATAGAGATATAGGCTATCCACGGTTTCGGTTGTTGCTGGGAGACTGAACACCATGTCAACATGCTGGCAACTCTAGCTACATTTAAAATGATAATGCTTTCTTTTAAATAAACTTTACGGTGCATCTTGTAGGCGAGATCTTCTATCACAGGGACGTGCAGAGAATTTTAGGGAGGCAGGAGCTGAGAAATGCTGAGAAATGCTGAGAAATTTTGCAAAGATGTAGCCCAGGGCTTGCTCTAATGATTTAGCTAGGGCGCCGAGTCTGCGACCTTCGGGGTCGCCACAGCGGCCAAATCAAGTTGGGCTCACATTGACTTTATATACAGGAGGAAAATACCCAGAATTACTTTTTTTTCTGGGTATTTAAGGAGGATCTGAGGGGTCTAACTAGGGGTTTGTCATCATGCTGAATCCATTGCAGGCATTTGTTTTGCACAAAAAACATTCTGTGGGCTAGAAATGGCCTCAGAAAACAATACACGTATGGGTGCGTTTTCATGTTAGTCGGAGGCCTTAGGGTTTTTTTTTCTCGTGCTAATCAGTCTAAACGTTCAAAATTTTGCACAGATGTAGCTCAGGGCATGCTCTAATGATTTAGCTAGGGCGCCCGAGTCTGCAACATTCGGGGTCGCCACAGCGGCCAAATCAAGTTGGGCTCCCATCGACTTTAGTGATGAAAAGTGATGAGTCATCACTTTTCAGAGTTTTGTTGGTGCTGTGGCGACCCCGAAGGTTGCAGACTCGGGCGCCCTAGCTAAATCATTAGAGCATGCCCTGAGCTACATCTGTGCAAAATTTGGAACTTTTAGACTGATTAGCACGAGAAAAAAAAACCCTAAGGCCTCCGACTAACATGAAAACGCACCCATACGTGTATTGTTTTCTGAGGCCATTTCTAGCCCACAGAATGTGTTTTGTGCAAAACAAATGCCTGCAATGGATTCAGCATGATGACAAACCCCTAGTTAGACCCCTCAGATCCTCCTTAAATACCCAGAAAAAAAAAGTAATTCTGGGTATTTTCCTCCTGTATAGAAAGTCAATGTGAGCCCAACTTGATTTGGCCGCTGTGGCGACCCCGAAGGTCGCAGACTTGGGCGCCCTAGCTAAATCATTAGAGCAAGCCCTGGGCTACATCTGTGCAAAATTTCGCGCTTTAAGTCAAAATTGCACGAAATTAGCATTTGCTCCCCTTAATCCCCTCACACTAATAGTAAAAACTGCATTCATGGTCTGGAGAGGGCACTTTTTATAGACTGATAAAAGGGCAGGGGCTCAAGCCCCCTTTTATGTCTATGTGTGCACGTGCCTGTTCAATCATTTACCTGGGGCCCTCTGGAACCCTTTCAAAGACACCCTTGGGGGTCACCGGACCACACTTTGAGAACCTCTGGCATAAGAAGTTATGGAGAAAGATGAAAAGTGACTCTAGTCTACAGCAAACTCACTGGATTAAATTAACAGACAAAACCCAAATTGGAATTTCAATCAGATGAGAACACACATTCTCAGAGGTACTCCCACGGTACCAATCTCATAAATGTCCAACTTTTATTCATGGTTGAAGGCTCAAAGTGCTCCAAGATAATAACGTGTCCATTCATGTGAAACAACTGAAACATCTGAACAAATTGAACAGAGAGCAAATGGACATTGTTCAGACCTTATTAAATAATGACCACCTACTTGCTAAACACAATAGAACTGACTGAACCACCTGAACCCTACAGTAGCTTAATTAATATTAAAAAGAAAAGTTTAAAAACGGAGATAGGATTGCGCCCGGCAGTGAAGAGTGAATAGAAGATTAGAAGATTGCATTGTGAGCCTGCTAGATCTGCAATTTTCACTATATTTGAAACAGGGCTTAGGCTGCATCTATCTTTGAAATGTGGTGGAGGGAAAGTAAAGTATAGATACCGGTACTCAAAATAATTTACTTGAGTACAGTAGGCTAATCAAGTGTCCACCAACTGAAAACAATGCACTGTTACAGTTAGTTTGGGTAACTAGATTGGGGTAGGAGCATAGGCGACTCTAGCCTCTTCCAGCAAGGGGTGCACGACCTCTATTACCTCATGCACGCGCGCACAGCGCGCGTGTACGACGTCGCGCGCGCGCGAAAAAAATTGCGGATATTAGCGGTTTTGTAATGTTGTTTTAGCGGATTTCTGCAGTTAATTTTGTACCCAATGCATTTTTTCAAGTTAAAATCGGTTCGGTTCTACACGGCGGCAGAACCATTTTGGGCTTAATATAATAGGGTTTATAAAAGCATGATCTGACTGTCTTAGTCTTACCTTGGGCTGGTCAGGAGGAAATGGTTCAGTCACGCACAGTGAGACAAGAGTCCTGGCTGATAGAGCCTGAGGTCTGTGTTTTGTAGAGGAAAGTCAGGTACAAAATGATCCTCTCCATGTGATGTTTCAGGGCAAGCAGCTATATTATAATATCTACCGGTAGTCACGTCCATAGTAGTGAAGAGCTCGAACTCCATGCTTTATTTTTAACAGATGTTGTTTTCAATTTCAATACTGGCGCGTGGATATGACATCACATCAGGAGGGGAGGGGGGGGCTGCCTGGAGCTGCCAGCCTCTATCACTACCACTAGGGGGTGTTGTTGTATTCGGTCTGAGTGGATGTAAAGTTACATTACAAAAAAAAAAAAAATCAAAATGGCCGCCTGGCGGCCAGGGGTTGCACGTGCACCCTAGGACACCCCTTAAAATCGCCCATGGGTAGGAGCGCTCGTTTTGTAGTTCACCACACCCCCCTACCTGCCACCACCTGATGAATTCACTTTGATAGTCACTTATCAACACACCTGTGTAATTATGCGTACCACAAGATGGCGACAACACAGCCATTCACTGTGTAGTCGGTGGCGTCACTCGTCTGCGACCCCTCTTTGTTTACCTACCAGCCTAGCTCAACTGTGTTTAGCCATTAGCTTACTATGCCTAAACCTAACCCTAACCCTAACCTTAACTTCAGTAAAACTATGCCTAACCCTAACCCTCACCTCCGTCGGGTGAGACGCTATCCTGCCGACGCTCCGTTGTCTCCCAGGTGGGCACATCAAAGCGCGTGTGGATCAAAGCCACCGCTTGCTCCGCCTCGCGCCGCACAACGAGCGCTCCTGGTCTCAATCAAACTGAATCTCAAACTAACTGTGACATATATATATATATATATATATATATATATATATATATATAGTAAATTAACACGCTACTTCATCATACTACAGCGTCACACAAAATAATCAAAAGTAGTAGATCTACAAGCTAAAAACGTGGGCGCGAAGCGACACGCTTTTGAGCTTGCAGATCTACTACTTTTGACGCTTTTGATGAAGATTCACAGTTTTGGACATAATATGAGCTTTCCTCCCGACAGAGACGATATAATACAGCACATAGATCTTCTGTCCATGAATCGTGGTTTAGGATCCTGAAAGAACCTTCTCGTCTTCATGCAGATTGTTTTAAACCACAAAGAACAAAAATGTACAGGAGGCCATTAATCTCTTTCCTGATTGAGGGAGGCAGTGTGTCTACGTGCACTCTCACTCGCTCTCCCTTCGGTTTCGCACGGTTGAGCATAATTTTTACGCTGAGACGGTCATAAAAAGCATTTAGGAACGCGTCCAAAATCTTGATTTAAACCTTTCCCGTCTCTATCTCTCTCTGTGTGTGTGGTGGTCGATGCATCCGAAATGATATATTACGTTTATCAAAGACAATTTCAATCACTGTCTCTATTAACCTATCATGTTTTGTCATCATAAAAAATGAATCGATTTGTTCTGCTAAGGCTGCTGTCTCCGAGGCAATGAATGTGATGCACACAGGATGAGGAATCTGTCAACAGAGCTGGGAGGCTTACTAGTTTTATTCAGTGCTTCTCAACCTTAGAAAAGGTTGAGAATATAATCATATGTGAACTGAGGACCCCCCAAGATAATCATATGTCAACAGAGGACCCCCCAAGATAATCATATGTGAACTGAGGACCCCCCAAAATAATCATACAGTAGTTGAACTGGGGACCCCCCCCCCCCCCCCCCACCATGAAAAGCACTTGGAATTGTAGGAGTTGAGGTGTTAACATTTTGTTTGACAGATACATACAGTATATTGTGAAAATAGACTTGCAACTCGAGGCGTTGTTGTGTGCTTGTAGATCAGCTATTTTCAAAATGTTTGCCTCTTTCTCATATCCAATTTGGCCAATTTGGCCAAAGTTTGACCAGTTTTTATTGTATAAGTTGTCGATCGCGTTTGATACTTTTGATGCAGCAATGGTCTCTTTTCTTTTAATTTGTTGATTCGTTTTTTCTTTTTTTTCTTTGGTATTAAATGTCCTTAAATTGTCACTTTACACACTTCTTTACGTCCAGGCTTAAGACTCTAGACTTTAATCCACTAAAGCCCTTGGCTTGAATCCCCCCTGATGAGGTGGATATTATTAATCACTGCTTGTTTTATTGCTGTTTATTTATGCTTCTCACTGTTTTAGTTTTTATTGCTGGTAGTTTAGTTGTGCCTCTGAGCGCTCTGTCTTATACTGTTCATGTCCAGGTCTTCATGTGTGATTTATGGCTCCAGAGCTAAAGAGACCCCCTGGCAGGGACGTGCTGGCCATTGGGAAAAGCGGGACAACTCCCGAACGGCCGGTTCATTCCCGGGCGGTCCAGGCCGGCCATTAGGAAAGAAATAATAATACAATGTCGGCCTTCGTTCCATTTTGGGGGCTGGGCGGCCAACAAAGTGCGAGGCGTTGTGTGCTTGTAGATTGGCTGTTTTCACTAGTTTAAATCATTTTCAAAATGATAAATACAAAACAAACGGTTTTGGACATACAAGGTTTCCACACGACAACGACGAAATATAACTCATGTACAGTAATTGGCCCACTGGCTTGTCACTTGTCATGATCTGAAATGGCAAATCTTTGAGTAGCAGCAGCGCTATAGAGAGAGATCTCTCTATAGCGCATGAGGGCCTCTCCAACTCTTTTTCCTGGGCTGAATCAGGGGCCCAGCACGTCCCTGCCCCCTGGCCTGTTAGTGTGCTTTATAAATAAATAAATCTGACTTCTGGACTGTACTGTATCTACACTACAGTACAGTATCTACTGTTTCTACAGTAGCACTGAGGTCATGTCCTCAATAGGTTTTGTTTCTGTGGGTTTGTGCTTTATATTGACCTGAAGGAAGGTGAAGGTACTGTTATTTTTCAACTACACTTCCCATGAATCCCTAACCGTCACTTTGCCTGAAGTTTCAGTGTTTTGGAGAAAGTACATGAGTGCAACCTAGTGTACAGCACAGTATATACAATATATAGTGCCATAACCGATGATGTTGTTGCCTTTCCTTGCAAAGTAAAGTTTTGAAGCATGTTTTTTTCTTTGCTTCCTCCTGAGCATGTTAAACATTCTCTCTCTCTCTCTCTCTCTCTCTCTCGCTCTCTCTCTCTCTCTCTCTCTCTCTCGCTCTCTCTCTCTCTCTCTCTCTCTCTCTCTCTCTCTCTCTCTCTCATGCATTCAGCTAGTGGACCACCAGTCCTCTCCTCTCCTCTCCTCTCCAACATGAAAGCATTTTTTTTTTGCACAATGAGTCCTACTCGGACCGGGCTGTTAAATTCACACATTAGTTCTGGAAGAAGAAGGAAGTACCAACCCCAAAGTTGTGGCTCTGTGAACTCACCAACACCTTGCATCTTGAGCTAATACAATTCCTAATAAAGCAGGCGTGTCCAAAGTGCGGCCCGGGGACCAAATGTGGGCAGATGACAAATTTTATACGGCCCGCGGCTTCATTCCTAAATTGTACTATAAACAGCCCACCAGCACCGTCAAACACAAATATTTTATAGTATAATTTGTCAGGATTCCTTGTTCCCTGTTGTCTCATTCTGAAGGGGTCAAAGAAAGGCTATTCTTTTGTATTTGTTACCTTGCACATCTGGTTACATTTGGTATTGTGAGTTATTTGTGTTTTCTTTTTTCAAAGCAGACACACCTGACAAAAGACCATTGATATTAAATATTGATGATGATAGTTAAATACAATATTGTAATTGTGATGCATATGTCTGTGACATTGTTATGGTTTATTCAGGTGCTAGTGACAGTAAGACTCCCTAATTGGGAGATAAGCGACCGTCAGGTCGCAGCGTGATCTTAGGGAAAAATGTGTAGGAGCAGTGTCCAAAAATGTGTTTGAAAAAATCGGCCTGATGGTGGCGCTATATGGGACAGATCCATGTTGATGACATGAGTGTAGACATACTGTGTAGCGATTTGCGTGATTTTAGGGCAAAATCTCTAGGAGTAGTGTCCAAAAATGTGTTTGAAAAAATCAGCCTGAAGGTGGCACTATATGGGACAGATCCATGTTGATGACATGAGTGTAGAAATACTGTGTAGCGATTTGCGTGATTTTACGGCAAAATCTGTAGGAGTAGTGTCCAAAAATGTGTTTTGCAAGAATCGGCCTCATGGTGGCGCTAGAAGAGGGCCATGTGAGAAATAATGGGTGGATGTTGTGGTTTGGCAGGCAAGGAGTGTGTGCGCAAAATTTGGCATGGATCGGGGCAACGGTTGCGGAGATAAGAGCAGGGCAAAAGTGTGATGTGTGATGTGTGACAGACAGACTGACTGACTGACGGACGGACGGATTGACAGCTGGTTGAGGTTTTGATAGTAACTGCGACCTGACGGTCGCAATAAGAAGTTAAAGACTGACGTTTCGACGCTAATGCGCCTTCCTCAGTGATGACTCTGAGGAAGACGCATTAGTGTCGAAACGTCAGTGTTTAACTTCTTATACTAGCACCTGAATGAAGGGCCTGAACTGTCTGAGCTGCTCCAGTGTCTCTCTCCTCTGCATACATCTGTCTCTGCTCCTGTGATGCACCCGACTAGCCGCGTAGGCTGAGGCGCGCTGTAGAACCCCTCTGTTCTCAGTGTTGAAGATAAAACTGTTCAGGAGGCACCGTTTGAAACTCTCACTCCATCTCTCACAGCCTGGGATCGCTTCCAATTTCGGGCTTTTGATCCGGTCGGGAGCGGATGGTGTCCTATGTCATTTTGTAGTCAAAACGGACTACACTTTGGCAGAGAATACCAAACCGGAATCAGTTTTAACTAGGGGCATAGTTCCGCCGATTTAAAATGATTCCAATACGGAACTAAAACTTCCTATGATTGGCCGCTAGTTGCGCTGTTTTCCCCCCCGGCCGATCGTAAAAAGAATTGTTCTCCATTGGACACCATTCATTTTCCCCTTTCGTTTTCTAACCTTAATTAACATTTTCATAAATTGATGATAAAGTTGCGGGGGGCGTGGCCAACTAAACTGATACCAGCCGGCTGTGTTCTTCTTCGTGTGCTGTATTTCGGGAGGCTCCGACCACATTCTCCCATGTATCTCTGCGGTTGCACATGACCGTTGGCAGCCAATAGCCTCCTCTGGTCGCATTTCAATCTATGATGGCGACACCCATGCCAAGGACCCAAAATACTTCAGTTGCGCTGCATAGAAACCAATGGCTTCGCACTGTCCATATATTTTACGGTCTATGGTTTTAACCCAAAACAATTCCCCGCGCTCAATGACATAATTTTAGTACCTACTCAATAAAACCCTTGATTTGCTTATTTTTTGAAAAGTTTGTTTGGTATATCCATCTTGGAAAGCCTGCTGACGCGAGGTTAATTTCTTATTTGTGATGTTATATTCTTGAAAAGAATGAAAATTTAATTGCAGTTATATAAGCAAAATGTTGTCGGGGAAAGGGGGTACTTTGATTTAAAAAATCAGGGAAAGGGGGTACTCAAGCCAAAAAAGATTGAGAAACACTGCCCTAGTAGACCAGTGCCCAACGGGCACCGCTCTGGTCTTTATAATAGAAGAAACAGACTCAGGGTGGGAAGTAATAAAGCTGTGTGTTTTCTGGTCCCTCCAGGAGCGTGTGTGACCAGTCCAGAGTGGACCTTCACCCAGCCCTGCTCTCCTCCCAGACTGGACACCGTCCAAGAGCTGCACCTGGTAGGACTGAAGACCCCCACACACAGTACAGTAATGTAGTGGTTCTCAATACGCCCCAAAATAATAATATTTGAACTCTGTGTGTGTGTGTGTGTGTGTGTGTGTGTGTGTGTGTGTGTGTGTGTGTGTGTGTGTGTGTGTGTGTGTGTGTGTGTGTGTGTGTGTGTGCGCACTCCTACAGGGCGTGTTGGGAGGTCTGTGTAGTGCGAAGTCAGCTCTGGTTCACCGATACATGACAGGGAGTTACCTGGCCCTGGAGAACCCTGATGGTACGTTAAAAAATATTCATTATATCGTATTAACATTTGACTGCCACAAGGCTTTCCTATTGTATTTACCTGATTTTAGGTTGTGCGCACGGCAGCTCCCATAAACGCCCGTTCAGCGCCGCGGGAACTAATTTACAGTAGGGGGTGCTGTCACGCGCCCCTCATGCACGCGCACGCAGCGCGCGTGCACGTCTCGCGCGCGCGCTGTAAATTTGGCGTTTTTTATCGGTTTTTATCATGTTTTATTCGGGTTTCCGCAGTCTATTTTTTAGCTAAATGTAACACAAACGGGAACGGCTTTCCTTACATCTCCACATGCACCATCCAGCAAGATATAGTCTGGATTTCTTGGTACCAACAGACAGTCAGACAGACAACAAGTGCCAGTTTCATAAAATCATTCAGTTCCCAGAGCTTTTCAGTTAATCTACTTAGTTACTTTACACCACTGTCTGCAACAGCAAGCATGATGGTTCCCAAACTTTTTAGCCCGTGAACCAAGAGACATTACTACCCTGTACCAAACAAGTAGTGAAAATAGCAGATCTACAAGCTCACAACGAGTTGCTTCGCACTGCGTTGTGACCCATACAACGTGTCCGCCGCATCGGTCCCGATCCCAGTGTTAGGAAACAGCTGGTTCTGGTACACCATAGCCATTAGCCACTAGCTAGCCCAAACATTAGCCAGGCAGCACAGCAGCATAACATAGCATTCATCATTACAAGTCTATATAATAAAGCCACGACTCACCAGTGAGGACGCCAGGGCTAGCAGAGGGCGATGTTTAATGCCTTTATAGCCTAGGTTGTGTTGTCTCGGTGTTCTGTTTATATTCCTATATGCCAGTATTGTTAGGCTATAATTCACAGAGTCCATGACGCATGTTACGCACGGAGACAGACGCTCAGACAAGTTAAAAGGGAAGTCCTTTGAAAGCCATTTCCTTTCTAAACAGTGCCCAGAAGCACATTTCAAAACAAGAGTCTTTCTTTTTTTTTTGTCTATACAATCGATCATTCAACACATGTTTATTTTGACATTGTACTGGAAATAGAAGTAGCCAACAATAGCTCCTACTTCACGCCACTGATGTCAGAGCCTCTACTTGCCGATCGGCAATATTTTTCCCCCAACCCCCCTTTAGGGGGTGCGGTGGGGGGTGCGGTGGGACGTGGGGGAGGGGGTGCGGCCGCACCTCCAGCACCCCTACTTCCCTCGGGTATGCGCCCGTTCAGTCTTTTCTTTCACGAGAAGAAGAAATACAACCGTGATGCTTTGTGTGTAACCCATGGTCCATATGAAACAGGTCATAACACTGTTTTGACCAAACGGGCGATATGGGAAAAGAAGTGGAGATGTATCCATGTTTCTGTAGCGAGGATGTATACAATGCGATGGGGACCGCAAGTCTAATACTAGAAATACTGTTCCTACGAAACAGTGTGGGCTCGCTCGTGAATATATTCTGCAGCGTGCTAACTGTCATGTGAAGCTCAACCAATACTCCAGCTAACACCACTCCCAGATTTTCCACACCTCAATTGCACCTCATTGGCTAAGGGCTGTCTGTACTGTCTGCGACGGAACTCACTATATAAATAACTGCCTTTATGTCTTTCAGGCGGGCCCACAATAATGAGGATAACATAGTGTTCTCGCCTTTCAGGCGAGCCCACAACAATAACTAAAATAGTTATACTCTTAATCAAATAAATTGCTCTTAATTTCTTATGTTTGCCAACGTGACTATATTCTGCAGTATGCTAACTGTCACGTGAAGCTCAACCAATACTCCAATACTCCAATACTCATTGGCTAGTGGCTCTGCCTTTCTACTGTCTGCGGCACAAATATGCAGCGTAAAAATGCGGCGGAACTCACTCTATAAATAATGAGGATAACATAGTGTTCTCGCCTTCGGCGAGCCCACAAAAATGTCATATTTTTCAACAGGTAGTTCCGACAAAGCAATCTGATTGGTTGAAATAGCTATCTACCCGTGATGGTAATCAGCATTATGGAACGTATCTCATCAAACAAAGAAATCAGCTGTATCGCATTATTACACTCGAGGGTTGTGTCAGGGATCTTCATATGGGCATAAAAGGGACAAGGACGGAATTCATGTGCAAGTGTGACTCGCGCCACGGAAACCACACTTGCATTTTTCTTTCCGGTTCATTTTAAAGCTGTTTTTTTGGGTGTTTTCTCTTTTTTTTAGTAAACCAATTTTGTAACAAGACACTTAATATTGATTAAAACAAAACAGCCCTTAATAAAATAACTCATTAAATGTTTTAACCATATTCTAACCCTATAAATATAAATCACACTGGAATCTTGTCCAATAGCCAAGATTTTGTTTAAATTCCCAATTAGAGAGAGAGAGAGAGAGAGAGAGAGAGAGAGAGAGAGAGCGAGAGAGAGCAAAACAGTTGCTTTAGTGTCTACAAGGCCGACTTCGCAAGCGCTCGCAGTGGCACACATAGCAAAAGGCTGCGATTGGCATGCCGAGCTTTTCTGGGAGTCATATTAAATAGCTCTATATTGTGATAGTAGTCATTACTATAGAGTGTTTGTTCAGTAACAGTGTTAAATAGCTCTATATTGTGATAGTAGTCATTACTATAGAGTGTTTGTTCAGTAACAGTGTTAAATAGCTCTATATTGTGATAGTAGTCATTACTATAGAGTGTTTGTTCAGTAACAGTGTTAAATATCTCTATATTGTGATAGTAGTCATTACTATAGAGTGTTTGTTCAGTAACAGTGTTAAATAGCTCTATATTGTGATAGTTATCATTACTATAGAGTGTTTGTTCAGTAACAGTGTTAAATAGCTCTATATTGTGATAGTAATCATTGCGATAGTGTTTGTTGTTCAGTATTAAATAGCTCTATGAGCGGCTGCCACTCCAGATGCTCATGGACAGTTCTGTGTCTGAAGTGTCAGTTGTGATGGCTGTGTAACCATGCCAGCATGCTTACAGCAGGGGGGTGATGGGTGATGTCTGTGCCACAGTGCCAGCATGCTGACATTAGCCAGGCCCTGCTTGATGTCTGCCCAAGACTTGGCCGTTTCATCCGACCGGTCAATCACCCGCTTGACCAGCCTTGCCTTTGATGCAACGTGTCATTATAAAATTCAAATGACGCACGTATACATGATTTTGAAGCAACATGTCATTATAAAATTCAAATGACGCACGTATACATGATGCATAAGATAAATAGTCAGGAGATATTAATAAAAACTGGGAATAAATTTGTTACCAAACGATTTCTTCACCAATGTGTTTGTAAAAGTGTCTAGTTACATATCTAACAAATATTGAAATTCAAAATCCCTAGGAGAATCTTTGGCAGCTAGGGCAATTCGGGGTCTCATTCACTTATACTATAAGGGAAAGAATGACTCCCAAAAAATATATTATTCTGAATCCATTGCAAGCATTTTTTTTCACGAAAAACATTCATTGGGCTAAAAACAGCCCCAAAAAAACGATTTAGTCATCACTTTTCACAGTTTTTGGGGTCCATTTTTAGCCTAAGGAATGTTTTTCGTGCAAAACAAATGCTCACAATGGATTCCGAATAATTGAAAACACCTAGTTAGACCCCGGCCCTTACATCCTACTTAAAACATATTTTTTGGGAGTAATATTTTCCCTTATAGTATAGTGTAGGGCAGGCCTATAGTAAGTGAAGGAGATCCATTATTACCCTAGCTGTCAAAGATTCTCCTAAGGATGTTGAATTTCTATCTTTGTTAGATATGTTACAAGAGACCTTTACAAACACATTGGTGAAGAAATCATTTGGTAACAAATGTATTCCCAGCTTTGACAGGTAATCTGATAATATTCCCTGACTAAAAGGATGGGTGCTTGCATTTTTCACTTTTGTCTATTCTCTTTTTTTTCTTTCCTTTTATTTTGTTGTAGAGAAAATGTTCCAATCTTTCCACATTCTCTTGTTTGTATTGACAGTTTAGGAACGACACGGTTGCTTCTTGGTAAATCTAATCATGCTCTCAACTAGCAACACAGAACAGGAGGTGCTGTTCCCTTATTAGTTCACGTAATGCAATAGATCCTGGAAAAACAAATACAATAGATCCTTAACCCATTCAGAACGGGTACACATTATTGTGTATCATTATTTTATGCTTTAACTATTGAAAAATAGCAGATATACAAGCTCACAACGCGGCACCGAGTGCTGCGCTGCAAGCTTGTAGATCTGCTATTTTTGAAAAATCGTGAAAATTAGAATTTTGACCCGATTCTATAAGTGTCTTTTGAATCCTTCTAAGGTTTTTTGAAAAACCTATGTTTCTATGTCAGCAATCTGGCCAGCCATCGTCAAAGAAAAGGTCCTTTTCACTTAACTGGAGCTTAGTTAGTCTGTTCTTGAGAGACTACTATGTCAGTGGTTCTCAAACCTTTTCATGTGAAGGACCCCCAAAATGAAATGTATTTGGCCACGGACCCCCATCTCAAAATATCTAGTTCCAGGGACCACCCAGAAGCAACATTTTAGTTACAAACGTTCGCTTTGAAAATACATATATTCAAAGATTTGCACACATTTTCACGACTTATAGCAGATCGCAGCTCGCAGCGCGGCACTAGGTGCCGCGCTGTGAGCTTGTATATCTGCTATTTTTCACTGGTTAAAAAGCATTCAATAATTCTAGGCCTAATTAATAAACAGACAATAACATATAAATAGATACTAGCCAAGGACCTGCAATCACACCACAGTGGGGGCTACAGTAAATGTTCACTGGTTGATATGGTCAGTCTGTGAATGAGTGACAGTTTGTGTGACCAATAATAATTAGCAAGTATCATCACAATGCAAGCTGTCGTATCATATTGTGTGGTAGTGCAGAGTTTACTGGACATTTAAAGGAGTAGTTCACCCCCAAAATAAATTATTTAATTTCTATCAATTTCTCACCCCGTGGAGACTTTGATTCATGGATTTTTTTGTTTTTGTCGCAACTCTTCTACTGCCAAATCTAGGCTTTTTTATTGTTTGTTCCCTGCCATCAGAATACCTTACCTTTGCGATATTATAGAATAGTATCCATCCATTATTTCCAATCGCGTGTTGTGTAAAAGACGCCTCATAGTGTCGCGGAAAAAAATCAGGCGACCGCAAGCCTCCATTTCAAAGATAGAGCCAGTAGAGTGTGCCTCGCGTTTCTTAAACCCTGTGAGGAGAAAAAAAGCACTTTCTGTTTTGGTGGAAGAGACAGGTTTTCCTCCAATCAGTGGGGCCTTCCTCCAATTATGGTCCAGTGGGGGGCGGGCCTTATGCGCACCAAGGCCCGCCCCCACTTGATCATGATTGGAGGAAGTCACCAGCATGAAAACTGAAACTGAAACCTAAATTAAATCACTTACCCTACCTTAAAGATTAGTGTTTGTCCAGAAACAGGGGTCTCTCCAGCTCTAAAAATAAACTGTCTGTATGTGAAAAGGCAAACATTTTGCTTGTGTATAAAACCTTGGTCGACTAACTCTCAGTAACAGTTGGTTGTGTGTGTGTGTGTGTGTGTGTGTGTGTGTGTGTGTGTGTGTGTGTGTGTGTGTGTGTGTGTGTGTGTGTGTGTGCGTGCGCGCGTGCGTGCGTGTGTGTGTATGTGCGTGCGACAGGGGGCCAGTACATGAAGGAGGTGCTGATCGATGGACAGAGCCATCTGTTAATCATCCGGGAAGAGACAGGACTCCCAGATGTACAGGTGAGCTCTGCTGAACAACCTCCTGGATAATGTAAAGGCTTCAGAACTTGACAGTCTTTGTATCACAGTTGCATAGATGTTAAATATCTCTATGTTCTGATCGAGAGTAATAATTGCTATAGAACAGGGGTCTTCAACGTTTTCAGGCCAAGGACCCCTTAGTTGATGAAGCAAGGACCCCCACAACCTTTTCGTAGATTCCATATAGTTTCATCGTTTGACAGCACAATTATCAGTGTATGTTGGATTCATGTCAATTTCTATTTTCAGATATTTATTTTAACCACTTGAACTATCAATAGTTGATCAACTTTTCAATCTCCTCTTTTTCCCCTCTACACCAAAGCTCTGCCAAAAATATATTGTGAGCTTGGAGGTCTGCTATTTTCTATATTTTCACCAAAAGGCCCTTTTAGAAATTTCATCCCCTGCCTCTACTCTCTAAAATTCTCTGCACGTCTCTGGCTGTTCACATAGAGACAGACGGACGGACAAACGGACAGGAGTGAAAACATACAGTAGACTCCGGCCTTCAGCCTCCCCCGGCCTTGCGGAGACCAGAAGTGAAACGTGAAGTGATGACACGAAGAAAAGAGCAAAACAACATTGGAACTCTATAAAAATGAAGCTGATAAATGGGCTTAGTCTCTCATGAATAGATTAAATTGGCAGCCCTCCTAAAATTATATATTTTCTGTTTATGGCCTGAACGCAAATCTGTGTCACAGATTTGAACCACTTTAAGCATTATTTAATGCTTTAACTATTAAAAAATGGCAGATATACAGCGAGTGCCACGCTGCGAGCTTGAAGATCTGCAATTTTTGAAAAACCATGAACATTTGTGAAAATCTTTGAATATGTTTGACCAGTTTCTATAAATGTCTTCTAAATCCTTCTTCTAAATCAGTGGTTCTCAAAGTGGTTCAAATCTAAAGTGACACAGATTTGCGTTCAGGCCATAAACAGAAAATATATATTTTTAGGAGGGCTGCCAATTTAATCTAATCATGAGAGACTAAGCCCTTTTATCGGATTCATTTTTATAGAGTTCCAATGTTGCTTTGCTCTTTTCTTCGTGTCATAAAAAAAAGATTTTTTTTTGTCAGTCTAGGTAAAAACCTTCTATCTGCATGTATGTAGATAGGAGGTTTTGGTGTTGAACACTTTGAACTTGTGGATGGAGGTTGTCATTGCTGCTTAGTTAATGTGCCATTGTCGTGATCTCTTATTAATTGCAGATCAGAATCTGCCATAAAAAGCTTTATTTAAGGGACAACTTAGTTTTTTTTGGAGCGGTGAAAGCGCTCCCAATAGACAGGTATGTCCGTGGGTATGTCCCTGGCTGGGTGGCTGGGTGGCTGGGTGGCTGGCTGGCTGGCTGGCTGGCCGTGTCCGTAGCCTGGCAATACCTTGAGTGGCCACACACAACACACTAGTTAAAGGAGGGGCGCTGTTTTGTGCAGGCCAGGCACACTCACCACTCACTCACAGGCACAGTTTACAGTTTAGGCATTTAGCAACACACACAGGGTATAGCTGCTCAGATTCACCGCTCCACTTCGAACCGAGGTTTGATTTTTACAAAGAGGGTTGATATTTTAGATTGTAATTAGGTAAAAAAAAAAGGTGAGTGTTAAAATGTTTTCATTTGCTTCGTTCTATTGTTTTATTGCGTGTTTGCCATGCTAAAATTTGGGGCATGCGTACGCATGGGGGCATGCGTACAAGTGGCTAAATATGTCTTTTTAGACACAATAAGCCAGCAGTTTCTTTATTGCTATTTAAAGTAACACTTCTAGCCCCCATAAGTCACATCCAACCATGAAAGGTTGCGTTGTATCTTGGGAATGGGCTTATTCTGTGTAAAATGAACCCTTGTTGTAAAAAAAAAAAACAATGTTGTCCTTTAATAACAAAATGTTTTGTCTGTAAGCCTAACTATTTCTAGGTAAAAACCTCCCATCTGCATGTTGTAGATAGGAGATTTTGGGGTTGAGCACACATTTTCTTTTTCCCCAAAAAATGATTTTTTCAGATAGGAGGTTTTGCGTTTTGGCCATCGCAGTGTTTTTCAATGGGAACTGAGGGGGTTATCCACAAAAAACTATAAAATAAAATAAATAATAAAAACACTCCGTTCCCATTGAAAAACCTCGTCAGAATAAAAGTCTGGTGTGGCCGCACCTTTACCCCTTTCACAAAATAACTTTTGTTTTAACCAAGGAATATCATTACAGCTTAAAAGGCCCAATAATCTTCTTCTAACCTGTTCAGTTTGCGGGCTGGGTGGATGCGGTCATCTTGGTGTTCAGTCTGGAGAACGAGGCCAGCTTCCAGGAAGTTTACCGGAACTACAACCAGCTCAGTGTTCACCGCACCATCACCGAGATCCCTTTCATAGTGGTCGGTACGCAAGGTAAGATCCCTTTCATAGTGGTCGGTACGCAAGGTAAGATCCCTTTCATAGTGGTCGGTAGGCCAGGTGGCCTTGATGCTCCTAAAACAATGACATTCCAGGCCTGGCCTGGTACTGTATCTTAACTCCTGTGCTGCCTTTTGTCTTATATATCTGACCGAATCTCTCTGTATCGTGTATCTTATGTGTCCTGTAGATAAGATCAGCAGCTCTAATCATCGGGTCATAGACGATGTCAGAGCCAGACAGCTGTGTTCAGACGTCCGTCGATGTACCTACTATGAGACCTGTGCTACGTACGGGCTGAACGTCAACAGAGTCTTCACTGATGGTACAGTATTAATGATGATAAATAACTATTCTGCACTCTGTCCAAGTGTCAACTTGTGCCTTGTGCACTCGTGGCCATGTATGGCTTACTTGTGCGCCAGCAGAGTGCCAAGTACTTTGATCGGTGCTGGGTATATGTGTGACAACACTCACCAAGAATGCTGGTCCCTGATTGGCTACAGTCGTAAACACAGACACACACGCGAGAGATTATCTCTGTGTGTGTGTCGCGTATCTGTCACAGATACCGTATGTGACAGAAACACAAAACGCAGTACTTGCGCACACTGCTGGCGCAAGTAATGATACCTGGAGTACAGTATGTACTGTATTTACCTACTGAAACGTGTTGCTACCTACTGGTGTCGGGCAGAAACCTCTCATCTCCATAATTACCCTCTTTGCCTACTTCAGGGTTCCCCAATAGGCGGCCCGTGGGGGGCTACTGTTTGGCCCACACCAACCCCAGTAATAATGGTGGTATAAGAGCAGCATCAACACTAGTATATCGTTGTCGGGTGGAAATCTCGTATCTCCAAATATGTACGTTCTTTCGCAAATCATACAAGGCCGTCGCACAAAAATAGTGAAAACAGCAGATCTACAACACAAGTGTGCTTGTAGATCGTCTGTTTTCACTAGTTTAAATAATTTTTAAATGATAAATGCAAAACGAATGGTTTTGGACATACAAGATTTTCACCCGACAACGACAATATCTGAACTGTCGCTGGAGTAGCGGGAACGCCACCATCGCCCCCTGCAATGTTGTGGCCCTCGGCTTGGTACCCTAGACATAATTCGGCCCTTGGGGAAAACTAATTGGGGAACCCTGGCCTTCTTGATCATACTAAAGCATCACACAAATAAAAGCATCAAAAGTTGCAGATCTGCAAGCTCCAAAAGCGACGTGTTTTGAGCTTGTAGATCTGCTACTTTTGATGCTTTTGAATTTGAATCCTGAAAAGTAACAGTTTTTGGACATACTGTACAGTGTGAGGTTTCCATATTGTTTTAAGTGTAGTGTTTTCCCTCCACTCTGCAGCCGCTCAGAAGATCCTGACTTTTAAGAAGCAAGCAGCTCTCCTGGCCGCGTGTCAATCACTGCCCAACTCCCCCAGTCACTCTGGAGGCTCCACCCCTGTGTCCGGAGTCTTTCCTGGTCAGGTAGTCAGTGTGTGTGTGTGTGTGTGTGTGTGTGTGTGTGTGTGTGTGTGTGTGTGTGTGTGTGTGTGTGTGTGTGTGTGTGTGTGTGTGTGTGTGTGTGTGTGTGTGTGTGTGTGTGTGTGTGTGTGTGTGTGTGTGCGCGTGTGCGTGCGCGCGTCGTCCGGTCAGTAACTGGAACGTTCGCCCCAAAACACGTTCGCCCCCATTTTTTGAGTGGAACTCGCCCCGCTTGGTGAGAACAGACTACAGCCCCTAACATGAAATGAGGCCGAGCGTGTTTTGGGGCAAAGAAAAAAAAGAAAAAAACAACAAGATTGCGAGCGAGCGAGTCGACATGCCGAACGTGACGAAGTCTGTTTCAGACGACTCATCGCCCGTTTGAGTTACGCCCACAGGGACTTGAGCCGCCCGAGACACCGCTGAGCGAGCCAGTCACCGTGTCGAGCGTTGCGAAGTCCGCTTGAGGCGACTCAGCACCATCCGAGTTATGTCCCGATAGGGACAGAATCGTAAATCTTCGCCCCTCCCTGACTTTCGGCGCCTCCGCGCAGTCCAAGAGAACACAGCGCTCTCTACCTCCGCTTCAGCCAATCACAAGCCGCCGCCAACAAGGCATCTACTACAGACACTATAATCGTGTCCTTCTGTGTAAGAAATGTCTAAATCGAGTTGTAAGACATGGTATAGAATTCTTCATCCAGATGCTGCCTGTGCAGTCTCTCAAGTATCTCTGTCCCTCTCTCCTCCAGGCCAGTAACGGAGGTCAGAGCAGTGACTACTCGTCCTCCCTTCCCTCCACTCCGGTCATCAGTCACAGGGAGATCTGCAACAGGACAGCCAGAGGAGGAGGGGGGGACAAACTACTGGACAGCCCCACCCCTGGGGGTCCCGCTGCCCGCAGTGCCACTCGAAGACGCACCTCCAGATTTACAGTAAATACTGTACTGTTCTTTCACCTGCTTCGCCCACTGTGCTTGTATATAGGGCAGTGGTTCTCAACCCCCAAATAATCTGGGGACCCCCCAAAATATTCATATTTGAACACTGGGACTAACTAGAGACCTTCCAAAATAATCATATTTGAAATGGGGACCCCTCAAAATTATAATATTATAATATTATAAAACATACATTAAAGGGACTACACCATGAATTTTAATTTGTCCTATTTTTGTCTTTTTTTTTTTGTCCCACCAGCACCTTCTGTCCTCACAAAGTCCTATTTCTGACCATAGTGTCATTCTCAGTTTATGGGCGGATCTCTGTAAACTGTCAGATTTTCTCCCTAGCGTGACATCACGCTAGGGACCTACTGCTACTGCTGTGCTGTGTGCTGTGCTCAGTGGGGGTTGGGGAGGGGTGGGCAGGAAGCGGGGAGGAGCTTGGAGAGTGTTGGGGGAGGGGCTGGGCAGGCCTGAGCAGGAGGCAGGGGTGAGGGTGGGGTCAAAACTGGCTCAATAGCGCAGTCCTCCCACTCAGGACAAGGTGGTACTGCAGCTGATAATTCTCTGAAAGCCAGGTAGAAATGACAGGGGCTCTTTATTCAGGAGTGGCAATTTAGCCTCAAACCTTTTGAAAAACATTTTTGGGACATAAACAATATGATTTTTTTTATCCATGATGTAGAACCTTTAAACACTTTATCCCTATTTTGTACTGTGGCTATTTGAAAATAGCTGATCTACAAGCTCATCTTCCATTTTCATACATTTTGTACTTAATGCCAACACTTACACACTTTTACTCATTTGAATTTCTGACTTTTTAACAAGAGTATTTCTGTAAGTAAAAAGTAAAATATCTGAGTACTTTTTCCACCACTGCTGCCTGCTGACCATGTCTTGTCCTCTGCTGTGTGCGTGCGTGCTTGCGTGCGTGCGTGCGTGCGTGCGTGCGTGCGTGCGTGCGTGCGTGTGTGTGTGGCCAGCAGGGCCGGAGAGGCAGTGACACCAACCGGAGGAGCCTGGACTGTAAGGGAGACCTTGGGAGTGGCCGCTCCATCCCACTGAAGCAGGTGGGTCCACTCACCTGAAGAAGTTCTCTTCTCTGTTTCCTAAATACATTGAGCGCCATTGATTAAATAATGATTTCATCACATGCTCTGGCGGCACCCAGCAGGTGTCCTACGGTAACCTGTCAATGGAAGAGCAAACAGGTCATTGCTGTTCTTTTGTTGTTCTTTCACATTCACCAGGGTCCCTTGCTGAAGCGCAGTGGAAGCTCTCTCAACAAGGAGTGGAAGAAGAAATACGTCACACTGTGCAACAACGGCGTGCTTTCCTACTACTCAAGTCTTAATGTAAGTCATACACCGTTCAACATTTAACATATTTGCCACTCACCCATACAAGCATGTGCAGTCAAATGTTTGTGTCCGCAGACTGTGCTAATAATATATCATAAAAAAACAAGATATAATAAGAGTAAAAACCCAATAAATAATGAAGTAATCATGTTATATAGTGAAAAGTATGTAAGCGTGGAAAATTTAAGATAATCACATAGGTGTGCAAAAAGCTAATCAATAATATATAGGCCTACAGACAATTTAATTGGAATTGCATCTTCTCTTTGTTACTGAGGTGGGATATATAACTAAACTAGAAGCAGTGCTCTTCCGAACACAGGTCTCCACCAGGTCAGGTATGTTATTGTGGCCTCATGGTGGCACACACAAAACATGTCTCTCCCCATGCCTTCGGCCTTGTGGAGACAAATATAATGTTAGTGAGAGGAAATTATACAGAAAAGATCATATAGATTAGATTAGATGCCTTTTATTGTCCAGAAAATAAATTAATTTTGATCGGTATTGTCCAGGTGATAAATACATGAATAGAACCCGCTTTATATTGTACCTTGCTGGCCATGCTATAATTGTTAATCATCTTCTGTATTCGCAACATGGGGGGCACTTAAACCAATTAGAACAAAGCTGTTCTCTTTATACATTTATTAGAATAAAGAATTACGTCACCATAATATGCATGCAGGGACGACGATGATGTATGTTTATGAGTAGGTGGGAAAAAAGGGCTCGGTTTTTTATTATTTCATAAATCGACAGAATCTGCTTGCTTACCGGTAGTTCACGTTGGTTTATGTGCTAAAAATGTGCTTTTAAGTGCCACTGTTTGGCCATAACAACGACAGCGAATGAGAGAGGAATAGTCCTAGAGCATATCGTATCTGTCGGATTGGAATCCTCATATGTCCAAAACTGTATAAAGCTCGCCCGGGTTTTGAGCTTGTAGATCTGCTACTTTTGATGCTTTTGTGTGATGCTGTAGTATGATCAATTAAGGGCGTTAACCCATTAAACCTGGAATTATTTTATACTTTAGCTATTGAAAAATAGCAGATCTACAAGCTCCAAAGTGCCGCGCTGCGAGCTTGTAGATCTGCTATTTTTCAATGGCTAAAGTTTTTAGCAAATCTTTGAATATATCTTTTTAAAAGCGAACATTTGCAACTCAAATATCTGCTTCTGGGGGGGTCTCTGGAACAACATATTTTGAGATGGGGGTCCGTGGCCAAATACATGTCATTTTAGGGGTCCTTGACTTTGAACCACTGATTTAAAAGAAAATTTGAAGAAAACTGATTTATAGAATCGGGTCGAAATATTCAAAGACTCACAGCGTCGCGCTGTGAGCTTGTATATCTGCTATTTTTCAATAGCTAAGCTAGCATTAAGTAATGGTTACAGCGGTTCAAGTCTTAGCGCGACACAGATGCGTTCCTGGATAAGGAGATACAAGGTTTCTGCCCGACAGTGACAATGTGGAGATAAGAGGATTCTGCTCGGAGCAACAGATAAATGTGATGGATAATGTTTGCTCTTATGTCAGTACAGTACAGGTACAGTAGCCATAAACCCCAAGGTTCCTTCCAAAGTTCCACGTAATTTTAACTGCCATGAGCTTAAATCACTTCTCTAGGCTTTTACTACCCTGTCTTTTGTGAGTGCTTTTTATACTGGCATTAATTTTTATTGTTTATTTCACAATTTGTATCCTTTTTTCTTTTTCTTCTATCTCTGATGCTGTGTGAATCCCTTTTTAAAAGGTGCTATAAAACAAAGTAAGGTCTATTTAGTAACAGTAGTAGTATTACAGCAGTATTGTGCCACTTAAACCCTATTTTTGGTAATATTTTTGATAATTGCAAACACACACGTGAGCTTGTATGACAGCTATTTTGAAAATTTAGAGATTTCTGAAAATCTGGATGAAATTGGTTAAGGATGGTGGACATGGCTGATGATGACTGGTGGTTGGTTATATGGTCTTGACCTTGGCTACGGGACTACATGTTGGTTGCAGGGGTGGACTGGGTATATGGCATACAGGGCAAGTGGGCCAACCATTAATGTGCCAAATAATTTTCGCCCCTTTTTTTGGATAGTTACGGTAAGGTTTGGGCTGGGCCACCACTAAGTGGAGAGGGCCAATCCTTCAGTAGCACCGGCCCACAGAGCAGAGAGAGACATCACATGATTGGCCCACCGGCTTGTCTATCATCCGAATACCGGCCTAGTAGCCCAATCACAGGCTTTTAGATCTTCAATGTTTGGTTAGTGCCGGTTGTGGTTGGCCGATTTGGGCCGAGATGCCAGGGACGAATTTATGTCCCAGTCCAGCCCTGTTTGGTTATAATGGTTGTTAACTTGACCTTGACCTACAGGACTACATGGTTATATTGGTTGTTAACTTGACCTTGACCTACAGGACTACATGGTTATAATGGTTGTGACTTGACGTTGACGTACAGGACTACATGGTTATAATGGTTGTTAACTTGACCTTGACCTACAGGACTACATGGTTATATTGGTTGTGACATGACGTTGACGTACAGGACTACATGTTGGTTATAATGATTGTTAACTTATGGACAGTTCACCCCAAAACATGATTTGTTTTGGGTTTGTCGCATTCCTGAGCCAATACTTTGGTGACCAGCAGTGGTTCCCTATGGAGACACAAAGAGCCTGCTTTGTTCACTATGGAGACACAAAGAGCCTGCTTTGTTCCCTATGGAGACACAAAGAGCCTGCTTTGTTCCCTATGGAGATACAAAGGGTCTACTTTGTTCCCTATGGAGACACAAAGGGTCTGCTTTGTTCCCTATGGAGACACAAAGAGTCTGCTTTGTTCCCTATGGAGACACAAAGAGCCTGCTTTGTTCCCTATGGAGACACAAGGGGTCTGCTTTGTTCCCTATGGAGACACAAAGAGCCTGCTTTGTTCCCTATGGAGAAACAAAAGGTCGGCTTTGTTCCCTATGGAGACACAAAGAGCCTGCTTTGTTCCCTATGGAGACACAAAGAGACTGCTTTGTTGCCTATGGAGACACAAAGAGCCTGCTTTGTTCCCTATGGAGACACAAATGGCCTGCTTTGTTCCCTATGGAGACACAAAGAGAGCTTTGTTCCCTATGGAGACACAAAGAGTCTGCTTTGTCCCCTATGGAGACACAAAGAGTCTGCTTTGTCCCCTATGGAGACACAAAGAGTCTGCTTTGTTCCCTATGGAGACACAAAGAGCCTCCTCAAATTATTGGCTTAGGAATGCGACAAAAACAATCCACACACAACATATCCATGAATTCAAGTCTCCATGGGGTGAGGAATCCATAGAAAACAAGTCATTTTGGGGGTGAACTATCCCTTTAACCTTTGCCCTGGGCCTACAGGACTACATGCAGGACGCCCCTGGGAAGGAGATGGACCTGCTGAGAGTGACGGTCAAGGTTCCGGGGAAACGTCCCCCTCGGGCGGTGGCAGCGTGCGGCCCCCATCCCGCAGGCCTCAACGGCCTGGTCAAAGACTCCCACGGAGCGGAAGGAACCAGCCCAGGTCAAACACTACACTACCCACAACCCACCACACTGTCTGCCTTTGACATCCAACACTAAAACACTACACTACCCACAACCCACCACACTGTCTGTCTTTGACATCCAACACTAATGATGGCATGATATGTTTTCTTAACACATGGGATGCCTAACCCATGAAGATTTTACATGATGATCATGTGTGGGTCAAGAAAGCACCTACACTACAGAGGAGGGGCTCACACATTTGATATTTGATTAACTTATACATTTAATTTTAGTAAATTGTCGATGACTGCGCGGCCCAGTTCCTCCCAAGGTCCCCTGAGAACTAAGGGCCCCTGGCCCCGGCCCCACCGGCCTCATGGCTAATACAGCCCTGTCTTCCTCCACTGCTATGCTGACGACACTCAACTATATCTCAAAATCAACCCACCCACCCGCAAACCAGCCACCACCATCTCCCTCACCTCCCCCGCGTGCGAGTTTATGTTCTGTAGGGTGGAAATGGGGATAACATGGGTTTGGGACCGGAGAATTTTGTAAATGAGTAAATATAAAATTGTATTTCTGTATTACAGTATAGGTGCATAATAGGTAACAGACATTTTCCAACGTGAAAGCAACACTGTGCTATATCTGATTAATATTGTCTGAGTGTTAATAGAGGTCTCTGAGTATAATGGATTTAATTAAATGTTCACGCTTGTCTCTATGACTCTTCAGATACTGATTAGCATATTCATGCAATCGTCTACAGTCCAGTCCCTGGGAGTTTCCACTTGCCAGTAGACTACTTACTGCAAGTGGATGAAACCCAGGACTGGTTTCTTAACCAATTTAGACCTGCATCCATGTCACTCTAGATTTTAACCACTTTAACCATTATTTTTTGCTTTAACTATAAAAAAATAGCAGATATACAAGCTCACGTGGCGTGGCGCCGTGTGCTGTAGATCTGCTATTTTTGAGAAATCATGAAAATGTGTGCAAATATTTGAATATATCTTTTTTAAAGCAAACATAATGTACAGAGTTCCCATGGTGATGAAATTCCTGGAAATATTTTGAAATTAGAAATATATTTTTCCAGTACTGGAAAAGTTTTGGAATCGATCAAGGGTCCTGGAAAGTGCTGAAAAAAAATGGCTATGCATTGTTTTTGGTTATTGAGTTTTTTATTGCTGCCAGCGACTTTGAGGGTTTCCTGACACGATTTTCTTACCTTTTGACGTCAGTGGGCGTGTCCATCGTGCACGATCCGCATGCATGCCCCGGTCCACCGACATAGAAACATAATTTTTTCCAAAACCTTCGAAGGATTTACAAGACATTTATAGAATTGTATCAAAAAAAAAAATCAGACTTTTTCCACGATTTTTCAAAAATAGCAGATCTACAAGCTCAGAGCTTGTATATCTCTGCTATATTTTGATAAATAATGGTTAAAGTAATAATGTGTAATGCGTTCCAGCTCTAAATGCGTTGGGCTGACAAAGGTGTGCAGCAGCGCGATGTCCTTCTATAATCAGTAGCAACGCTCCAAGTGCTGTACAAGTGTATTTGTTCTTATTTGAATGAATAACGGTTATTTTAACCAATATTTATAGTAGAGTATGTTTATATAGCCTAATTGACAGGCTGGGATTGCCTCTTGGAAGAATAGAAATGTTGAACTTGTGTACAAATCCCTTGTAGAACATACTGTATTAAGATACAGATTTTAATTTGTTTGTCCATGTGTCACCAGACTCCGCCTTTGAGGGCGTGTCCAGCTCCTCGTCCACTAAGGACGCGGGATCTGTCTCTCCGACCACATACAGGAAGAAGCACAGAAGAAAGAAGAGTTTCAACCAAAAGGGAGACACCACCATTGATGGTACAGTTCAGTTCAGTCTGATCCATGACTGTATTTAGATGCAACCATTGATGGTACAGTTCAGTTCAGTCATGACTGTATTTATGTAGCAGAGTGACTCACTGCCTCAGCCTGATGGCCTCAAAGCTCTAGTATCTCCCTCGGTCTATAGGGATATCCCTTTGGATCAATGGCTTAAGATGTTGGACTTTCACGGGAGGTGAAAGGTTTCCAATCCAGGGCGTTACATTTAGATGCAACGATTGATGGTACTCAGTCCAGTCTAATCTATATTCAACTAGAAGGGCGCAGATTACATTAACCACTTGAACCCGAGCATCCATATTCTGAGGAGAACTTGAGCCATGTTTATTGTCAGATATAGTTATACTGGACATCCACATATGAGAGGTTAGCTTGGTATAAACTTTTGAAACAGTTGACAGCAGTATTTCAATGTTTTGCATTCACTTGGTATAAAACCTCTCTCTCTGTCTCTGCCTCTCTCGCTCTCTTTCTCCCTGCTCAACCTTTTACGGTCCGTTTGCTCTTGAACCCCCGTAGCCAAGCGCAAAATGTGGACGCTAAAAAGCTTGGGTAGCTTAAGAAACGTAAACAAGACAGGTAATAAACAAACGAGGTAACGCTGAGCTGTCAGCCGACGTCATTCAAGCTAAACCCACTAAAAACCCATGATGTGCAAACCATCAATGTATGGCTGCCTGCTTGTTTGTCTTGCTGTTAATGTGCTTACCTGTGGTTGTGGGCGCAGCAGCATTCCATCATACTCATGGATTAAAAAGACCTGGAACACATTATCACGCATTATTACTTTAACCATTATTTTATGCTTTAAGTATAAAAAATAGCAGATCTACAAGCTCACAGCGAGCTTGTATTTTTATCTGATTCTAAAAATGTCTTATAAATCCTTCTAAGGTTTTTGAAAAACATATGTTTCTACAGTATGTCAGTGGTGCTCAAACTTTGTGTACTGTATGTGTAAAAGCAAGAACATAATGTTTAGAACGATAATTTTACTTCGCTTAGGAAACGTCTGCTTTCACGCTGTCTCATAAAATCTGAGATTAGGACTTGCCCTGACAAAATGTTTCAGTGTTGAGATTTTATTTTGTTTTATTCCATGTGTACTGTTTATGCCACTGTTATGTTATGCTACTGTTTACATAATGAGGTACAGTATTGCTGCAACATGTCCATATAGACCTAATGGTAAACCATATTTATCTTCATGCAGTGAATGACACCTCCATCCCATCCATGCATCTTCATTTATGTTATCCCACATGCATGTGTTTGTTTCCAGCAACAACTTTGCATCGTGTTCGGTTACAGTTAACAGTTTCACTCCTTTTCATTCTGGTGCCCAGCAGTGCAACAGTTTCTTGCATTTCTTGCAGTTTCAATTTAAACGACAATTGTCAAAAGTTGTCACAAATTGTCAAATAAATATATCTATCACAAATTGGCTAAAATAGCCAATCTGCAAGCTTTTGAGCTTGTGGGTCTGCTATTTTCACCAACAACAGCACCATTGCACAAACAAAGTATGAAACAGAGTGGTCAAGTAATAATAATGCTGCTTGGAGATCCACCACCACTACCTGACTTTAATTACTTATTAATTCATAATTATATTCACTCTAACAAGGAACACAGACAAAAACACGCTGACTGAGCCTTGGTCTGTTTGCTTCTTATTCACCTGTTGATGTAAAACCTGTGATAAAGTGTCTCCTCTGTCCAGATGAGGAGAACTTTGACTTTCTGGTGGTGATAAACTGTCTCCTCTGTCCAGATGAGGAGAACTTTGACTTTCTGGTGGTGATAAACTGTCTCCTCTGTCCAGACGAGGAGAACTTTGACTTCTTGGTGGTGTCCAGCACGGGTCAGACGTGGCACTTTGAGGCGCTCAGCGTGGAGGAGAGAGACTCCTGGGTCCAGGCCATCGAGAGCGAGATCCTGGCCAGCCTGCAGCTGTGTGAGAGCAGCAAGAACAAGGCAAGAAACAACACTAACAACGCACGCACGCACGCACACACACTCACAGCCTGAAAAGATTGAGAACCACTGCTGTAAGTAGTGGTAGCTGATGGTAGGCGGCCAGGCGTTGCGTTCGACCTCAGCCAGACCCTGGGGGTCTAGCAGCACAGTGAGCGCACTGCCAACAGTGTGATGACTGATGACAGACTCCCACACTCTGGCTGATACTGACAACAAGCCTCTCTAACCTACTTACTTACTTACTTACTTAGTGGGGTCATTGGGACCCGTGGGTGAAAGAAAACTCAATCACTCATTCTCCCATGATCCTTTGGGAGATGATGTTATCGGGAAGTGAATATCCTCCGTTGGCTTCTATGCATTGCTCGGCAGTAAAATGGCTTTATCTCGGAATCTATCTCCAGGTCGAGTCGATCGTCGCAGCGCTTTTTTTCACCGGCCCGTATATAAGCGACGGACAATTCGGTAATTTTTTTCTTTTACATTTGAAAGAAAACAAGTTGATCGATATTACAACATAGTGAATTTCCACAACATGGACACGATCGTGGCTTCCGTGGGTCTTCAAAATAAGGTACAATCAATGGAAAAACCCTGGCAGAAGGTGTCTAAATTATATATAAAGCATAGAAAGTGTTAACCCATTTAGGCCTAGAATTATTGAATGCTTTAACCAGTGAAAAATAGCAGATATACAAGCTCACAGCACGGCACAGAGTGCCGCGCTGCGAGCTTGTAGATCTGCTATTTTTGAAAAAGTCGTGAAAATGTGTGCAAATCTTTGAATATATGTATTTTCAAAGCGAACGTTTTGTATTTCAAATTTTGCTTCTGGGTGGTCCCTGGAACTAAATATTTTTAGATGGGGGTCCGTGGCCAAATACATATAATTTTGGGGGTCCTTCACATTAAAAAGTTGACATAGTAGTCTCTCAAGAACAGACTAACTGAGCTCCAGTTAAGTGAAAAGGACCTTTTCTTTGACGATGGCTGGTCAGATTGCTGACATAGAAACATAGGTTTTTTCAAAAAACCTTAGAAGGATTCAAAAGACACTTGTAGAATCGGGTCAAAATTCTAATTTTCACGTTTAAAAAAATAGCAGATCTACAAGCTCGCAGCGCGGCACTCGGTGCCGCGCTGTGAGCTTGTATATCTGCTATTTTTCAATTGTTAAAGCATAAAATAATGATACACAGCAATGTGTACCCGTTAATAGAGATAAGAGGTTTCTTCACCTTTAGAGCTCTCACAATCCAATGGCACAAAGTCAAGACAAGAACCCTTTAGAAAATACTCTCACAGAAAGAAAGAAAGAAAAACATCTTCCTACAGTGTCTGTGTGTAGCCAGTGGAACGTGTTGCCAGGGCAACGGTGAAAGCTGTCCTCACAAGACCTTGACAGAAGCAATCCATTATTAAAAGGTTATCGTCATTTATTAGAAGAATCGGTTTATAATAATAATAATTTATGCACGTGTGACAGTAAGTGGGGAGTAACGTTTGTCTATTTTAGCATTCAGTTCTCCCAGCCATACCTCTGTCTCTTGCTCCGGAATGCCTCAGCTATTCTGAGTGACAAGAACATGTCTGTCCTCACACAAGGACATGCCTATCCTGTATAAACGGGAGAATTTCAATCTCACCTGCACAACCCAACCCGATAGAGGGTATGGACGTGAATGCCTACTGAGTGGCAAGACACTACTCTCTGGCCTTGACATCCCATAAATCCAAACAGAAAAGTCCTAGTGCAATCACTTTGCCACTCGATTTGCCGTTCACTTTATGCATACGCATATCCTCTATATTACTGTATGCTCTTGTTACAAATGTGTTGTTTCTTTGCCATGGCGGTTGCCGCTCGCACGCACGCACGCACGCACGCACGCACGCACGCACGCACGCACGCACGCACGCGCACGCACGCACACACACACACACACACACACACACACACACACACACACACACACACACACACACACACACACACAGCCCTCCCAGACTGCAGCCTGTCTGGGATGCATCGGTGCGGTGCATGGACACCAACTGTGACCTCCTTGAGGGTAGTTTGAGGTTCCCCCAGGGAGACCCTGGTGTCAACGGTCTACTCTACAGTCCACGGATGTAGAGCTCGGGTTCCTGTGTAAATAAGCCCAAAAGCTTACTAGGATCTCCTTTTATTTGATCCTGTACCAGTGAACTGTACTGCCATGAAACTGTACCTTTTCCTATTGAACCTTCTAATAAAGTCTTCAATCAATCTTCAATCGGACCAAGAGAAGAAAGGGAAAAAAAGAGTCCTGTGCTTAAGAGTCAAACAGTTTCATCAGCCAATTCATGGCGAACGCAAATTAAAATAAATTAAATTCAGACATACTTTGATGACACCCTATAGGCCAGGGATCTTCAACGTTTTCAGGCCAAGGACCCCTTAGTTGAGGGAGAGATGAAGCAGGGACCCCCACAACATTTTCAGAGATTCCATATACAGTAGTTTCATCGTTTGACAGCACAATGATCAGGGTATTCTGGATTCATGTCAATTTGTGTTTTCAGATATTTAACCACTTGAACGGTCAATACTTAATAAACTTGACCTTTCACGCTGTAGTTAGTCTGCTCTTTTTACCCTCAACACCAAAGCTCTTTGCCGAAAATAGCCAATCTACAAGCTCACAACGCCTTGCGCTGCGAGGCGTTGTGAGCTTGTAGATCTGCTATTTGTGGCTAAAGTTCTCAGAATATGGACATTAGGGTTCAAGTGGTTAAAAAAGGAGAAAAAAAGTTTCTATCACACAAACATTTGGAGGACCCCCTGTACTAACTCTGAGGACCCCCTAGGGGTCCCGGACCCCCTGTTGAAGACCCCTGCCCTAGGCAGTAGTGTTGTCTGAGGTGCTGAACTCACTGCACCGGCTGGCCCTGTATGAACTCTCACCTGATGGGGGTGGTGTGTTTTGCAGGCGTGCAAGAACAGCCAGACCGAGGCGGTGGCTCTGCAGGCTATCCGGAACGCCAAGGGGAACAACTTCTGTGTGGACTGTGAAGCTCCCAGTGAGTAACACATTCTTTACTCTCGTTTAAATGTCTCCTAATTACATTTATGTTTTGGAAGGACACGATGAACTCTAATGGAATCCAATTGAGTGAAATGATATGTGGCGACTTTAAATCTATCCATTGTCGGAGGTAATAGCTTGGAAAGTGTGAGCAAAATGTACAGATTGCACCTGCCAGCCTGCTTCACTCACTTAAAGGTATATTCCGTGATTGTATTTCATTCAAATACAAATATAATTGGTACATTTTCCATTCATTCTCCTCACTAGAATGTGTGCTGACCATATAAGGACTTCCACCATGGCCCGTGTTATGAGCATAGCTAGATTCGGTTTTCAGAGGTGGCCAGCCAGTCCTCGACCAATCAGGGTAGAGTATGGTCGTAGTTATGTTATGATGTTTAGTTATGATGGTGAAAATAAAAGTTTTGAGAACCACAGTCGCTCTGAATTAAGAACGTCTGCTAAATGCCTAGCCCTAGATTGTAAACTACTGAACTCATAAAATGCCACAGTCTCGTAGTAAATCAGTATCATACATATCCTGAAGCTGGAGACGTAGGCCTACCGATATTCAGTGATTGGGTCTAATGATCGAAACGAGAACATTATAATGGTGTAAAAAATCTATAAAAAACTAAACATTTCCACGCTGTAAGGCCAGTAAGGGACAAGATGACCCCCGGCCACTTTCATTATCACTGAATACACATTTAACACAATACATCTATCATCACGTGGTGGCAGCTGTAAAAGCCAGACATTCATCTCTGACACGGTGGTCAAATCGACGCAAAGCAGTGACCTTCGACCTCCACTTCAATGAGTTACGGTTGAGCTTTCACCATGACCTCCACGCCTCACTAGAGGTCATCCAACCGTTCCATCAGCAAGTAAGACCACCAATCAAATGGTCTTCAAAAGGTCAAGAGCCGGGACACAGCGGATGAATAATAAGAACGTAAAAAAAAAAAAGACGAGAGAGAACAATGATGAGAAGTTGCATTGGAGCGGTGCGGTGCTGAATTCCAGAAAAAAGACAGGATCATGTATTTTATTACATATTATGTCTGGCTTATGTTTTCCTAGAGAACAGAGCACAAATATGTATTTTGTACAGGATTTCCGGCAGAATCTGTGGTAAATTAGGACGCCCAGAAACAACATCTCATACTCTCTTTCAACCTGAAGAGTGGTGATGTCATCAACATGACGTCATGGTGCCGGCGTCGCAAGCCTCAAAGTAACGCACTGGGTACTCTGACAACAGGTTTGTGTTGACCAGTGTCTATATAAGGTGTTGCAAGTATGTGATGTATGTGATTACGAAGACATGTAGAAGGAACCAGGTACCGTGAACTAGCGTTCATTAAGCATGTGTTATGGGAGAAACCTCCATTATTATTTACCATGAGACTAACCTTCATATCAGTTTCGGTCAAGAATAATGGAGGCTTCATTTGGATTTCTGCAAAACCACGACTTAAGCTCTCAGCTGCCGCCGCAATGCAGCTTGCCAGAGCTAAAAGATATTGTTGAGATCATGATCAACAGCAAGAAGAACGAATGGGAGCTCCAGGCCCTCATCGAGCAGCAGAACCAAGAGAATGCACAGCTTCACAAGCAGCTGCATGTGCTTCAGAAGCAGCTGCGTGAGGAACAGGCCACACTGAAGACGGTCACCGATGAGCTGACAAACGAGAAGCTTCAATGCAAACACTACAAGAAAATGTTGAAACCGAGCAGAGGAGCGAAGGGTAAGGAGATGGAAGGGGAGTTGAACCGCCTGACGGAAAAGATCAAGGAACACCAGAGGCGCTCTGAGCAGGAGAAGGCCCAGCACCTCAAGCAGCTGGCGTCGGAGAAGAACCAAAGGAAGAGCCTGGCGGAGCAGCTGACCAAGGCCAAACAAAGCACAGCTGCAGCACGTGCAAGCACAGCTGGAGAGAGCCCAGGACAACGCACGTTCACAGGAGGTGGAACTGAATCAGCTTCGACCACTTCGGTGCTCGTGGAGGGCAAGGGAGAGCCACCCCATGACGGCACGGGCGCCAGAAGTCAAATGCAATCTATATACAGTATTATATACTGCATATACTGTAGATTGTTGGGTTACATTAACCTTTGTTAATGTAACCCAACAACCTTTGTTCTCTGAGTGAAATAACTCTCTCTCTGTAACATATTCTATTCACCTTATTCCTGGCCCCGCCCCCGGCTTCCTGTTCATATCCTGAAAGAGGCCAAGGTAAATAGGAGGTAGGGATATCACGTGACAACAGGGTATGCGCCATGACGCTCACCATGGGTGCCAGAACTCGCACCGGAAGTGCAATGAAATGCGTGACAGTGAATGGAGCCGGCTAGATCAGCTCATGAACAAACCTGGAAGAAACACTATTTATGAACGATTGAGACCTTTGTCATATAATCTGTTCAGGAATATAAAAGAAAATATATTACAGGTATTTTTCCAATCGCTTGCTTTTCGATGTGCCCAGTGCATAATTAAATAATAATAACAGTAAATAATAATCATTTCTGTCTCTGAAGTATCGCGATATTTGGTTCCCAGACCGGAAACGGTGGATAGTCTTGCAATACTTGGCACGTTTAGAAACATACATTGTGCTCTTTAGATACTGCGACAAAGACACAGTGCACACATCGAAAATCAACACAGCAGAAAAAAATTGTGACATGCCTTTTATTTTCCTGAGCTGAGTATGTTATAAAGGTCTCAATTGTTCAGAAATAGTGTTTATTCATGAGCTGCTCCCATGCTGCTCCACAGTCTTCCACTGGCTCCAGTGCATTCTACCGAAGATTATATTGCGCCACTCTAATATTCAAACTCAGACACGATCGAGTGAGTACATGGGGCGTGCTAAAGATGACACCATGAGCTTGTAGATCGGCTGTTTTGTGGGGAGGATTACTTGGTGCAGAGGGAAGAAAGAAGGCGGCATATTATTGGCCCCTGGGAGTTTCCGGTCAATGAAGTCTATAATAGGGTTCAAGTGGTTAAGTTTGACTCTTGGCAATCTGGGGAGGCTGCCAAAGAAAGACGCCCACTCCTCCTCCTAGTGAGCGGATTCCTTGGTCTAACTGTTCTCTTCCTCTTTCACGCCACAGACGTTGTGTCTTAGACTTAACCCATTAAGACCCTGAAACCGATTCTGTAAATAGCTTCTAAACCAGAGGTTCTCAAACTTTTTTGTGGCAAAGAACCCCAAATCTATATGTATTTGATCACGGACCCCCATCTGGAAATGTTTTGTGACATGGGTTGGGACCCCTAGAAGAGAAGATTTTGTGATAAAAGAAATTGCTAAATGATTTCAAGATTTTTCAAAAATGATTACACAGTTGCAGATGTACAAGTTGTGAGCTTGTAGATCTTGTATATCTTATATCTTGTATTATTCCCCATACATCTGGAGAGAGTCTTGATAGGACAGAGAAATTATTTTTAGAACCCTATGCATCTTTCAACAAGCCTGCCATATCCTTTTTTCTTTAAAATGTATTTCGCAATCTGTTAATTTGATGATGTCTGAAGTGACCATTTAAAATGTAGCAAAAGGGAGCCAGAGCTGCCAGTTGGGAGAAGATGAAAGCCAGTGGTTTCATTCAAAATAGTTCAAACATTAGAACTCATGACTTCTTTATCTTTGGTTGACATCTGCTGAAAATATATTTTGCATGTTGTCGCCAGGGGTGTGGCACCAATTCTGGGCCCTGGGTACAAGGAGGGGTTGAGGTATAAATCGGGTTTAACCCATTTAAACTGGGAACGCATTATTACGCGTTATTTTGTGCTTTAACTATTGTCGCTTCCAGCCATCCCAGGTCTCCATACATCCAGCAAGCTTGTTGGTGCTTTGCACTCCTGCGTCTTTCTTGAGTAAATCCACATAATGTTAGTGTGGGATGTCCTCATGACCGGTGCCTGTTTGTTGGTTCCCACGGCACCAGTTTGCTGGCTGGCAGCTCCTGTTGTCTTTGGCATTGTCCTGCTAGTCTCATTCTCCTGGCTGCTATTTTATCGCTCACCCTTGGTATTCCAGCATACAGATTCTTGTTGGTAACGTGTACTCTTGCTGATGTTAGCACCACACGTAACACTCTGGTGTAGCACCCCTCTAGAGACTTCTGCAGAGTTGGCTTCAGGGCGGCAGGGTCCAACATTCACTGCCATATAGGAGAACAGACTCTACCGTTGCATAGAAGAAGCCAAGTTTTATTAGACGTGGGAGGTTGGAGTTCCATGCACTGGCCATGCCATTCAGGGCCCTCCATGCTAGTGACTTCCTCACTTTAAGATCTTCCTCTGTTGTGTTGACCCATATGAGCCATGAGGTACTTGAAGTCCTTGACTAAAGCGACGCGGATGAGTTCCTGGTCTTAACCGTAGGACTTGTATATGATGCTCCGCCTCTTTCTCTCCCTCCCTCCCCACCAGATCCCACCTGGGCCAGCCTGAACCTGGGGGCTCTGATCTGCATCGAGTGCTCTGGCATCCACAGGAACCTGGGGACCCACCTGTCCCGCGTGCGCTCCCTGGACCTGGACGACCTGCCCCGGGAGATGCTGCAGGTGCTCAGCGCCATCGGAAACCACACCGTCAACTGTATCTGGGAGGGCCGCACACTGGGCCACCTCAAACCTCTGCCCCATGCCACGAGGTAAACAACACATACAATCTGTGTCAGGGGCAGGGCCGGACTTACCATTGGGCAAGGGTGGGCACGTGCCCGGGGGCCTCGGGGGAGGGGGGCCCCCCCGAAAAAAAGAAAAAAAAACATTTTGTAAAAAAAAAGGGGAAAAAAAAGAAAAAGAAAAAACATTTTAAAGTATTGCAATCCAAATAAAGTGATATTTGTGTTTAGTTACTGTACATTTTGTTTTATTATGGTAATAACATTGAGAGCTTCTGCTCTGCTGGCCGCACTGCATGTAGCTGCTCTGAAAGCTTAGTGCAGTCTAAAGCCCGTCCACCTTATGTATCCGGTACTTTCCACACACATAGGCTACACACATGCACACACACCCCACTTCTGTATCCGCTTTAGACCCTTCCAATGAGCCAATGAGGATACACAGTCATATTATGCACGGGCCAGTCCGGAGGTGAGTTCACGGTGTGGTCAGGTGGACCGGGGGTGGAATGCATTGTGGGATATTTCAGTCCACTATATATGCTCACTATACATTCGGACACTTAAGAATGGCAGAACCCCTATATAGTGCACTATATTAGGGAATAGGGCAGATTTCGGACACAGCTTTTTGAAATAAAAAACATTTAAAAAATGTTCAGAAAAAATTTCTAAAAGAAAAGAAATTCAAAAACATATTTTTGTTATATTCAATACACCTCCAGCATTATGACAAAACAAAAGTATGTGTGCGGGGTGGGGTCCAGTTCTAGTGTATGTTTAACATCATACAGTGTTCCCATTGTGAGCTTGTAGATCGGCTATTTTCAATAATATAGTTTGTTGTTTGCTGCAGTAATGGTCTTTTTCTTTTGAGGTATTTAAAAGGTCTTCCCATTGATTTTTGATTCCTCCCGTTGTTGTTGTTCTTTTGTTGTCTACTTCAGAGAGGAGCGTGAGTCGTGGATCCGGGCCAAGTACGAGCTGAGGCTTTTTGTGGCGCCTCTGCCTCCTCCCGGCCCCGCCTCCTCCCCCGGAGACGACAGCATCTCTCTGTCGGGGCGCCTCCTGCTGGCGGTGATGGAGCACAACCTGCCCAGGCTGCTGCTGCTGCTGGCTCACTGCACCAAGGAGGACATCAACGCTGCGCCTACCGGCGCTGGCCTGGCGGGGGCACTATCCTCACATCATCCCCTGGCCTACAGGCTGCCGGCCTGCCCCCTTCACGCCGCCTGTCAGCAGGCTGACGTGGTCATGACACAACTCCTAATATGGGTATGTTGATTAAACCTTATGACACAGCTCCTTATATGGGTAGGTTGTTTAACCTTATGACACAGCTCCTTATATGGGTATGTTGTTTAACCTTATGACACAGCTCCTTATATGGGTATGTTGATTAAACCTTATGACACAGATCCTTATATGGGTATGTTGTTTAACCTTATGACACAGATCCTTATATGGGTATGTTGTTTAACCTTATGACACAACTCCTTATATGGGTATGTTGTTTAACCTTATGACACAGATCCTTATATGGGTATGTTGTTTAACCTTATGACACAACTCCTTATATGGGTATGTTGTTTAACCTTATGACACAGATCCTTATATGGGTAGGTTGTTTAAACCTTATGACACAGATCCTTATATGGGTAATGTTTTATAAACTTATGAGACAGCTCCTTATATGGGTAGTGTGAGTGCCAGCTATTTAAGCAATATTACAAGAGAGGGTGTGGGTTAAAGGAGTAGTTCACCCCCAACATGTCTTTTTTTCTATTGATTACTCATGCCATGGAGAGTAGAGTTCAATAATATTTTTTGGTTTTTGTCACATTCCTAAGTAAAGAGTAAATTTACCCCCATTGATTCCGGATGGAGACCCGTTTCGAAACGGGTCCCCATCCGGAACGAATGGGGGTACATTTATTGTTATCACATTTTTGTCTTAGGAATGCGACAAAAAACTAAAATTATTATTGAACTCTAGTCTCCATGGCATGAGTAATCAATAGAAAAAAAGTCATTTTGGGGGTGAACTACTCCTTTAACATGATTATTGTACCGCATGTGTTGCCGCAGGCCCGTAGGCAGCGCAGAAGTTACAATAATCACTTAAACCACACGCTCTTGTGTAATATTGCGATTATACAACTGTATACAACCTCATTTCGTTGTAATTAAGATATTAGAAAGGAATTTGTTTTTAATGCCACATTTATACTATGTCCCTGAACTTCACATGAAAACTGCTAGCCTAGCTGCTAGCATAGTTTGAGGGGAGGGGAGCGTTTCAGCTCTTTTGTGACCAGCGCAGCTGATATCTTTGTTTGATCAGTGTGGTAGTGCTCGTTATTCACACGGGTAGAGAGTTATAATAAACAATCATTTAACAGACTGAGTGCTTTTCCCGAACTTCTTCGGGATTTCAGAACCGGGCGGTAGTGTGCCTATCCCGAACTTCTTCGGTCGCAGTTACTATCAAAACCTCCACCGCCTGTCAGTCAGTCAGTCAGTCTGTCTGTCTGTCAGTCACACGTCACACTTTTGCCCTTCTCATATCTCCGCCACCGTTGCCCCGATCCATGCCAAACATTGCACACACACTCCTTGGGTGCTAAACCATTACTTCCACCCCTGATTTCTCACATGGCCCTCTTCTAGCGCCACCATGAGGCCGATTAATGCAAAACAATTGTTTTGGACAGATTTTGCCCTAAAATCACCTGACGGTCGCTTATCTCCCGATTTAGGGAGTCTTACTGGTATTATAAAACCTTACCGCACCGTTGTGGGTGTCCGCTGGTGAAAATAGACTCTGTGATCCATTTCCATTGGACGATGACATCATCGCGGAGCAAAAAATTCCATAGAGAATCTATTCATAGTGCAAATAAACTGCTTTATCTCAAAATATATATATATTTGGATCGCCCAGAACCTAATTTTTTCACAGAAATATAGCAAGACAATGATCGCTTGGCAATGGCTTCACATAACAACATCCGGGTTCTAGGTGAAAAGGGTGAAGTGACGAAAAATGAATTCTAAACTATTATAACATTAAAACCTGGCAATTTACATTAGGCAAAAAAAAGGGCCATCTGGTGGGCAACTCATTTGGCGAAGTGTGGAGATTATGGTTTGTCATCAGAATATGTAAATGATTGATGCTCTTGTGTGGTGTGGACACGCTGGTGCTTCTTCAGAGTTCCTAACTCACTGAAACCCTTATCACACTGTTTACACACAAAGGGCTTCTCTCCGCTATGGACTCGCTGGTGCCTCTTCAGAGTTCCTAACTCACTGAAACTCTTGTCACACTGTTTACACACAAAGGGCTTCTCTCCGCTATGGACTCGCTGGTGCCTCTTCAGAGTTCCTAACTCACTGAAACTCTTGTCACACTGTTTACACACAAAGGGCTTTTTTCCGCTATGGACAAGCTGGTGATTCTTCAGGTTACCTGACTGACTGAAACTCTTGTCACAATGTTTACACACAAAGGGTTTTTCTCCACTGTGGACACGCTGGTGCTTCTTCAGAGTTCCTAACTGACCAAAACTCTTGTCACACTGTTTACAGACGAAAGGGTTTTCACCACTGTGGATGAGCTGGTGTCTCTTCAGACTCCCTAACACACTGAAACCCTTGTCACACTGTTTACACACAAAGGGTTTTTCTCCAGTGTGGACACGCTGGTGTGTCTTCAGAGACCCTGAATCACTGAAACCCTTGTCACACTGTCTACAGACGAAGGGTTTCTCTCCACTGTGGATACGCTGGTGTTTCATCAGACCCCCTAACTCACTGAAACCCTTGTCACACTGTTTACACACAAAGGGTTTTTCTCCAGTGTGGACACGCTGGTGTGTCTTCAGGTTACCTAACAAACTGAAACCCTTGTCACAATGTTTACACTGGAAAGGTTTTTCTTTGGTGTGGACATGCTGGACGTGCTGTGTGGATACCTCAATGAAACTCTCACATAAGAGGTTTTTCTTTCCTGGGTAGGTCATCCAATGTTTCCTTACTTCTCCTGGATGCGTCGAAGTCCTCGCAAGATCTCGGTTGGCCTGTGTCTCCTTGTTGCTGGCTGGTTACACAGCTGGTGATTGTCAGACAGGAAGATGAGGGCAGCTGTCCATTGCTCATCGTTTGACAGTAGAGGTTGTTGTGGCTCCTCATCATGTCTTCATGGAGGGTTACCCGAGACATGAAGGCGTATGGACAACTGTGTCTTGGAAGATTGGTTTATGGCACCGCTTCTGCTACTTGAACTGTAAATTGGAAGGCGTTTCTTTGTCTCTTGCAGGCTGGAAAGACTAGTCTAGTATATTCTCTGTCAATCTGTTTCTTCCCCTCTATGTCTCTATATAGCAGCCCCTCTGACACTCACAATGTTCTCCGTCTGTTATACGTTTCCCCTGGTCATACCCAGATTAAATGTGACATTTAAAAACTGTGTCACATCTTATTCAGGTTGACCAGAGCTCTGGTCTGACGTCACACCACACAAACCATTGACATCATTCCTAATTACACCGATTTTCACATCTGACAAGTAGGCCATCTATGTCCTACCTCTACGCAAGCAGAGCGTGCCATGAGGTGGGTTCATCACTGGCATCACAGATTAAAAAAAAATATATATATATATGCATATACATACAAAATAAAATACAAACCCTTGAGAACAAAGGGGTTCTACAGCGCGCCTCAGCCTACATGGCCAGTCTGGTGCATCACAGGAGCAGGAACAGATGTACCGGTATGCAGAGGAGAGAGACACTGGAGCAGCTCAGACAGTTCTAACCTTTTATTTTAACGTGCCAGTATAGAAAAATTGATTAACGTTTCGATGGTGCATCTTCATCAGTCATGAGTGGTGGCAAACAAAGTGGTGCATTTATACAGAGACAGGAGAGGGCTAGGTATTTAACCTTTACCTTGGAGTTTAACTCTTTCTGTGCCAAATGCCAAAATGGCTCCAAGGTAGCTGTGCCACGGTTTTGTATGTTTTTCTTTACTATGCAATGAAAAAAAATGTTTTTTTTTTTTATAATTTTTTCCCCACATAAACAGACACAGTTGTTGTGATTCAGTGGCAAAAAGAATGTTGTCAATCAGACAAATGGTTCCAGAGATAGAGCTGTTTGAATCAAAAAAAGTGTCCATCCACTAGAATGAACACACATTTTCTCAATCAGCTAAACGAGGGAGCCAACACACAAACAGAGAAAAGCATCTCTTTGATCTCAGGTCATTTTGACATCTTAAAAAAAAAAAAAAAAATGATTTTTTTTCCTTTCTATACAAAAAACACAAAAGACGTCATGAGACGTCATTGGCACCCAGTGCTTTTGAAAAAAAAACGTCAAGAGACGTCATTGGCACAAGAGACCTTACAATATTTAGGAGCAAAGATGGCCAAAAGATGGCAAAGATGGTAGAAACACGCTCCTAAGAGCAAACAGTAACCACTCTAAACAGGTCATCCGTAACATCCCCATTGGCCAATATTTGCGCCTCAGACGCAACTTTAGCTCCACTTCGGATTTTAAATCAAAAGCTACAGAGCTTACTAACCGCTTTGCAGAAAAAGGCTATAACCAAGCAGACCTACTGTAGACACAGCTTACCATAGAGCTCTTAACACAGACAGACTTTACTCATCCAAAAACCCAAGCCTCCTACACTCTGTTTCTCAGCACAGTACACGCCAGCGGCAGGGCTAATAAAAAATGTATTTCTTAAACACTGGCATATTTTGAAAAGTGATCCCAAACTGGCAAATATAACTGCCCTGAATATTCACCTTTCAGGAGGCAGAGGTAGTTATCACTTCTAGACAGGCGAGAAGTACGATTTTTGAATGTTTTTAATTTTTTTGTCCATGAACTGAATACCGAGGACTTAAAAAAGGACTTGGGATGCTCCTTTTAGACAGGGTGTTTAGCTGTACTTGTACTGTACTACATTTTTTTATATTGTATTGACTACTTGTACTTTTTTTTGTCTAATAAAATACTCAATCAATCAATCAATCAATCAATCAATCAATCAATCAATCAAAAAACATTATGACTAATGGGTAGTACAACTGCTGTTCTAAATGCTGAGACTACCTGGTACAACTGCTAGTCTAAATCCTCTTTGGGATTGAAGTAGAGACGTCATGAGGTGCTCCTCACACCACTGGCATCACCAGGAATACTGGTCCCTCATTGCCTGTTAATGATGACGTTGCCAGAGATGCTGGTCCCTGAATGGGCCACGGTCTTAAACAAGAGAGGACACTGACATACAACACACGCAGCAGATCGCAGTACCTGAGTGCTCTGCTTGTGCAAGTAATAATAATGTGGACTAGCCATATATGGTACAAATTCTGGAGATTGTGGCATATATACTGGATGACGTCATCGGCTGACTATCTGTAGTCCAGCTTTGCAGGCTGGTAAAAAAAATCACACCTGTATCACGACACACATGCATATCTCCTTGTATGGGCCTTTCTGTCTGTGATGTCAGTTATCTCCATACATGGAGTTTCGTGCTCATATGGACATACAAAGCCAGATGTAGGAGCAGTAGCATCGCCCATTGCAGTCCATAGTTATCGCTCATTACTGGCTCCAGAATCAGAAGAATTGGTAGAAATGTGATATTTTAATGGCAGCACTCATTTGCATACCAGCATGCCACAGGTAAATTGTATCAATTTAAGAATAGTTTAATTGTGATCCTTGACCTTATTTTTTTTCATTTAGGTGACATATGGGCTGATTTATAGTGAAAATAGATGTTTCTATAATGGTGGCACCAATTTGCATATAAATGGTATATAGGACATTTTGACAACTTTTTAACATGGCTCATCATTTTGTACACATTTTTTAAAATCTAGAATAGCTGATTATAAGTATATTTCTTCCCACTTTACTAAATGACTTGTCTTGTTGTAACTGAATAGATTGGATTGTTTTGAGTTTTAGAGCTGTTAAATGATGTTATGATGAGCAGACCAATGCAGAACAATTGTCACGCTTGTATATAGGCTGCTATAATGATATTGAGCTATTTATGGAATGAATTGTGGTGCCCACCCATTTATATTCAGGCCTACCCGAAACCTTATTTTCTGGCTACACCACCGCTTAAGAACCGATCATCCAAACATGTTCTAACCAGTGTTGTTTTTTATTTAGTTTTAGTCATAGTCTTTTGAATAAAATGTCATTTAGTTTTAGTCATAATTTAGTCACCTGAAAAGTATTAGTTTTAGTCTAATTTTAGTCGACTAAATATCATAAGTTTTTAGGCGACTAAATCTATTTTCAGCACGCAACACCTGAGAGCAACCAAACATAAAATGACTCTCTTCTCCACTAGTCCCTCCCTAACGTTTTAGTTTTTATTTTGTTGACGAAATTGCGCTGCGACGCGTTGTGAGCTTGTAGATCTGCTATTTTCAGCACGCAACACCTGAGAGCAACCAAACATAAAATGACTCTCTTCTCCACTAGTCCCTCCCTAACGTTTTAGTTTTTATTTTGTTGACGAAATTGTCAATATATTTAGTCTTAGTTTTAGTCATCACAGATTAGTTTTTATTTCATTTTTATTTAGTTTTCGTCAGTGAAACAAACGCAGTCGACAACATTTTTCGTCATAGTTTTAGTCGACGAAATCAACACTGGTTCCAACTGATACTGCATTTCCCACTGAAAAGCTTGGGAACAAGTAACAACCTGAACCTTGATCTAATCTATCCCTTTTCTCCTTCCACCCTCTCCTCTCCTCTCCTCTCCTCTCCTCTCCTCTCCTCTCCTCTCCTCTCCCTGACAGTACGGTTGTGACGTGCGTTACCGTGACGCCCACGGGCAGACGGCCCTCACCCTGGCGCGCCACGCCGGCAGCCAGGAGTGTGTGAACATCCTGCTGCAGTACGGCTGCCCCAACGAGCCCCCCCTGCCCCCGGTGCTCCCCTACCACCACATGGAGCCCCCCCTGCCCCCGGTGCCCCCCTACCACCACATGGCCCCCACGGCCAGCTTCAATGTAGCCGCCGCCAGCCTCACCCCGCCCAGGCTCCCCCATGTGGCCAGGACGCCATACACCACCTCCTCCTCCTCACATAGGAGCGGCGGAGCCGCCACGCTGATCCACGTGGGCTCTAGGAGAGCCATGTCGTAACGACGCACTGCCTCTCAACGCTCCGTTACCGGGAGGAGGGGATGGGGACCAGGGGTCCCAGAGGATGGCTTTTTAAGGGGCGTATTTGTGACTCTGAGAGAGTACGAGTTGGAAGCAAACGGACTGGGACGAAAGGTAGCTCTCCACCGCACCGACGTCGGTTGCAGTAAGCGTTGGAAAGCTGTCGGACTCTTGCCCGACAACATGCCGTTGAATGGGCGGCGGGTACACTGTTAAATCTGCTGTTGAATGGGCGGTGGGTACACTGTTAAATCTGCTGTTGAATGGGCGGTGGGTACACTGTTAAATCTGCTGTTGAATGGGCGGTAGGTACACTGTTAAATCTGCTGTTGAATGGGCGGTGGGTACACTGTTAAATCTGCTGTTGAATGGGCGGTGGGTAGACTGTTAAATCTGCGCATCAGGGCATCAATCTGGGCGCATCAGGTCACAAGTTGTAGGGAAGCTTCGATAGCCGACTGAGGCTTTCAAACCGTTGCATAGCAGGAGGCTTGTTGTTGAAAAAGACATCAAGCCATAGGGTATTTTCTTTTTTTTTCTTTTTTTTTGCAGCCATCTGCCTGTGTCGGCTCACAGGTGCATTCAGCAACCTTTTTTCACACCTTCCAACCGACTGATCTCCCGTCTTCATTGGACTGCCAGTCTGTCGTAATAATCTGTAGTAGTCTGTTTGGTGGAGAGCTACCGTCACTCTGAGAGGGTACAAATGGAACCGTGGTTACATTTGGGAACCCCAATCCACTCTGTAAATGTCTGTGTTCATTTAACTCTGAGTAGAGAGCGTACAAATGGAACCACATGGACCCCGCTTATGGAGACGGTACCCCGGTACTGATGAGGTGTGACGTTTTCAAAGGAAGCCTCTTTGTGTGTGAATGTTTACACCTGCTGTTGAACAAGTAGCTCTGCGTTCACGGGAGAGTGTTTTTTGCAGGTCTTTCAGTCCGAGTGTATCAAAAAGGCAACTGGGTTAAGGCAGCGGAAGCTTGTGATTGGCTGCACGGAGGTGACCAAAGTCGGGGGGACGGAGATACACCTAAACTTAACCTTAACCCTAACCCTAACCTCAGTAGAACTAACGATGGTGAATGTTAACCTGGCGAAATGCTAACCTGCCGACGCTGGTGAATGCTAACCTGGTAAATCTTAAACTGGTCGGAACAAGGGTGCTTAACCCAGTTGCTTTTTTGATACACTCGGACTGAAAGACCTGCAAAACACTCTCCCCTGCGTTCATAGGGAGCACGCTGACAGATGCAGTATGTCACTTGTAAAGTGATATAATAGTGACATATCAAAGGAGAAACCAGTGGGATGCTCTTCAAGGCCGGTCGGGGACTACGACGCCCACTCCGTCGGATTAAGGATTAAACCTACGACTCAGAAGGAAGTCGCTTCCAAACTAAAAAGCGGGTATTGGATATTTTGCCGCCAACACTGCGAATCAATGGACGTCATGAACACGACAACCGTGAGACGACCACCACCGACCACCACCGACCAGACCATGTGATTCTTTGCTTTTATCATAGCTCTGAGCATAGAAGCCTAGAAGTGAAGAACTGCAATAATTTTACTATTTCTATACTAGGACAATATGGTTGTTTCTTTGCGTCCAGTCTTGAAGTCTTGGCCTGTCCCTCTGTGTCTGTGCTTGTATTCCATTGTTCTAAACATCCTTTATTGAGACTGTAACAGGAAGAGTGGGCACCTCGTGTGTTATATTGGCTATTCTTTCCAAAATGTTAAAACATTTAATATTTGGGAAATGTTCTTAAGTAAATAATGTAAAGTGTACATGATTAGAACATTGAACATATAAGTACAGTAAGTAAGCCTAATAAGGTCTAATATTTCAAATAGTACAAATTGCTATAAAACCTGTATAGCCAGTCATTTTGGGCATAGGATAAACAAGACTTTAATGATACATTTAGTAAAGTCTGATAATGATGTACAGTACCATGTTCACATCGTGTATAATTTACTGGAAACCATTTTACAAATTCATAATCTTTTTACATTTTGGAAGTCGATGTTTCTCTTCTGGGTCACGGCACCATTGTAACGCCCGGGATTTGAACTCCGATATCTTAACCACTATCAAAAGTCCATTATCTTAACCACTATCAAAACTCCAAAATCTTAACCACTAATCTAAAGGGATGTCCCTTTGGACTGGTGGTTAAGATGTTAGACTTCCACCCTGGAGATCCGGGTTCGAATCCCAGACGTTACACTTAGTGCCCACTCTTCCTTGGTGCCCACTCCTCCTGTATCCAATGAGACTAGCATTCGCTATGATCAACTCAGTTCTCAGTCCATTCTCATCTGATGTTGTGTAAAATCACTAAAGTAGGACAAAAAAAAAGAATATTGCTTAAACAAATAGATATTAAAATATCATTGTAAAGAATTCCATTGTTGAAATACTATGGTTATAATATGGATATTATGAAGTGCTTCATGTTCCAGATTGTTATATTGTATGTTCTGATTTGTAATAGTAGGTTAAGTTTATATTAATACTCAAAAGGAAACTTAGCTTTTCAGAGATCCACTCTGGTTTAGTGATTTCCTTTTTTTTATTTTCTCTTTGAAATGAAAGACAGATTTGTAATGTATGTTTAAACAGGTGTATGTATGCCATACACACTGAACATGATACAAAGAGCATCCACATCTACAGTAAAGAGAATGTTTCAGACTTGTCTAGTATTTGACATGTCATGTAAAAATGATTACGTTTAAAAGCCTTTGATTGTTGACTGAATGTGACTTGACTAACAAGTTCCAAAAGCAGACTTTTTAACCGCAAATCCATGTAAGAGTATCATTTAACATTTCAGTGATGTAACTTTACAAGCCGATAACACGTTGGGGTTATTGCTTTGCGACGCATCGATCAGTGTGTTCAGATTCCTGTGTCTAGCATTAGGCTAGGTTATTGAGTGGGTGAAATAGGCTCCTCCCTCTTCCTCTCTCTCTCTCTCTCCCTCTCTCTCTCTCACTGATCGAGCTCGGGTCTGACGTCTCACACAACAGAAAACGTAGCCTGACAACGCCGATTTGCATACTGTGATGTCATCAGGCAGCCTATGGATGTGACTGTTTGCCTAATAGAGCCGATTTGCGCTAGGTATCGGGCATGTCCAGTTCGTACAGTATATATGGGTGCATCTACATGTATATCATGCCAGCCATCTTAACGCTAACTTTAGGCCTATATCCAGTCTGTATGTTATGGGCATAACTGTGTGCCTGCTGCCACAGACAGACATCGCCCGCCTGCCACAACCTTCGTCTCTGTAGGGTGGAAACCTCATAGGGGGTTTAACGATACATTTAATAGCGATACGATACGCATCACGATACATGGTTGACGATACGCTACATGGACGATATTGGTTTATTCATGGCGATACCATACGATTCGATTCAATGATTTAAAATCGATATAGTAACTATTTAGCAAAGAAATTAAATCTGTGTGAGACGTGTCAATCGTGCAGGTTTTTTAATAAGGAAAAATGTATTATTATGGATAATATAAATAACTAAACACTGTATTTCTTGGACATTATATTTCAACACATATGGACAAACCTGCACCTTTACATGGACACAGAGTAGGCTACACACATTTATCGATAGACCAAGAGTAGCTTTTAGGAATGGAAAAGTAATTAGACACCTCTTTTTCATAAAAAATGCTAAATGCAAGACACAAGTACTTACCGGTATATCCATTCAATTGCTTATTTGCATTGCAAAACGATTCGATACCCATTATTTGCATTGTAAAATGATACGATACAATGCCAAACGGAACGATATTTAGCTGTTTGCATATTGATATAGTAGATCGATTTTTCGATTCAGTTACTGTATCATTACACCCCTACAGTATATGTCCAAAACTCTTACTTTTCAGGACTCCAATTCAAAAGTAGCAGATCTACTGTACAAGCTCAAAACGTGATGCTTTCGTGTGGCGCTGTAGTATGATCCAGTAGGACGTTCATTTATGAGAAAATAAAAGGCTTGAATATGGAGAGAAGAGGTTTCTGCCCGACAGCAACAATATTTAATAACAATAATGATTATTTATAGTTCAATGTGGTGCATTGGTCTTTCATTTGTCATTGAAGCTGTACTAAACTATTAGACACAAACTCCAGTCTTACCACCTTGTGATGACAATGACCAAAGTTTTGCCCGTCATCACAAATGTATCTTTACAATATGTTTATGTTTATTTAGTAAAGTGGGAAGAAGAGGGTATCATACAGAAATATCCATCCATCCATCTTCAACCGCTTATCCCGAATCAAAGTTTCTAGATAGGAAAACGTGTACAAAATGATTAGTTATATTATATGGCCACTGCTATATTATATTGGAGTCAATAATCTCTGGGCACTGTTTCTCCCTTTTCTTTGACGATAGCTAGCCAGATTGATAAACTAATGGTTTATATTAACAACCACCCCCACAAACCCCTAGTTAGATGTCCCACAAGCTCATATTGGCCCATTTCTAATTTCCAGTTTTTCCACACGAGTCCTTCTCAACTTTTGCCTCCCACACATTTTCCCAGAGGAGTTTGGTTGGAACTAGTTGAGAGGGTAAAGCAGTATTTTGGAGATATAATAAATAATAATAATTGGTTGTGATCATTTAAATATGGTAATGACAGCACTCATTTTCACATCACCAGCACACCACAGGTACATGTGCTCACTTTATGAATAGTTTCATTATGATCCTTGACCCTCAGAACATACAGTAGGTCTGGATCACGTATTTGTTCACTTAATTGTGAAAAAATATGTTTTGATAATGACTATTTGCATAAAACTGTTACAGCCTTTTAATATAAATGAGCTCATCATTTTGCACACATTTCTTCCAATCTAGAAACACCAGAACAGAATAGAAGTATATTTCCGGGGGGCGCATGATGATGATACCGCCTTCTTCCCACTCGACTCCTTGAATTCCCAATATATTACAATTAAAATATTCTCAAGCATCTATTTTAGTACTATTGTTTTAATCACAGATTGTACACCCTGTGAAGTAAGCATTGCTTTGCTTTTGAGATTGTTTTCAACCCATAGAGCCTTAGTTACTGATTACAATACTAATACTATCCAAGCTGTATTATTGTATTATTTAGACTGTGTGTGTGTGTGTGTGTGTGTGTGTGTGTGTGTGTGTGTGTGTGTGTGTGTGCGTGCGTGCATGTGTGTGTGATTAAGTGATTAAGGAATTAAAAAATAAAAACATTTTTTTTGGCCAGTCACTGCAGATCAAAACCCAAGTTATGAGGCTTGTGTTGCTGCCACAAAATATGAACTCTTTGAAGTGTTTATTTTATTTTATTATTTTTTCTTTCTTTTTGAACTTTTAGTGGGATGGATAAACCTCCACTGATGAAAGCATCTCTTCTCCTCTGTCATTTTTGTACCCAAATGATTCATGGAGCATTAACTCAATACAAGTCTAAAGATCTGTGATGTTTGTCATGGTGTATTTATAGACTGTGTGTGTGTGTGTGTGTGTGTGTGTGTGTGTGTGTGTGTGTGTGTGTGTGTGTGTGTGTGTGTGTGTGTGTGTGTGTGTGTGTGTGTGTGTGTGCGTGCGTGTGACAGACAGTATCTGTGTTTATCTCTGCAACCATGGCAGGGTGCCGAAGAAGAGACTTTGAAAATTCCATGAGAGAAAGAAATCTTTAATTAATCTCCTGATGTAATTTGCCTGCTGAATTAGGCAAAGGCACAGCAGTGACAGAAACATAACGACAGGCTGCTGGTTGGTTGGTTTGGAACGTTCCGTTACACTTTTGCAACATTCATGATCAACTCATTTAACCTGACTGACACACTTCACGGCAAGAGCAGATCACCATAATGTGTGTATGTAGATTATGATTATGTATAATATTTAAATTAACGCTTTATGAATTTAATTTATCTTGAATAAATGGTAAATTGACTGCAATTTACATTATATAGTATATAGTGCTTTTCTCCAAAGCTATTTACAAAGTAATTCACGTTCACACATTACAATTTAAAAGTCACAAATTCACACATTCACACGCCGATGGAGGAGGAAACCATGCAAGGCAGCATCTTATCTTGTGTGGGAGCAGTTTGGGGTTCAGAGTCTTGCTCAAGGACACTTCGACGTTCTTTGAATAATAGGGACATTCTTTGAACCACCTGCACACTTACAGCAGTGGTTCTCAAAGTGGGGAGATCCAGGGGGTCCCCAGCTAAATGATAGTTAGGAACCAAATGGACCCTTATGGGTCTGTAACTCAGAGAGTGTACAAATGCAAAAACGTGTCTATTTGGTTCCATTTGTACACTCCCAGAGTTAAATTAACATTGATTTTACAATATAAATTGGGGTCCCAGAGTTAGAAATGCCATTAGATGCAGGAGTCTGTAGCCTAATGCATGTCAAACTGGGGGTCCCTGAAATTAAAATGGTTGAAAATAACTGCTGTAAACATCTTCTCTTATGGGGGGTCTCTGGTATATATTTTCAAATGGGGGTCCACAGGCTGATATGTGTCAATTTGGGGGTCCTTGACATGAAAAGTTTGAGAACCACTGTCAGTAGTGGTTCTCAAACCTTTTATTTGCAAGGAACCATATAACTCTGAGAGTGTATGGGTCCATTTGGTTCCATTACACTCTCAGAGTTGCAGACCTGTTATAGTCATTCAGGGCAACTCTAATGTAATAGTATTGTCCAGTCACTTTGGCTGTCCGTGGCAAAAATTGAATATTGACCAAAATTTCCACCATAAACCAACATGGCGATGTCTTAAACAGGGGTTTAAGACAAGTGCTTTAAGGCTATATATAGGTGATTTTAAGGCTATTATTACAGCGATAGGTGATAGTAGGCCTACTTCCCTTGCATTGCCAGTGTAAATATGGAGCATAGACCGTAACAAAAAATATAGACGAAGGGAACTGTCATGTGACCCATTGGTTTCCACAGACCCGTTTTGACAGACCCGTTTTGATCCGCCATCTTGGAACTTCCGTACCCGAAAAGCAACCGGAAACGACTGCCATTGGCTGCAACCGGCCAGCGAGGGAGGTTCTTCACTCTGTATAACCAGTAGAATGTCCTGGAAGCATTACCCTACTTTATCATCAATTATAACAGTATGGGACCAGAGTTTACTAAACGCATATCATGATAATTGAAGAAAGACTTTAAACTAGCGATTGATAACATTATTTATCACAGTATTTATCAAAATGTCTACCGCGGTGATACAAATCATAGTGTAAAGTCCGGCCAAAACCACATTCACTTTAATGGAGTGTATGAATGCTTCTGCAGGAGGGGAAACAGCGACCTCTGTTGGGCCACTAGTAGGAACTGCATGTCATTTTGTTCTTCCACGTGAGCTTCGGTTTCAACATGGCGTGGAGCTGTAGAGCTAGGCAAAGATCTTGGTGATGAACTCCAGGAAGCGCTTGGCGTACTGCTCTGGATGGACTGTGGAGATCTCTGCTCCAGCCTGCAGGGGACCACACAGAACACACAGGACTGAATTCCACCCAAAACAGCAGGTTTTTTACACAATGAGTCATCATTCATTCACAGGGACATAGGGCATTCACCAAATATACGAATATCAAATCCACTATTCGACGTTGTTCACCAAAGTCGAATATTCGCTTATAATATTTTATTGTTTTCTCTTTAAAAAAATATATAGTTTAAAAACTTGGCTATAGATAGGAAGTCATAAGAATGAGTTGTCAATGCTCCTGGTGGATGAATTTGTTAATGCTCTATACCAGGGGTTCTCAAACCTTTTTAGGCCGTGACCCCCAAAATAACCATATTTGAACTGGGGACCCCCACCCTGACAAGCACTTGGAATTGTAGGTATTACATTTAATGTGACTCGGTTCCGCAGATAAATATTGTGAAAATAGCAGATCTACATGCTCACAACGCCTCGCAACGCGAGGCGTTGTGAGCATGTAGATCGGCTATTTTCACAATGTTCACCTCTTGCTTACTTAATATTTGACAGTTTGGCCAGTCCTGTCGAATATTCGACTATTCGAATACTTTGAGGTCGAATAATTTGAAATTTTGAATACTAAAAATCACTATTCGTGAATGCCCTACAGGGACGTGCAGAGAATGTTAAAGAGGCAGGGGCTGACATTTCTAAAATGGCCTTTTGTTGAAAATATCGAAAATCCAGACATCCAAGCTCACAACACGTCGCTTTATACAGTACCACACTAAACTAAGCATAATCAAGTCAATACTGGAGATGTGGCGTAACTGCACTTATTTCTACATAGAGAGGGCAATTCTTTCAGCAGATGCTGTATTCAAGTCCAGGAGAGTTTGGTCGGACAAGGCAATTCTCTTGAACGCTGCCTTCAGGTATGGCATGGAAAGAGGGCATTTACATTTCTTTCACCATAGTAAAAACTGCATTCATGGTCTGGAGAGGGCACTTTTTACAGTTGGGTAAAAGGGCATGGGCTCAAGCCCCCTTTGATGTCTATGTGTGCACGTGCCTGTTCATTCATTGTGCCGCCACCATGCGGTGTGTGAGTGGTTCTGTGAGATAAATAAGAAACTACAGCACCTAAAAAATATGCCCAAAGTCGCTTCTAATAAGCAGACATGGACCGAAGCGCAACAGGAAACAGGATGCAGAACCAAAAGATCATAATTTATGGAAACCGTGTCCATCCTCAACTGGAGCCACTAGAGGCCAAATGGTCTGATGACATTTCAGGTCTCATCCGTTATCTCACTATATTAATACACCAGGGGTGTATTGATATAGTGACCTTTTCATAGATTCCATATAGGCCTAGTTTCATCGTTTGACAGCACAATCATCAGTGTATTTTGGATTCATGTAAATGTGTGTTTTCAGATATTAACCACTTGAACAGTCAATACTTAATAAACTTGACCTTTCACTCTGTACTTAGTGTCCTCTTTTTCCCCTCAACCTCTTTGCCAAAAACAGACGATCTACAAGCTCACAACGCCTCGCAGCACGAGGCGTTATGAGCTTGTAGATCTGCTATTTTTGGCTAAAGTTCTCAGATTATGGATGCTAGGGTTCAAGTGGTTAATATAACAAAAAGAGAAAAATGTTTCTATCACAACGATTTGGAGGACCCCTCTAGGGGTCCCGGACCCCCTGTTGAAGACCCTTGCACCGGCGCCTAACTCTGTCCCCACTAGGGGGAGCACAAATCCTGGAATCTTTTTTTTTTTTATCTTTTTTTTTTTGCGCCGCAAAGCGGCGCCGCGAAAATCGGTTATCTGCGGTTATAAAGTCGTCTAAAACGACTAAACGAAAACGGGTTTTCGGGTGTCTTTGGGGCTTCAGGAGAGGACCTGGATATGTTGCTTGGTGCGCACCTTTTTTTTAATAGGCTCTGACATGACCAAATAAATAGAACACTAGAGCTGCACATTAAATAGTTATCCTATTCAACAGTGCTATTTTTAAAAGCAATGATGAATAGATGGAGAACTATGGCAGATTGTATCAAGATATGCTGCACAGTGCACACCTCGTAGTTGCTCATGCAAGACAATATAAATAATAGCCTAGTAAAGAGAAAAGACACCGGCGATGCGTCGTTTGCACCTGATAACTGCACAGCAAGCGTTTTATCGGAGCAACAAGCTCTGCTCCCACAACGTGAAAGCCTTGTGATGCGACATGCCAGCATGAGAGACACAGACAGAGAGACAGATGAGATGCTCTACTCACATATGTATGCTGCTGCGGAGATTCCGAGAGGTTAACGTGCCGTATTTCCAAAGTGTGTTCTTGTTTAAGTCACAGCATGGTTTAAATATCCTATCGTAAATATGAACTGTGGCTATAATATATTGTTTTTAATCCACGTGGGTCCGTGTTTACTTAGTTACACTAGAGTTTCGAGTGTCATGGCAGCTGGGTTAAGACGGACTTCCTCTAAAATCGGATTTCAAAATAAGAGAAATAAGAGACACTTAAAGGACGTACGTGTTAACGTGCAGTAAGTGACGCCAGAGCTAGGGTCTGACGTTAAATAAATAATTAAATAAGTACGCAAAAGCACTTCAAGTTGTTTGATCAGCACGCAATATTCCTGCGGGGGGGGGGGGGAGGGGGGGGGGGGGGGGCGGCAGATCTGGGGGAGCCGTTGCTCCCCTTGGCTCTATTGAACAGGCGCCAGTGGACCCTTGTAATACACCATCATCATCATCATGCATTACGGCTTCTTTAGAAAGGGCGGTGTTGATCAACTCACTCCATGTTTGACGGTCTTGGCGGCGTGAGCAGCTTTCTTCTTGGTGTCGTATTGAGTCAGCACGTCGATGAGACCCATGAAGTAAACCTCCCTCTGGGGCGCTCCTACAGGGGTCAAGGTTCAAAGGTTCAAAGGTTGTGTGTTTTCATCGTTACATCTTGTGTACAGCAGTGTTGTTTTTGACAGCAAATTTTGATTTAGTTTTAGTCATAGTCTTTTGAACAAAATATAATTTAGTTTTAGTCATAATTTAGTCTCCTGAAAGGTTTTAGTTTTAGGCAAATTTTAGTCGACTAAATATCATGAGATTTTAGTTGACTAAATCTACAGTTGATTTAGTCAACTAAAATATATTTTGGCAGGCCTTGATGGCATCGTAATGACTGATTTTACACTTGGTTGCTTGCTGAAAATAGCCGATCTACAAGCTCACAAAGCGTAGATCTGCTATTTTCAGCAAGCAACACCTGAGAGCAACCAAACATAAAATTACTTTCTCCTCCACTAGTCCCTCCCTAACGTTTTTATTTTGTTGATGAAATTATCAATATATTTAGTCTTAGTTTTAGTCATCATCACAGCTTAGTTTTTATTTAGTTTTTATTTAGTTTTCGTCAGTGAAAAAAACACAGTCGACACACATTCTTCATCATAGTTTTAGTCGACGAAATCAACACAGGCAGGGACGTGCAGGGAATTTAAAAGAGGCAGGGTCTGAAATTTCTAAAAGGGCCTTTTGGTGAAAATATCGAAAATAGCAGACCTCCAACCTCGAGCTTGGAGGTCGGCTATTTTCGATGCTTGATTTCTACACAGAGAGGGCAATTCTTTCAAAATCAGATGCCGCATTCAAGTTCAGGAGAGTTTGGACAAGGCAATTCTCTTCAATGCTGCCTTCAGGTATAGCATGGAAAGAGGGCATTTGCATTTCTTTCATCCTGGTAAAAACGGCATTCATGGTCTGGAGAGTGCACTTTTAACACATGGGCTGCTAAGGTTTATAACATTTCTAGCTGTTGCTGCTGCCACCATTCACTTACGCTTTATTTTGAAGTGCCTCGGAAGCTTCGTGCGTGTGCACGTGGGTGTCCGCTGACGATTGAGGAAGATAATCCCTTTGTTTACAAAAGCTCGCGAAACTATAATCCAAACGGGAGCCGACCATCGCGGTAAAGTGTCGCCGTGAAAACAATCAGATCTCTGCTTCCCTGGCGTCCTTTTCATCTGATTCAGAGATAAAGCCCATCTTATGTTTCAAAGTACAATGTAAAGCAATGTAAGCTGCCTCCGCCATTTTATACCTCTCTCTATCACTGCCTGCTGCGGGGTGACGTAATGGCCCCGGGTCATTCAGAGGGCAGCCAGCAGCGTGTACAGTTAACCCTATGTTGCCTCGTCTGTCAACGAGATAACTCCTTTTGGCAGGGGGACACCTAGTGGCCTTAACTCGTCACTGAACGAGTTTGGCTCCCAAGTTGTTAACAGACGGATAAAAGGGCAGGGGATCAAGCCCCCTTTGATGTCTATGTATGCACGTGCCTGTGTACAGGTTCAGTATGTGCTGCTTCATGGCTTAACATAATGCATAGTCATTTACCAGTTGATTTGAGCACACAACACCTTGACTGCTTTAGCTGCACTTCACCGGCTGCCAGTCTCCTTCAGAATTGATTTTAAGATTTTACTGCTAACCTTTAAAGCTGGTCATGGTCTGTAGCATCTAAGTGATAATACCTAGAGCTCATATGTGTGCCGTATCCTTAGATCATCTGGTCAGGGTCTACTGGAGAGTCATAAGGCTAGGTTGGTGACCAAAGGAGACCAGGTATTTGCCATAAAGACTCCCCAGGAACAGCCTACCAGAGGACCTCACTAACTAACTATCATTAGTTTTAAATCCCTCTTAAAAACCCTTAGAATAGTAAGCAAACGCCTCAGTCCATATTCAATCTGTGACACCGATGAAGCCGGTCGATTTGGCGTAATATGGCCCAAGTGTGTGCCACCAATACTGTGGGAGGAGTAGCGCGGCAAAATAAAGTTTATCCGGAAAGATGGAAAGAATAAAGTCAGACAGACAAGTACTATAGTGTGGCAACCACTAAATATATTATCACTGTCGGGCAGAAACCTTCTATCTCCAAGTTTCAGATTTGGATGTTTTTTTTCACGAAGTAAAGCCCTTCATCGTACAAGGCCGTCGCACAGAAGTAGTGAAAACAGCCGATCTACAAGCACACAAGGCCTCGCATTGGACACACCGTAATTGCTGGACTATAAGCCGCACCTGAATATAAGCCGCACCGCTAGAGCGCCCCTGGTGGCCGTTAGCTGTGAAAATGTACATATAAATCCTTGTTAAAGACCACTGTAAAACTAACTAACTGGCCGTTAGCTGTAAAAATCTCTATATAAGCCGCACCATTGTATAAGCCGCAGGGTTCAAAACATGGGAAAAAAGCCGCAGCTTATAGTCCGGCAATTACGGTACAATGTTTCCACCCGAGAACGCCGAAATATTCAGTCTCTCGTGAGGACCCACCTACGTCGCTCTGGATGGCGTACACGTCCACGTAGGGGTCGAACTCTCCGGGGCCCATGGGCTTGAAGGAGTTCATGTAGCCAGCGATGCCCTCAGGGGAGGAGCCGTAGGAGGCTGGGGGAGGGGCATGGTCGTTGGGCTCCGCCTCCTCCTCTTCCTCATGGGAGGAGCCAGGCTCCTCATGCTCCTCCTCCTCATGCTCCTCCTCCTCCTCTTCGGCACGCTCCACGTCATGAATCCCCAGCAGCAGGCTGTAGTCCATGATCCTCATGGACACCAGGAACTGAATACATACACATTATGGAGACATTATGAATACATACAGACCAGTACATTATGTAAAGTATAATGAATGGCTCCGCGGTGAATGACGAACAGACCGACGGCCTGATAACTCCCCGGGGCGCCAGCCGAGGGGAGTTATCAGGCCGAAGGGATGTTATATATCGTCATTCACCAAGGAGCCATTCATTATGGCTATTATCCGGCTACTAAATAAAATTAATAATTTGACTCAAAACTAAAAACAAAACAAAGTATATCCTTGTTTACAGACGGCTGGAAGTGTTCCACAAAAAAACTAGGAAGTGCTGATTAGATAGAATCCATTTTCTGATACTACGTTGTCTATTTTTCGCTTAAATATACTTTTAAAAACATTCTTGAGAGCAACGTTTAGTTCTAAATGTCGCTGTGTGTTTGTTTACATGGGTGACATGTTGGATACGGCACGAGATTCACGCAGTGCACATTGATGTCAGGGAATCAGGAAAAAAATAGTCCAGTTTCGATAATCCCATTTAAAGTTAGATCTGTCGAACAGTGTTTGGCAATATTGCTCAGGACAGTAATATGTTACTTATTACATATTACTCCTTAAAAAAGTAATAATAATATATTACTTATTAATTGGAATCAAGAGTAACATATACATATTAGGGCTGTCCCCGACTAAGGATTTGTATAGTCGACTAGGATTTTAGTCATTGTGTTGATAGTCGAATATTAGTCGACTATGGCCCGTTTTTTTATTATTATTATTATTATTTATTTTTTTCGTTTTTTTTTTTTTTTCGTTTTTTTTTACCCCTTTCTTTTACAATGGCGTATAAACAACAGAGGTGAAACACTCATTTAAATAACATGTCTTCTTGACTTTTGTTTTAATAGATAACTCATTCATTATTTAAGCCAAGGTTTATTATCATGGCCTTATAAGAATAGTAATAAATACAGCAATAACAACAACGAAATAATATCTCTAAAATAAATAAAGTAACTAAATAATATAAGGCGAATTAAATAACAAAATACTAAGATAAGTAGGCCTATAGCAGGTGTAAAGTGTATATTCACTCAGAAGCTAAATCCCCAGACTCCGATGTCTGTGTGTAACAGCCATGTAGCGGTGCAGATAAATGCATTTTTGCACTAAAATACTTCACAAGTGGAAAGAAACCTAAAACTTTTCACAAGTACTCCTTAGGGGTTGTTCCTATGATAAAACACGTTAGACACTGAAAAATCAAAATGGCTGCCATGTTTCCAAGATGGCTGCCTCTGAATAGCACGCCAGCCAGTTAATGTCTGATTTTCATAATATTAGAGTTGTTTTGTAGGTTTTAAAACATCCTGAGTTCATTTATTACACTTTTAAAGCAGCCAGAATAACCTTTCTGACTTTTGGTTGGGGTCTTTCCTCATCTGGGACCCCCCAAACAGACCACTGAGCCTATCTCAGTAATCGCTTTGCTCCTGCTCCAAAGCAATGTTAGATTAGATCATAACTGAAGCATTAAAGTTGTTAACTGGGCTCTGAAAGCGAAAATGAGTAGTAGCAAATACCCAGGGGTCTTCCACAGGGGGTCCGGGACCCCTAGGGGATCCTCAGAGTTACTACAGGGGGCCTGCCGAATCTTGATGGGGACGTTTTTTTTTTCTCTTTCTCTCTCTTTTTTTTTTTTTTTACATTTGAAACTGTTTTTATTAGTATTCTCAGTATTATTTATAACATGAGTGTGTTAGACAGACAGGTTCACAGGTGTTACTGCAGGGATTGCAAGAATTAAGGTATTGCAACTTCTCACTTTGGGCGCGCAGAGTCTAACATGTCCATTTATTGTACTGCACTCACACTGACAACACAATACACACACCTCTTTGTTATCGTCACCCCAAAACCCGCACCCTATATCCTCTTAAAGTAAAGGTCAATTGTACCCAAAGAAATTCACTACTATACATGTCCTCCCTAATAGTGTTCACAGTTTCCACTATAGCATTTGCAGGGCGGAGAGTGCAAGGCTGGTTATTGTTTGAGCAGCTGCACTGTCCCTTGTAACCTGCTTGGCAGCCACGTTTGATGAGCTCAAGTACTGCCTTTGCAGCAGGGAGGGCAAGAAACCTGACTGGAACATACCCTCCACTCTCTGAATTCCATCTATTTTTTTTTTCAATTGATGGAAGCTCAGGGCAATTTGTCAGGTATGACAAAGTAGGCATCATAATACGATACCTTCATCAAGGGACATGATTTTGAAGAAGTGCAAACACATGAAGAGGCTGATACCCCGATTCTTTATCAAGTCCTTGCCTCCGGTACAAAAAAAGGAAATTTATATATTCGAGTGAGTTCAAGTTATTGGATGTAACAAATGTCTAGGGTTCCTTTGCGTACATAGTTTTTCAGGTGCTGACTGGGGAAGAACATTTGTTGGAATCACCAAAAATACATGGGTCAATGTCTACTTGATGATGATGATGATGACCAAGCCATTAACCGCTTCAAAGACCTTGGCAAGGTCATTGGCCATTCCTCCTGAGCTTATAAATGTTGAGCTTCCATCAACATTGCAGTCGGAACATTTTGCATGCCATGTTTACAGTTCAAAAGGTCCAACAACCCTGGGATTACTCAGATGGGAACTATTTCTGTCAAAGAACTTGGAGGGTGAGATGCTACCTCCAACTCGTGCTGCACTGCTATCACATTACCTCTGTGCCAACTCCGTCACAATGCAGGATAAATCATACCTGACAAATTGCCCTGTGCTTCCACCAATCGAAGAAAATAGATGGAATTCAGAGAGTGGAGGGTATATTCCAGTCAGGTTTCTTGCTCTCCCTGTTCCAAAGGCAGTACATGAGCTCATCAAATGTGTCTGCAAAGCAGGTTGTAAGGGACGGTGCAGCTGCTCAAATAACCTGCCTTTCACTCTATGCTATGGTGGAGACTGTGTCAACACTATTAGGTTGGACATTGAAGATGATGATGATGAAGACAAATATATCCTGCATGTCTGAAATTACTGTATTGTAGTGAATCTCTTTGGGCGTAATTGACCATGGGCTCTATAAGAGGATAAGGTGAGGGTTTTGGTGTGTGTGTGTGTGTGTGTGTGTGTGTGTGTGTGTGTGTGTGTGTGTGTGTGTGTGTGTGTGTGTGTGTGTGTGTGTGTGTGTGTGTGTGTGTGGTCAGTGTGAGTGCGGTCAGTGTGAGTGCAGTGCAATAAATGCGCTCAAAGTGAAAAGTTGCAATACCTTCATTATTGCAATCCCTGCAGTAACAGCTGTCAACCATAACTGTTTAACACAAAAACATTATAAATAATACTGAGAATACTAATAAACCATCAAAGAACAATACATAACACCAGGATACATAAAAACATTCGAAGTTTCAAATAAAAAAATAAAAAAAGATCTCATCGAGATTTGGCAGGCCCCCTGTAGTAGCTCTGAGGACCCCCCCAGGGGTCCCGGACCCCCCGTGGAAGACCTCTGTTATTTGCTACTATTCATTTTTGATTTCAGAGCATATTTCAGATCTAATTTAACATTGTTCTGGAGCAGGAGCAGAGCGATTACTGAAATAGGCTCAGGGGTCTGTCTGGGGGGTCCCAGGTGAGGAAAGACCCCAACCAAAAGTCAGAAAGGTTATTCTGGCTGCTCTAAAAGTGTAATAAATGAACTCATGATGTTTTAAAACCTGCAAAACAACTCTGATATTATGAAAATTCGATTAACTGGCTGGCGTACTGTAAAACATTTCCGAAAAGGCGGCCATCTTTAAAACTGGTGGCCATTTTGAAAATTAAGTGTCTAATGTGATTTTTCTAAAGAATGACCCAAGAGGTACACTCTGTCAAATTTTGGTGCTTCTTTCCAGAACTGAAGTATTGTTCTCCTTAACTGCCCCGCTAATGCAACTACTGTATAGGCGATGTGGTCGCCGGTCACACATTTCTATGGGCTCTGCCCGACACCAATATCTGTGTAACATCCATACATGCATCTATCCACGAGACGCTGCACAGCCTGCGCTGAGCCTGACAGAGAGACAGCGATTGGATTTTACAAAACACGCTTTTGGGAGTATGGACATCACATAATGGACTTAAGCCAACTTACTTTTATCTGACATGTTGCTCGGTGTGGAGTGGTAGGTCATAGCCAGATCCTGCAGCTTACTTTAGTTTTGTCATATACTTAAGTTGTTTAAAGTGAGCCTGATTGAGTTGTTAACACAGGACAGCTGTGCAGGTTCTGTGGAGTCTACGCAATGCACACACACAGACAGTACGGGCTGTGCCTCATTAGCCTGATTTCAGACTCTGCATATGCAGTTCACTCAGAGAGTGGGCGGGTCTATTGGCTGGAGCCAGGCTAGTGCCTCATTGATTGATTGAAAGCAGCCAGTAGGCTATGCATGTTTTATTGTGAGAAACCAAAGTATATGTTAAATCATCGGACATTAAGCACCCCAACAGCCCCGCCACACCCCCCCCCCCCCCCCCCCCCCCCCCCCCAAAAAAAAAAAAAAAAAAGTTTTTTTTTTTTCTTTTTTTTTCCATTCGACTAAGATATTGCCATTCGACTAGGTGCCGTTTCGATCGATTAGTCGACTATTCGACTATTCGGGGTCACCCCTAATACATATTACATATTACCCCCCCCCCCTCCCACCAGACCAGACAAAAGAGATGTACAACAATAGAATCCAGCTCCTTTAAGAAATGAATCAATTTCTTTTGAATAATAATCATGAGTCACCAATCAGCCAAAATGGATATAAAATATAGTAGAAAATGTACAAAATGTTTTCAAAAGACAGCCGACAAAACAAGACTAATATGTAATATATACTATTTTTTACGAAGTAATGTAGTATAATATTACTGTTTTGGCACTGCAGTTGAATGCAGGCTGCTCCAGACAGCATTTACAAAATGAGTCAATGAGAGCCAATTGTGTGTGTGTGTGTGTGTGTGTGTGTGTGTGTGTGTGTGTGTGTGTGTGTGTGTGTGTGTGTGTGTGTGTGTGTGTGTGTGTGTGTGTGTGTGTGTGTGTGTGTGTGTCTCTATCTCTCACACACACACACACACGCACGCACGCACACACACACACACACACACACACACACACACACACACACACACACACACACACACTCACACACTCACGTCCTCACCTCTACGTCTCTGTTGAGCTTCTCCATCAGTGTTGCTCTCTGCTCTTCATTTACATAAATCTTTTGCATATTATTCCTGAAGTCCACATCTTTGTAGGTGGGCAACTCTTTACCCTGGAAACACAGGATGTTACAAAATATGAAATTGTCCAATATTGTATGGTCAAAATCCTCCAAGGATAATATTCAACCACTTGAACACAAAGAGTATTCTTGGGCAAACATATAGCCGATGTACCAAACTTACAACGCCAGTTGATCACGGCAACGGAATATAAATAACTCATTCAGTTTCCCCACACATTCTAAGGCGCCGTACAGACATTTGCGTGAAACATCTTCTCCGTATCGTCTGAGAATGGCCACTGGGGGCGCCGTACTAATGCATTGTCAATAGAAGGTTGTTTGGTGTTTTGTCGTTGCCGTGTCTCTTGGCCAAAAGACAGGCTGTGGTTGAGCAAGAGACACGGCAACGACAAAAAAACAAACAACCTTCCATTGACAATGCATTAGTACGGCGTTCCCAGTGGCCATTCTCAGACGATACGGAGAAGATGTTTCACGCATATGTGTGAGTCCAGCCTTACAGTCCACAACAGCCCAGGCCTCTGGCAGTTAGGATAAACAAATGAGTAATATATTTCTTTAAAGTAAAACAAACAAATCAAAACAAACAAAAAAATAGTCTGATCTCACCTTTTCTTTGAAACTTGCTTCACGTGACACCAAGGACCCCTGTAGAAAGACAAGACCACATCTAACAGTATTTCAATATGTTACTTAAAAAAAACAATAATATCAGACTGAGCAGACAGAGACAGAAGTGTTTAGTTGTTGTTGTACCTTGAGGTCATACTTCCTGTGGACATGCAGTCTGTGGCTGAACATGTTCCTCATCACCAGCAGGTAGGAGTCCTCGCTCTCCACGCTCACCCTGTACATGGCCAAGAACTGAGGGAGCAGCGTGCTGCCGTGGCACGTCACAATGTGCTGCAAAACACAGGCCATATCACATCACAAAGTGCCGCAAAACATGGGCCACAACACGTCACTGTGTCCTGCAAAAGACAGGCCACAACACGTCACTGTGTCCTGCAAAACACAGGCCACAACATGTCACAATGTGCTGCAAAACACAGGCCATAACACATCACAAAGTGCTGCAAAACATGGGCCACAACACGTCACAATGTGCTGCAAAACACAGGCCATAACATGTCACAATGTGTTGCAAAACACAGGCCATAACATGTCACAATGTGCTGCAAAACACAGGCCATAACATGTCACAATGTGTTGCAAAACACAGGCCATAACATGTCACAATGTGTTGCAAAACACAGGCCATAACATGCCACAATGTGTTGCAAAACACAGGCCATAACATGTCACAATGTGTTGCAAAACACAGGCCATAACATGTCACAATGTGCTGCAAAACACAGGCCATAACATGTCACAATGTGTTGCAAAACACAGGCCATAACATGTCACAATGTGTTGCAAAACACAGGCCATAACATGTCACAATGTGCTGCAAAACACAGGCCATAACATGTCACAATGTGCTGCAAAAACAGGCCATAACATGTCACAATGTGCTGCAAAACACAGGCCATAACACGTCACAATGTGCTGCAAAGCACACTAACACGATTAGGTGAGCAGCAGTTAAGTGATTTAACAGTTTATTAATAAATACATCCCCAACATGAGGTGCACTATATGCCCTATATGAGATAATAACCATGCAGCATTCCATCACTCTTGTTACCCCACAAGAACCTTATAGCATCCAACAATTGTGACGCACTGTAGATCAAATATATTTACTGTAGAGTGAAGTCGGGACATTCTACAAGCTCACAGCGTGTTGCAGATCTTGTAGATCTCCATTTTTGGGGGGGGGGGTAAAAAAGTAGTAGTTCTGGTATAGACCTCTGGTGGACTCCAGGTTAACCCTTGTCTTCGTGGACACATCCACTGACTGTGTCCTACACCTGCAGTTCACAATAGCTCTCCCACTGATAACTGTGATCCCCAATTAGACTGGCTGGTCCGGCATCAAGAGCGCCGCCTGTGAGCAAGCTGTTTCTGTCCGCCAGCCCTGGCCTCACAGGCCCCGTCGCTCCATCTGGCTTCTGCCAGGACGGCCAGATGGCCGGTCAGTCTGAGCCTGGAAAACAGAAGCCTGTATGAGGAGTAGCGCCCGCGCACTGCCCTGGAACTGTCTCTGGATCACTGCTTCTCAACATGTGGGTGGGGACCCCCAGGGGTGTCCCTGCAAGAATTTTTGTTACAAGCATACTATTAACCAATTAGGTCCTATTTTACATTTGTTGTAACAGTATTTTTGCATTGTGGTATTGCTACCTTTTATATTAAAAGGATGACTTCACCCATTTTCACCTTATCTGTGTAATTGGTCCTCATTAATGCTCATTATAAGATATGTTACATAGTTTAACTTATTTACATTTATTTGTGAATTAATTTTTTCTATTGACTCTATTGAATTAAAATGTTTAACTTCTCCCAAATATGGAGATGACTGACATCATAGATATCTGACATCATAGATATCTGACATCATAGACCACATGAGACTGTGGCTGGGCATTCCCAGATATGGGACTAAATATTGATGACATTAAAAATGTCTGAAGTCATCCTTTAAGTAAAGAATTCAGAGTAGGCTACTTCTCCCATCACTGGTTTGCTTCCACATTTTGTACATCTTGGCTGTTCCTTTGTGAGGTTGCCAACAAAGGCCTAAATAATATTCAGAGTGTGGTCTCTCCTGGTCCCCAGAGGCCTGCGGTTCTCTCTCGGAGCGTTAAGCCCAGACTCTCCATGTCAGAGCTGCTGTCTGCATTTTATGGCTCGTATTGTCAGAAGAGTTCCTTTCTTTTTGGTTAAAAGTCTCAGCCTCATATTTTCTGCTTTGATCCTGACGTTGCTATGATAACCAAGGCTATCATAAGAAGCTCTTCCCTTGAAAGGGAAAAGATTTTTTTTTTTTTTTTACAGTGTCGCTTGGTTTTACTTTGAAGTAAATGACACGATGGAACTATAAACAAATGTGACACACGTCATTGAGATTGTCTACTAAGATATTGTACTAAAAAACAAATACAAATAATGTTATTAAGGTATATAAGTCAATAAGATAAATGTTTTAACGAGAATACAAAAACTAAATAAACATCTTCAGTCAAAATCAACAGAATTAGAACTGTTGAATCCTACTATCCTATATTAAAATTGCCTAGAGGATGGGGGGACCATGGACAAATTTAATCACCAAACTTGCCAAAAACACTGCCATCAGAGTAGTCATACCAGGGGCCCAGTGTGGCCCTCACAGGCCCATCAGGGGCCAAGTTAGGACCCCCTCAGGGCCACAGGCGCACACTATTCTCCTTTTGTACAAAGCAGTGCAATGCAAGATAGAGGGCGCCAGATCCTTTTGAGTCACACCCTACCACTACTTCCTGTTCATCCACAGAGCATTGATTCTAGTTGTTTTCTCAAATTAGATTCAAGTGCTTTCTTTTCACTTTTTTCAACTTGTATTACTTGTCAAAATTCATTGTATTTGTCTGCCTCATCTTTTTACCATCCCAAGTAATAAAAGTTGAAAGTAGTGGTAGGGTGTGACTCAAAGTGATCTGGCGCCCTCTGTCTTGCAATGCACTACTTTGTGCAAAAGGAGAATTGCTCTGATCCACACAAAACGTGGCACAAATACTGTTCAGGGGTCGACCATCAGAATAGCCATACCAGTTAAGTTAGGGACCCCCGGGCCGGGGGCCACATGCCTACTGTTGACCCGATCCACACCAAACTTGGCACAAATACTGTTCAATCCCCAGATCTATCCGACCGACCGACTTCAAACTCGACGCGCGTATCGTCAAGGACCCAAGGGGGTGCCCACGACGAAGTTGGTTGTTTCACCGGTTGTCCAGAGGTGGCGATCAGACCAAAATCCCCATAGGCATACGGTCCGTATATGGAGATCCAGTTGTCCAGAACCAAATACAGTCTGAATGTAAATTTTTTGACCGGTGACCTGGGGATACTGGGACAGGATTTTGTGTTAGTTTTTTGATCTTGACCCCCCTCCCAAAAATCTGTACGACGGGCCTGCTCGCGTAGCCAGACAACTATTCCACAATCTCTGAATGCTACATAGAGTCTGGAACTACAGCTCCCGAAAGACGAGTAATGGAAACGGGCATTACCGTTCAAGAAAATATATTTTAAAATGTAATTTCTGCTAAGCAGCAAGCTAAACATGTTTAGATGATTTTTATTTATATAATGATAAATGTGCGCGATGTGAGACGGAAACGGAAGTGACGAGGAGGCTTCACTTCCGCTTTAACCGGGTACTCATCGTTCTTCTTACGATGCCCCAGACTGTATGACGGGAGCATTTCCAAATCGCGGAGTCAACAGTCTGTCCACGCGAGACTAGTGGTATTGGGACAGGATGTTGTGTAGTTTTTTGACGGGATGTTGTGTAGTTTTTTGACAGGAAGTAGTGTAGTTTTACCTGGTGGTATTGGGACAGGATGTTGTGTAGTTTTTTTGACAGGATGTAGTGTAGTTTTTTTGACAGGATGTAGTGTAGTTTTACCTGGTGGTATTGGGACAGGATGTTGTGTAGTTTTTTGACAGGATGTTGTGTAGTTTTTTGACAGGATGTACTGTAGTTTTACCTGGTGGTATTGGGACAGGATGTTGTGTAGTTTTTTGACAGGATGTTGTGTAGTTTTTTGACAGGATGTACTGTAGTTTTACCTGGTGGTATTGGGACAGGATGTTGTGTAGTTTTTTGACAGGATGTTGTGTAGTTTTTTGACAGGATGTACTGTAGTTTTACCTGGTGGTATTGGGACAGGATGTTGTGTAGTTTTTTGACAGGATGTTGTGTAGTTTTTTGACAGGATGTACTGTAGTTTTACCTGGTGGTATTGGGACAGGATGTTGTGTAGTTTTTTGACAGGATGTTGTGTAGTTTTTTGACAGGAAGTAGTGTAGTTTTACCTGGTGGTATTGGGACAGGATGTTGTGCATGTCCTCCACCTCCTCACTGGAGATGTCCTTCACCACCAGGGTGTGGTCACACGATGTCAGCAGTTCCCTGTCCCTCACCGGAGGACTGCGGGTCAGAGACACCTGTTTAGAACAGATAATACAGCTCATTAATTTTAGGCCTAGAATTATTGAATGCTTTAGCTATTGAAAAATACGGTGCCGCGCTGTGAGCTTGTATATCTGCTATTTTTCCTGGAACAACATATTTTGAGATGGGGGTCCGTGGCCAAATACATGTAGTTTTGGGGGTCCTTGGCATGAAACATTTTGAGAACCACTGACATATACATAGTTAAAAAAACAAACAAACAAAAAACCTTAGAAGGATTTAGAAGACACAGGTCAAAATATTCAAAGATTTGCACACATTTTCAAGATTTTTCGAAAATAGCAGATCTACAAACTGCGAGTTTGTATATCTGCTATTTTTTTAATACTTAAAGCATAAAATATTGCGTAATAATGTGTTCAGGCCTAAATGGGTTAATGTTTACCTGAGAGTCTCAGGCTGAGACACCTGTTTAGACCAGATAATACAGTTCATATTGCGTTTTTGATCCATTTTTGACCCATCAGAATTATATTAACTAAAATGGTAATAATGAATGTTGTTGTGTTAAAAAAAGCTGTTTCTGAGGATATCATGAAGCCTTGTCCAAATACAGAAATGTAAAACTTATTTTTTATATATTTAAACTTGAAAACAGGTAAAAAAAACACTAAAAAAAAACACAATGGATCGAATCAAATTGATTCATAATCGACCCCTAGCATTTTAGTCATGTCATTATTTCAGTTGAAAAATCAAACGTTGTGATGATAGCTGATAAACTCACAACATACGTAACAAACACATACTAAACGTATTAGAAACCATGTTAGCTTGTGCATACGACATTCTACGTTGCCTGTAGATGTCCCTAGCGTCAGATAGGTCATTTGTTAAATAATGGCTTGACCTCATGACAGACCTTGAGGGCAGTACCAGACAGGAAGAAGACAGGAAATGGCAGTTTACTGTCTTCTTCCCTACTTCTATTTAATCATGATGCTATACTCTTCTTTGCATTGTAAATGATCTCACAATCTTAGCCACAGTGAGAACAGATTCTCAGTAGCTGTTGAAGGCCAGCTCTACAGTATATGGACAGAGGATCACCAAACCATCCGCTTACATCAGGACAAGTGGTTGTCCTTATGTTGACTTTCATGTGATGATTTTCATATTCTTCATATTCAAAATGCTGACAATCACTGACGGAGGGCACAATATGAGAGGATGCTACGTGATTCATTGATTGTGTGTGTGTGTGTGTGTGTGTGTGTGTGTGTGTGTGTGTGTGTGTGTGTGTGTGTGTGTGTGTGTGTGTGGGTGTGCGTGCGTGCGTGCGTGCGTGCGTGCGTGCGTGCGTGCGTGTGTGTGTGTGCTTGTGCATGTGCATGTGTCTGTGCGTGCGTCTGTGTGTGCGTGTGCGTGTGCGTGTGCTAGATAATTGTTCTCAAAGCACAGCAGATGACTGGTTCCATTGGCCACCTGGCACATGCAAATTATAATACAAAGAAATGCAAATTCAAAGGGGACACAACCACACACACACACACAAAATGACACACAGTCAAATCCTCAGTGATCTATAACTATAACTAACTCTGAGGCTGAGCGTGTAAAGCGTTGGTTCTCAAAGTGGGGTCCGGGGACCCCCAGGAGTCCTCGTAGTGGAGTGGTACCATGCAGGGGGTCCCCAGCAAAATATTTTATAACCACATGATGTTTTATAAATGTGATGTTTAAAGCATCAAAAAGTACAGACTCTAATTTTGTTTTAAAGATTAATATTTTTGTTGCTGTCCATTTTCTTTGTTAATTTGATATAAAAACGTAATACTGGAAAAAAGTGATTAAATCCATAGATATCTCACCTGGTACTCCTGGTCTTCGATTCCAAAACGTTCTCTCAGGTTTCTGAACACTTGTGGACAGTACTCTTTGAACTTGAACTGTCCTGGAAGGTTCTCCCTAAAAGGAATAATGCAACATTATATTAGATGGAATAAGAAGAATAAAAAGCCTGCTTTATTGGTTAAGAGGAGAGGAGAGAAGAGAAGAGACAATATAAGTAAAGTGAAAATGGATGAAATAGCATTATAAAGATGTATATTATCATAATACAATGTAATATCATATCATCATAGGGTGTCTAGTCAGTAATACTTGCAACCAGGCCTGGTATTTCATCATGTTTTTGGGGTAAGCTCTCTTGGCACAAAGGAACACAATTATATTCATCAAAACAAGCTAAGCCCTGGACTTACCCTGGACACTATAGACCAGTGGTTCTCAACCTTTTCAGGCCCGTGACCCCCAAAATAATCATATTTTAACTGGGGACCACCCACCCTGACGAGCGCTAAGAGTCGAGGAATTACATTTGGCATAACACGGTTCTATTGTGAAAATAGCAGATCTACATGCTCACTGCGAGGCGTTGTGAGCACGTAGATCGGCTATTTTCACAATTTCTGCCTCTAATATTTGACAATTTGTCCCATGTTTAATTTGTCATTTCAGAGGTATTGAAAAGTCCTTCAATTGTCACTTTAGAAATGTGCAGATACCCTCTAGCCCAGGGGTCAGCAACCTTTTTGAAATGAAGTGCCATGTTTTTATTTTCTAGAGTGTCAGTGTGCCATGTCAACATACATTTTAATGACATATTATGCAACAATCTTTCCACCTGAGATACAGTAGGTTACGTCGCGGAGAAATATCCGTTTCCATCAGAACTGAGACTGAAAATAACTTTTAAACACTTGAACCCCAGCATCCCTATTCTGAGGGGGAAGGTGCCGATCTACAAGCTGCTATTTTTGGTGAAGAGAGTTGTAGATGGAAAAATAACTCATCAAGTACAGTCTGTTTTACTAAGAATAGTGAAGTGAATTCCAAATATTATCGAATTATTCTGTGGCACCCCTGGACTGGCATCGCGGCACCCTATACCCTTTTCATATCTAGGACTCCCAAATCTATATGTATTTGGCCACGGACCCCACCATCTGAAAAGGTTTTGTGCCAGGGACCCCCAGTAGAGAAGATTTGTGTAAAAAAATGTCCCCAAGGACTACTATTTTAGAAGCACTGGTTTAAAGTGAGCTACAATCAGCTATGGCAGACACAACAGTGTGTGATGTATGACCAAAAGCTTCACTTTTATGTTTGTACAAAAGTTTCAAAAAGCAGGTGCACTTTACAGGCAAAAAGCTCTTGAACCGAGAACATGTTGCTATAGCAACCACACTAACTGTAAATCTCCACAAGAGGTTCCCCTGTGATTATATGAGCCAAAAACAACCACTTTTACTGCTGTTTTTCACCATTTCTGTTCAGCACTATCACTACTACTCAAGGTCATTGTGATTCTACATTGAAAGACACAGCATCCAATCCAAACACCATCAAGCTGTCACACATTCAGTACCGAATAAAATCCCAAATGAACACTCAGGATTTTACAGTGTTACCGTCCAGACGGCATGAATTCAATCAAGGTTAAACTTGAAAAGAAAGTAAACACATCATCTCATAACGGTCTGTTATTATTTCTCCCCGGTACCTACATAAAATAATACATTAAGAATTTATAGCAGATTGTTTTCTGTTTCTGACAGTTAAATTATGACTGTGATTAACAGCACTATTATGACTATGACATTGTTCTTGTGCCATTCTGTTTATGAGTCTCATACAGTATACCAGAGTCTTACATTCCTCAATGGATTAAAAAGGATTTGGCTGAAATCCACTTTACCCTCAGTGACGTTGCTGTACATTCTGACTATGCTCCACCAACAAACACTTTGGAGCCCATATAACCTGACCATGCATATTAAATATTGACATGCTTATAAGAGTACTATGACATTACATATCTGTCAAAGTAGACATGCCATTCCGGAGGTTATATAAGACAGTGAAGAGTTGCTACAACTGCAATACAGTGACAGGTTTTCCTTTTTTTATGTCCCTCCGCTGGTGACCAAGTGGCGCTTTTGCGTGTCTCTCTCTCTCTCTCTCTCTCTCTCTCTCACACACACACACACACACACACACACACACACACACACACACACACACACACACACACACACACACACACACACACACACACACACACACACACACACACACAGATCTGCAATACCGCTGGTGACAAAGTGGCACTGTTGCGTCTCTCAACACACACACACGACCACACACAGTGAAGCATGCTTCAAGCTTGTAGATCTATTTGATCAGTTTGGTTTCCACCTGTCAGAGACGATAACCTTCTTTGGGTCAGTTCAGGCCGGGGCAAAGGGTTCTAACACTGTTTGACTCGGCACATAATAATCTTGGGGGTCCTTGACATGAAAATGTTTGAGAACCACTGATTTAGAAGACATTTATAGAATCGGGTCAACATTTTCAAAGACTTGCACAGATGTTCACGTTTTTTTTTTTTTTTTTTTTTTAAATAGCAGATCTACAAGCTCGCAGCGCGGCACTCAGGGCCGTGCTGTGAGCTTGTAGATCTGCTGTGACGCGTTGACCTGACCTTGTAAAGTCTGAGACCCGGCCTCCTCATAGCAACACCATTCCCATGTTTAGATTTTTGGATTACATGAAAATATTGTTTAGTATACACATAGCAGGCTACATGAATGTCTTGATCTTTTCAAACTGCTTTTGTTTTACTTTGACCCAGTTTGACCCAAAAGAAGCAACGGTGACGGTGAAGGATATGGGACAACGTGACAAACAGTGTAATCAGATTACTTGTTGAAGAGGTGGTGGCTGACTTTGATCTTGCTGTTGGCTTTGAAGTCGTCTGGAAGAAGCATGACAGGGACAGGCAGCTGGCTCAGGTCATTGATCTGCATAGTACATACACACACGCGCGCACGCACGCACGCACGCACGCACGCACGCACGCACGCACGCACGCACGCACGCACGCACGCGCACGGACATTTTAACAATGTATTCATGTCCACATAAAGGAGAGCATACAAGGATACAAATATTGCAGTTAAGATTACATTCAAAAAATCATTGATTGCATAATGTTTACATGATGATACAATGTCACTCGGTACGTACAGTACGAGACAATACAGCACTTTGCCAGCCTTTTTGCCTCCTTTTTGGGCATCCCAAAGTTGTTGAAACCCTCTAACAATCTCCCAGTGAGCCATAGTCACATTAGACGTCTGTCTAAAGGAAAACGTTGAGATAATAGCCATTTTGGTTAGAACTGACTAAAAATAACTTTGCACTTCAAGTTTAAAATGATACTAAATATATTTTTAAGTGTCCAAATAAATTCCAAACACTATTAAATTATCTCACGGCACCCCTGGACTGCCGTCGCGGCACCCCAGGGTGCCCCGTTACCCACGTTGAAAACCCCTGCTCTAGGCTAAGGTCAAAGGTGCATGCATGCCATCTCTAATACAGAACTCCTGTGGACTCTTCATCAACCACAACACACGCACACGCACGCACACACACACACACACACACACACACACACACACACACACACACACACACACACACACACACACACACACACACACACAGGGGCGTCACGACCATTCATGGTGAGTACGACGGAACACCCCCACTTTCTTTTTTTTTTCCTCTGCTGCAAGCTGGCTCTCTCATCAACACAAACGCAACCCCGAAACTACAACCAATCGCTCCCAACCTCCTTGCCCACTGGCCCCCACCATTGTGCTTACGTTCCTTCCGGAAGCAGTCTCCCAGTTTCAATACAGAACCGCGAGGCTCCAGGCATATGTAAACAAACAACATTGCATTATGGTGGACTGTGTGTTTTGCTTCATTAATTTGCAACAAAGCACTTACCAAGGGAGTATTGCATGACATCATGGACAGTTCGTATGCTATCGGATAAAGGGGGGTTTTAACAAGGTAAGAATGCTCTCTCTCTCTCTCTTTCTCTCTCTCTCTCCCTCCTTCCCCCTTGGAGAAATATATTTCTTATAATGCTGCCACTGTGTATGCAAAAAGCATGACTTATTTGCAAAACTGTCTGCCACCGTGCATTTTTTTTTCTGTCAGTAATAGCCTATTGAATCTAACGTGGGAACAGAACAATC